>NC_069661.1:203583106-203886136 GCF_027244095.1 Hemicordylus capensis
CACTTCCAATTTTTCTTTTAACTTCAGTGTGTGCGATGTTATCAGCCTGGAGAATGCCCAAGTATTTGTAAGGTTCTTTCTCTTCCAGGTTCTTGATGTCGCTTCCATTGGGCAGTTCTATTCCTTCTGTTTTTGTTATTTTTCCTCTGTTCATTATTAATGAAGCACACTTGTCTAGTCCAAACTCCATTGCTATATCACTACCGAATATACGGACTGTGTTTAGCAGCAATTCAATTTCTGACTGGGACTTTCCATACAACTTCAGATCGTCCATGTACAGCAGTTGGTTTATTTTACTTGATATTTTAGATGTTTGGTATCAGAGGCCTGTTTTGTTTAGTATTTGTGGAAGTGGAGTCATGGCGATTAAAAACAACAGAGGGGATAGAGAGTCCCCTTGGAAAATACCTCTTCTAATGCTAACCTGTCCAAGTGTCTCACCATTGATTGTTAACTGTGTACTCCACATGCTCATTGCTTTTTAAAAATAAATATCTGAATGTTTTTGCTGACACCAGTTGTTTCTAAACAGTTTAGTATACATGTGTGAGGCAATGAGTCGAAGGCCTTCTTGTAGTCAATCCATGCAATACTTAGATTTGTTTTTCTTCTCTTTCAATTTTCTAAAATCATTTCGTCAATCAGCAGCTGGTCTTTTGTGCCTCTGGTTTTCTGGCAATTTCATTTCTGTTCAACTGGAAGCTGCTTATTAGTTAATAAATGTTGCATTACTTCATCTGCTATTATTCCAGTTAATAATTTGAACATGGTTGGAGGCAGGTTATCGGTCTACAACTACTTGGAATTGCACCTTTTGCTGGGTCTTTCATGATGAGATGAGTTTTCCCAGCTGTTAGCCATTGTTCAATATCACCTCCTTGCAAAATGTGATCAAACTGTTTTGATAGTTGTTTATGAAAGCTTGTTAGGTGTTTAAGCCAAAAGCCATGCAGTTTATCATTGCCTGGTGCAGTCCAATTTTTAATTTTCTTTGCTCTTTCACTTATTAATTCTGGTGTTATTATTATATCTTGCGTTTGTTGGTTACATTTTTCGACCTCTTTCACCCAGCCTGCTTTTTTATTATAATCTTTTGGATTGTCCCATAATTCTTCCCGTAATTGCACTGTTTCTTCTTTATTTGGTGTTTCTATGTTTCTTGCAGTTTCTCCTTTTATGCTTTGGTAGAAACGTTTCTGGTTCAACTGGAACTGGAGACTCTGCCTGTGTTGTGCCTTGTGGCGCAGTGGTATTGTGCCTGGTGGAGCCCCTGGTGGCGCAGTGGTAAAACTGCCGCCCTGTAACCAGAAGGTTACAAGTTTCATCCTGACCAGGGGCTCAAGGTTGACTCAGCCTTCCATCCTTCCGAGGTCAGTAAAATGAGTACCCGGAATGTTGGGGGCAATATGCTAAATCATTGTAAACCGCTTAGGGAGCTCCGGCTATAGAGCGGTATATAAATGTAAGTGCTATTGCTATTGCTATTGCTATTGCTATTGTGTAATTCTGGCTTCATATCTGCTAATCTTCTTAGAGAGGAGATCTGGTCTTGTGGTAGCAAGCATGACTTGTCCCCTTAGCTAAGCAAGGTCCACCCTGGTTGCATATGGATGGGAGACTACATGTGTGAGCACTGTAAGATATTCCCCTCAGGGGATGGAGTCATTCTTGGAAGAGCAGAATGTTCCAAGTTCCCTCCTTGGCATCTCCAAGATAGGGCTGAGAGAGCGTCCTGCCTACAACCTTGGAGAAGCCACTGCTAGTCTGTGAAGATGATTCTGAGCTAGATAGACCAATGTCTATATACTCAGTATATGGCAGCTTCTTATGTTCCTATCTTCCTATATTCTTTGACACTGCTGTTATTTGCTGCTTTATTGTTTCCAGGACTTCTCTAATTTTCCTTGAATCTAGGTGGTATTTTTAGATCAGATACTGTTTGGTGTTTTCATTCTTCAGCTTCTTATTTTTCATATCTTTCAATTTACTAGCATCTGATCTAAGCCTGGAGATTTAATCTTCTAATCTAATCTTCCATTTAGGTGATGTACTATTTTCTTTTTTAACCGGAACACTGATCTTATATCCGAGCTCTTGTGTTGTTATTGTTACTGCACTGTACATTAGTTGGTTTGTTTCTTGCAAATTATTGGTTGTTATTTCTGCAAGTGCAGCATTGACATCTTTTAATGCCTGAGCAAGTGGTTTTTTGGCAACTGTTTTTAGAGCTGGAAGACGAACCCTGGTGGTTGTTTGGTTCATGTGCTCAATTATTTTTTGCTTTAGTTCTTGTTGCTTTTCTGTTAAATGGCATTCAGGATTTTAGGTGAAGGCAAAGGGGAGGTTGCCTGGTTTTGATTTTGAAACAGTTCAGCAACAGTGGCATCCTCTATTTCCAACACCTCCTCCACCTGCGCCTGAGCAACTTCTTCAGTTCGTGGTAATTCTTCTTCCATATCTTGAGCCTGTGTTGCTCTTTGCAGTTCTTCCAGCTCAACTCCTGTGAATACTTGTACTTTATTTCTTATTATGAATCTTCTCTGATCTGCTAGCCTTTGTTCTGTTGTTTCTGTATCTGGATGCTTCTCTTTCCAAATTTGGTACATTCTTTTTAAATAACCTTTTCTAGTTGGACTAGACTTGTAATAGCAGATCATTATTTCCTTGTTGGCATTTTTTGTATATTTTTTCTGGTTAAGCGACGTTTCTTCCAGTAACCCTGCAGTCTCCAGCCCTGGTTGCTCAACTGAAGATCCTGAGTCCTGTAGCCTGCCTCCAGCACCTGGCGCGGTCCTTGTTGACCCGGGCGACGACCGATCCGGTATAGATTTATTAAAGTTACGTCTCACCATATTGTTGATGGGAGAGGCACTCTTTGTCTGGCTCCTCTGGTGAGACTTGTCCAGTATGTTTGGACCTCTGGCATAGCTCTCACCTTCCTCAGAGCATGCAGGCCCCACAACCATGCCAAGGTAGTGCCTCACTGAGGGTTGTTGTTGTTTTGTTGTTGTTGTTGTTAACACAGTCAGACAGGTGTTATTGACTGGTTTGTTTTATACAGACATCGAGTCTTTCCCAAGGATATGGGATGGCTGGATTTTATTATCAATGTTGTTGCTGTTATTATAGATATCGTCGCAGCATATCGGCTGTTCCCAGTAAAGTTGCTTTTTGTAATTATTAGTACTATAATTATTAAATTTAAATACCACCTGACTCCAAAGGCTCTATGTGATTCACAAAAATAAACACAAGAAAAACAAAATAAAAACAAACTGTCAAAAACAGCAATTTCAATATTTTAAACATTCAGAGATTACTAAAAGCCTGGCTAAAAAATGTTTCTTTGCGGCTCTATTGAAGGCTGGCAAAAATGTTAAACCACGTATGTCCATAGGGAGCGCATTCCACAGCCTAGGAGCTATTACAGAGAAAGCCCACTCCCAAACTGACAGATGTGTCGGTGGCATACAGAGACAATCCTCTCTCTATGATCTCAATGTGCAGTGCAGATCATGAAGAAGAAGGCATATTCTGTAATTATTTTATAATGATATTCTATAATCATATCAAGTTTATTCTAGTATTTATTTTACTTATTTCTAACCCTTTACTCACACCTTTCTGTATAAGAATACAATTGAAGCTTAGAAAAAAATGTTCAAATAGAAACATAACATCAGTAAACCAGTCAAACAGCCCCACTTAAAACAGCAGCAGATTAAAACACTCCTCATAGAGACCACAAATCCAGAAAGGTTTGTTGAAACAGAATGTTCTTAATTCTCAGTCTAAAGGTTGGCAGTGATGTGGCCAGGAGCAGCAGCTACATTGTTCCACAACTGAAAAGGTCTCTCTCATGTGCACATTCACCATACCTCTGATAGCAAGGAAACATAGAGAAAGGACTTAGAATTGGAATGGAGTAGGTTTGCAAGAGAGAAGGTGGTGCTTGAGCAACACTGGTGCCAAACAATTTAGGATCAAGGCTAACATGTGCTGGTGATACTTGTTGAATGCTGGAATAATGTTTATTGTTTGTCTTGTTGTTTTGTTTAGGGATGTGCAAAAAATTTCGTCCACAGAACGATCTGTGCCCGAAATGAGCAATTTCGGGTGATTCGGGTCCGAACCGAATCACCCCCGATGTCCCCCGATATTTTTCGGGGCCGAGCCCGAAATCTCATTAGCTATCATAGAATCCACACTCAGAATACCTCTGAAACAACAGAACTGTGTACCCCATGGGTTAGAAACCCATGGGGGTGGTTGGCACCCTATGTGCACTACACTACCACTCACTCTGGGCCACCCCAGCACCCCCCAAGTGCACTTATGGGGCTGCTGACACCTCAATGCTTCTCTATGGCTAAAAACCTTATAGATGCGTAAACTTTAACAATTCCCCAAAAATCAGCCCTCTGCCCAAATCCTTTGAAAAAATTCAGGTAGCTTCCTTCACCCTACCTGGCACTATCACCAACCCCACACTGCTCTAGGCCACCCCTTTGCCCCCCCGTGTGAAGCTATCCATTTGCTGACACCTCAATGCTTCTCTATGGGGGGAAAACTTAAAGACGCGTAAACTTCAACAATTCCCCAAAAATCAGCCCTCTGCCCAATCACTCTGAAATTGGGGTGGTAGTCTTCAACCATTAGGCACTACCACCCCAACCCCACTCTTTTTGCCCAGATCCCACTCTATGCCCCCAAACTGCCCCAAAGACACTAAAACTTCAAAAATTCCCCAAAAATAAACCCTTTGCCCAATTCCCCTGAAATTTGGGTGGTAGCCTCCAACCATTGGGCACTACCACCCCACCCCACTATTTTGCCCCTGGGACCAATTTTTCCTTCCTGAATAGATTCGGATTCGGATTTAATCCGAATCCGAACCGAATCAGGGGTGATTCGGGTGGCCCAGATTTGGGCAAAGAACAGATCGGGGGTGATTCGGTTCAGGTCCTGAACCGAATCACTGAAAACCCGAATTGCACACCCCTAGTTTTGTTTTGGCCATTGGCCGTAAATAAAGTATCTATCTATCTTGGTGATACTTGTGGGTGATAACTGACTTATTGACAGCTTCCATTACTAAGTCAGTTGTTCACCCAGCAGCACAACCAGTGTTTTCTGAAGAAGTGGCCACATTTGCCTGCTTCAGCAAAGATGGCAAATAGCTCTGTGGCAGCCTTCTGGCCATTTTGTTCCAACATGAGGCATTAGCCTCATTAGTGGGGGAAGTTTACTCCTCAGATCATATGCACAGAGTCCCCTACAAGATTTGTTAATGGAACTGCTCCGGGGTGATTGGCGAACACCCCTAAATGTGTGTTCAGGCTTTGTGGGGGGAATTAGTGAGCTGGGGTGGAGCAGTCCCACATCAGAATAATTTTTGTGCAAAGTTCTGATCCCAGGGAAATGAATTGATGGAGAGGTTCAAAACAAAGAAAAGTTTTATTTCAGGTTCAGGGGAACAGTGGAATAAGAGAGTTGGTTAAAGCAATATTACTACCAAAAAAAATGTTACACAGACTATCCAAATACTTGCAAAGAGGCAATTTAGCTTAGTGTCCAAATTAAATGACTTCCAGACTGGTTAGAGAAAAGAAGGCTTTAGAGAAACAGGTTTTTGGATTTTAGAAAAGAGCAGGGATAGGGAGAGCCCAGCGGAGTGCGGTGGTTATCATACAACCTTATCCTTCCTTTAGTGGTGATTGGACCCTCATGGCTGAGGAGCAATTGAAGCACTTCTTTCCTCAGTGATGGTACCAGGTGACAAAGAACTGAAAGCAGCTCAGGGGTTAGGCAGCAAGGGTAAATCCAAAAGGTGTCTGCTCTCATGCAGCCAGCTTCTTGTAGCAGCGAGCCAAGCTAGGTAGATCGGATCAACGAGAAAGGCCAATCTGGAGGCTCAAAGTGTGAATGGCACCATGAGGAAGACGAGGCCTGGTGTTATGGTGGGTGCCAAATCTATTGCTCATACAGTGGGTGACTCCACAGGGTGGAGATCAAATGAAGCACACTGGTTCAAGAAACCAGGGCCAGTTATAGCCCCAAATGAACCCTGAGGCAAAATATTGGCTGCTCCTTCTTCCTGAGGAGGTAAATTCCGGTGAATCTCAAAAGGATCCATTGTCTTGGTCTGCTGTGCTTGAGTAAAACACAATGGCCTGAATGGTCAAGAACAACTTGTATATAAATGGATGTGCAAGGATGGTATTTATTAGGTTGAAAGGATCCAGTAAACCAATCAGTATTTTTAATGAGTGAACCTCTGAGTTCCTCTTGCCCACTTAGCTCTTTTGTGATGGGGAAGGGAGTTGTGTTCAGAGTGCCTCATCTGACTTTTCCTGCTGAGGTGATTAGTATTAGCTTGTTTGAGGCAACCACAGCAGAGGTGAAGTAAAGGATCAATCTTCAGTCAGAGAGACCTTGAAAGTGAAGTTAACTTGCAAACTAACTCGGATTTACCTAGACATTCCCTAATATAGGTAAAGGTGCGAGGATAAACCCCTTTTAATTTGTTTAGCAGCTGTTTGAATCTGGACGCAATCGTCCCACTGCCTGCTTCATGACCTGTCCCCAATATGCCAAAAAAGTGTCACTTGCAGCTACCTGATGTACCTGATGCTCCTTCAGGTCAGCTAAGGGCCAAAGTAAATGTAACACGGATGTTTTATAGGAATGTGCATGAATCAATTTTTTTAATTCAATTTGTGCCTGAATCAAATTATCTCTGATTTGTTTTGTGTCCCAATCTGTTCCCCCAAATCACCTCAGATTCTATTTAGATTTGACATGATTCAGTTTTGGATCAATTTGGACCACTTATAAAGGGGTCCAAATTTGGGTGGTGGGCAGTCTCCATTGGTACCATCTACCACCCAGATTTCAAGGCAGTGGGGCTCTTGTTTGATACTTAATTATTATTATTTTAGTTTTTACTGGTTGTGTATATTTCCAACATAGAAAATAATGGGGATTCAAAGTCACCCATCCTAAACCTAACATGGATCCCCAGCTTTTTTCTTTTTTGCAAAGCAAAAAACAGAAGTGTAGAGTAACAACACATACAACATCAACTTCAGCTGCTTCAGAATGCTGCCACAAGGATGCTTGTGGGCAGGGGCAGAGCTATAATAGAGAGGACGGGTTCAAAGAACCCGAGCCGCCCAGCTCCTGGGAGCTGCCTTTCATGGCTTCCTCACCCCACAACTCATTTCCCAGTCGGCATTTGCTGGCTGGGTGCATCTATTTTCCTTTCTCTTCCTCCAGTGAGGGAAAGAAAGGGAAAAAAACATGCACCAGCCAGCAAACGCTGGCTGGGAATGAGCCCCAGAGGCTCGCACAGCCCTTCTGGGATTCTGGCCACGTCTTCTTGTGTGTGATGTCATGAGGCCTCTGGAGCTCATTCCCATCTGGCATTTTCTGGCTGGGTGTATGGTTTTTTTCCTTTCTCTCCCTCCAGCAAGAAAATGGTTGGGTAAAAATCCCAGGCCACCTCGTGTGAACAGCCTCATCAACTCATTGCATATACAGGATTTTAATATGCTATACCATGTAAAATGGCACTATTTTTTATTTTCTAGAAAAAACTCCAGGTTTCTGAGAGTAATCTAAAAATTTAAGCCATGATTCAGCCAGGTAATTGTCTTATTTTAAAAGAATGAGTCACTGAGCCTTGATGAATTAAGGGTTTGGTGAAGGCTTGCCTATGAGCTTGATCAAAAGAGAAGTGACATAAATAGCAGTCGTTCAATTTATTTTGATAAACTCGAGTTTGGTCCCTTTGTATTAAGCTGCTAATACAAAAAAGCACCCCACCTTCTTTTATTCTGGGGTACAGGAAGTATCTGTGAGTAAAATAAATATTAGCTCTCATCTCTGTATAACGCATGAAAATCAGTTTCAGCAAACAACAAAGTGGAAAGAGTTGCCCTCTTTCTGACTTCATCGTTTTCTCTTAAATAGTTTTAATGAAACACTATATATAGTGTGATAGATAGATAGATAGATAGATAGATAGATAGACACACATTTATTATTTCATAAGGTTTCAGACAGGAGTCTCTCCCAGCCCCACCTGGAGATGCCAGGGATTGAACATACCTCCCGCATACAGCGCAGATGCTCTGCCACTGAGCTATTGCCCTTCCCTGATTTGACTTTAGTGATCCATTCAGTCTGTTGATGACATTATGATGCTACAGTTGATATCATATTTAATGATATCTATCTATCTATCTATCTATCTATCTATCTATCTATCTATCTATCATATTTCTATACCGCCTGATATAGAAATCTCTAGCCACTGTACAAAGTTAAAACATAATGAGGCTATTCTCATGACAAGCAAAAATCGGGCTAGGAGACCCTAGCCCGATTTCTGCTGGTTGTGTAAACCACCAGGCGAGCCCGGTGTTTACAAGTGGGTAACCCGCTTAATTGCCCCTGCCCTTAGCTTAATTGCCCCTGCCCTTAATTGCCCCTGCCCTTAGCCCGGTGGTTTACAAGCGGGTAACCCGCTTAATTGCCCCTGCCCTTAGTGCTCCGCTAACCCCGTCTTTGTGCTTGTGTGTTGCCACAGCGCGGCTCCATGCCACAGCAACTCATGAGCAGACCCCCGACCGGGAGGCTAAAAAGCAGCCTCCCGGCTCGGGTGTCTCTCCAGTATTCCCTGCGCGCTTGCTTCCAGGGGCCGTTCCGTCCCCTATCCCCACAGCCCCTGCCCACTCCATAACATTGCCGGCAGTCGTGTGGGCAGCCACTACAGCCACCCAGGGCTGCTTCCCTGCTTGTCTGCAGAGAGAGCGGGCCTGCTCTC
The DNA here is from genome assembly GCF_027244095.1 of Hemicordylus capensis. Classification (NCBI taxonomy): domain Eukaryota; kingdom Metazoa; phylum Chordata; class Lepidosauria; order Squamata; family Cordylidae; genus Hemicordylus; species Hemicordylus capensis. The sequence goes on from NC_069661.1 coordinate 203,591,940, forward strand.
CCCACAAACCCTTTGGAGGCAGGTCTCACCAATCGTGAGACCCACCTCAATGAATGTTTTATATTTTTAAAATTTGTGTGTGTGTGTGTGTGTGTGTGTGTGTGTGTTAAAGTTCACAAAACAAGTGAATAACAAGTAAAAAATCAACTCAAAAGATTAAAAAAAACCCCCACATATTAAAAAGTTTCAAAATTTAAGTTAAAAGCCTGGGAAAACAGATACGTTTGTGACCATAAGTGTTAGATGGTGGTGTTGGTGGTGGGTTTTTGTTTGTTTTTTGTTTGTTTGTTTACAATTGCACTGTAATTTCACTGTAATTTTTGCAAACACTGTAGAGAACCTTTTGTTCCTGAGGACCCTCTAGTAAGAGCCATTTTTCACATTATCTCCCTTAGCAAATATTTCAGGAGATGGCTCACTGAGAGGATTACAGAAAGATAATGATGACAATGAGTACTCATGCCTGATCTGCTTACTCCATTAATGGGTTTGCGGAGATGGGGTTGGGGAGAGAGAGAGAGAGAGAGAGAGAGAGAGAGAGAGAGAGAGAGAGTTCAGATCAATCACACAGACAGAGTGGGATTTTCCAGTCAACACTACACTCTACATGCACTGTAGAGTACTCAACGTGTACTGCATTTATATACTCTCTACATGCATCAAATGCTATGTCGCATTTTAAAAGCACCCTTCCTCTACCATTATTATACTATGTCCATTAAAACAGCTACCAAATCCCTCCTTTGTAGCAACTCTGTGGGCAGCTTTGTATGTGCATTTACAGTACCCCCACATGTAAATACACATGCAAAAGGAAAATGGAGCTTTGCCTAGATGGTATTATGAACCCTGATGGGTCACTGTGACAATTAACACGAGTCGCACGGACCATTGTGAACCTTGGCTATCTTTTTTCCTTCCACTTGTGCTGTGTATAGCAAAGCTATGATTTATGAGGGCAGCCTACTTCAAATTGAATGCCAAATTGAATTCATTTCTTATTCCAATTTCATGTTCATCCAGAGAAATGACAAAAACAATAACATGTCAAAAAGCAAGAGACCAAAATCAAGAAATGTAACAAGGTTTAATGTATCACCTCTCACTAACTAAACTATTATTTTAAAAGGGAGAAAAAATGCTCACTGAAAGGATGGGGTGATAATTCAGAGTAAGGGCACTCAAATATACAAGCAGCCATGTTTGAATTACAGCCTCCCCAAACAGGCCCACCTAAAACAGGGACTCATGCATCACTCTTGCCTTCCCTGTGAATCCCCTTTTCCTCTGCTGTTGTTGAGCAGGATAGATATATGGCCTGCCTAGTTCGTATTATGGGTTTATTCCCAGCACCAGTTTTTCACACACACACACACACACACACCCCAAAGTGCTTCCCCGCCACTTTTGTTTCTTTGTTTGTGAAGGGGGAAGAGCAAACTAACAGGTTTTTGAGAGCATACCTTGTGAGCTATGCTGTTGAGGAGAGTGCTGGGAGGAAGTACAGTTCCCAGTTGTCCTTGTGGGCCTTCCCAGCATCCCCTGCACCTTCCTGGAATCTCTGCAGCTTCCACCCCTGCATAAAAGCTCTCCTGGTGCTAGAAATGGCAGGCTCTGCATGAAGCCGCCTTTGCTAATAGACTTTAAGAACATAAGAACAGTCATGCTGGATCAGGCCAAGGGCCTGTCTGATCCACACAGTGGCCCACCAGATGCCTTTGGGGAGCCCACAGGCAAGAGGTGAGGGCATGCCCTCTCTCCTGCTGCTGCTCCCCTGCAACTGGTATTCAGAGGCATCCTGCCTCTGAGGCTGGAGGTGGCCCTCAGTCACCAGATCAGTAGCCATTGATAGACCTGTTCTGCATGAATTTGTCTAAATCCCTTTTAAAGCCATCCAAACTAGTGGCCATCACCACATCCCATGGCAAAGAATTCCATAGATTGTGTGCTGTGTGAAAAAGTACTTTCTCTTGTTGATCCTAAATATCCTGGCCTTCCGTTTCACTTTCTAATATGCAGGCCTAGTATTCACATGCCCACCTGAGGTTTTGTGAGTATTCACAAAGAATGTACACAGAACCCCAATCATAATCATTATTTATTATGCTCAGCCATGGGTAATTGCATATAAACAAAATACAATAAAATAAAAACAAACACAACTAAAACAGCTGCCTTAAGAGAAAAGGCAAATTTTAAAAATCCCATTCCTGACTGCTTGAAATGAAGCAGCTGCAGAATCCAGAGGAAAGAACTGTGGTTTGCAAGGACAAGACAGTGGAGTTGAATCAGGAATATTAACTGATTAATGAGAGAAAGGTTATTTACAGAGAGGCAAGTGCAGTCTGCCTTCAGTGCTCTTGCTGATGGCTGTTTGTTAGCCCCACCTCTTTTCCAGGACTGGAATAAAAGTAACTAAAGCACCATTCAAAAATTTCAATAGCTTTTAAAAGCTTTAACATTGTATTAAACTTTAAATTGTTTAAATGTGCTAATGTTTAAAATTTTGTTTTAATTTGTACTGCTTTTACTGCAAACTGCCCAGAGTCATGGGTTTGAGGCAGTATAGGAACATAGGAACATAGGAAGCTGCCATATACTCAGTCAGACCATTGGTCCATCTAGCTCAGTATTGTCCTCACAGACTGGCAGCAGCTTCTCCAAGGTTGCAGGCAGGAATCTCTCTCAGCCCTATCTTGGAGATGCCAAGGAGGGAACTTGGAACCTTCTGCTCCTCCCAGAGCAGCTTGATCCCCTGAGGGGAATATCTTGCAGTGCTCACACTTCTAGTCTCCCATTCAAATGCAACCAGGGCAGGCCCTGCTTAGCTAAGGGGACAAGTCATGCTTGCTACCACAAGACCAGCTCTCCTCTCCTTAATATAGTATACAAATATATTAAGTAAGTAAGCAAGTAAGTAAGTAAGTAATAGCTGGCCTGGATCAATGAATCCATTGATGTATTTATTGATGTATTTATTTTTCTATGTAAACCACTTTGATAATTTTGTTGAAGACCGGTATATAAATATTCGTAGTAGTAGTAGTAGTAGTAGTAGTAGTAGTAGTAGCAGCAGCAGCAGCAGTAGCAGCAGCAGCAGCAGCTAAATGGCTTAACCAAAAACACCACAATGGCTAGCTTTTGAGCTTCTACTGCAAATAAGGTGACTGAATACGTTATATAAGGACCATCATTGCTCTGCAATTCCATCACCACATCCTGGATAGGGATGTGCACAAAACCGGTTTGCCTGGTTCGGTTCAAATTCAAACCAGGTTCGAACCAGGAGGGGGTGGTTCGGTTTTGGTTTTGCTCGAACCTCCCCCTGTTTCGGTTCGAATTCGAACCATTTTGAACCAATTTGAACTGGTTTGAACTGGTTCTATCTGGTTCAGACACCCAAAAATTGGTAGGATGGTATCTGGTACCCAAGGGTACCTGCCACCCAAACCCCAAAGCAATCGGACACTCGTGCGATTTTTTATGAATGTTTTGAAAATTATTTCTATTTTTTTCTTATTGGATATAATTGGACTCCAACCAGACCATTATTCCTTATTGTAGAGCACCCATGGTTGCCTACAGCCATGCAAACCCCTAAGCAATCAGAAACCCCTATGATTTTTTATGAATATTTGAAATATTTTTTTAATTATTTTTCTCATAGGGTATAATAGGGTATTTCTCATAGGGTATTTCTCATAGGGTATAATAGGACACAACCCATGGAGGTGGTTGGCACCCTCGCTCTGGGCCACCCCAGCACCCCCCAAGTGCAGTTATGGGGCTGCTAAAACCTCCATTCTTCCCTATGGAGAAAAACCTTAAAGCCACTTGTGGGGTGCTGGGGTGGCCCAGAGTGAGTGGTGGTCTGTTGCAAAGAGGGTGCCAACCACCGCCATGGGTTGCTAACCCATGGGGTACTGGGTTTTGTTGTTTCGGACGTGTTCTGAGTGTAGATTCTTTGGTAGCATATAAGATTTTCATTGACAAACCATGAATCCACTCTCATTGCTAACCTTAAAGACACATAAACTTCAAAAATCACTTAAAAATCAGCCCTTTGCCCAATTCCTTTCAAATAATTCTGATAGCTTCCTTGCCCACCCTAGGAACTACCACCCACCACACTCTGCTCTACGACACCCCTTTCCCCCCGATGTGAAGCTATACATTTGCTGCAATCCTAATTATTCCCTATGAGGAATTCAAAAATACTTTAACAATTCACCAATAATCAGAGGAGTGTCCAATTGCCTTGGAGTTTTGTGCGTGGTAGGCACCCCTGTCTGTCTACCACCCACCCTGCTTTTGTGCCCCTAGGTGCTCCATAATAGGAGATATGGACTGGTTCTGGTCCCATTATACTCTATGAGAAAAATAATTGAAAATATTTCAAATATTCATTAAAAAAAATCGTAGTACTGTCCGATTGCTTCAGGGTTTGGGTGGTTGTTGGCATCCAAGGGTGCTCCACAATAAGGCATAATGGCCTGGTTCGAGTCCCATTACACCCTATGAGAAAAAAATAAAAATAATTTTCAAAAATTCATAAAAAACCGTACGAGTGTCCGATTGCTTTGGGGTTTGGGTGGCAGATACCCCTGGGTGCCAGCTACCATTCTACCAATTTTTGGATGTCTGAACTGGGTCAAACTGGTTCAAACCAGTTCGAATTGAAGCACCCCCTGGTTCAGTTCGAATTTGAACCTGCAGCTCGAACCTGATGGCTGGTTCAGTTCGAATTTGAACCACCCTGGTTTGAATTCGAACCAGTTTGAATTTGAACCGGTTCGCACATCCCTAATCCTGGAATGATCTTTCAGGATACTGCTGAAGGATAGATTCCAGAAATGTCTTCCTTTCCTTCACATAGGAGTGGCAGAACAACAGATAATGGAGGTCTTTAAAACACACACACACACACACACACACATGTCATTTTTCAAGCCAACAGTGAGCATTTGCCAAAACCTAATAATTCGAAAATTCACCATTTGATATAGATATACAGTACTGACTTGAGGAACAAATTCTGTTGCTGGCTGTGTGTGCTACCAGTCCAAGCCTAGGCATATTCACTCAGACCCAAAGAAGGATGAATTGATCTACATCCTATTTCAATGGCTTGAGAAAGACTGGCCATATTCACAACTAATATCACACGACATTACTTGAGCACCCATACCCCTTCGAAATAGACTGAGGATAAGTGTACACAAGCACAAGACTGAGTTTGGAAGGAGGAAGTAGAATATGGAAGTGATAATAACAGACTACACCACTTCACACTGCAGGTGAGAGACACTACTTTTGAATGCTCCCCTATGTCAAAAACTCCTTGCAAATAGAAAAATAACACATCAAGGCCAGAACTTCAAATAGCCCCTTGCCTGGTGACTTGATTTCTTGTCTGGAGGAAGCATTTAATATGGAGAAACACCGAGCAGTGTCATCCCCTCACTTGTAATCTGAAGTGGTACAGTCTACCACTGAAGTGGTACAGTCTACCTCAGCATTCTACCATCTCCCTCTGCTGTGTGTGTAGACTAGGATGCTGATTTGTCTAAAATGCCTATATGTAATAGAAAAGAGTAAATATTCTATGTCTGAAGCAGAACTTAATTCTTGGTATTATCACAACCACTTAACAGTTGTTTCACACATAGGCTCTACACACGATCCATGTGCAGAGCCTGCAGGGCTTCTGTGGGGAGAGCGGGCTTGACTCACTCTCCCTGCAGACGATCCAGCGCCGAGCCCTGGGTGGCCAGATTGGCTGCCCACATGACTTACCAGCTCCGTCACAGAGCCGGTAGGGGCAGCGGGGATTGGGGGCTGCCTGGCACTCAAAGTGGCTTGCAACTTAAAAACAGAAGTTGCAAGCCACTTTGAGTGCTTTTATATTGAAAAAAGAACTTATAATATCGGCTGACATCCAGGCTAACAGTGTGCACGCAATAAACTTTTTCTTGATCTCTCTAATCCTCTATAGCTGATTTGTACTCTCAAAAATATGTCCCTGAGGACAGTGTGACCCTCAAGGACATATTTTGGGGGGGATCACAGTTGGCTACAGAAAGAAGGGGAGGTTAGTGAAAAGAGTACTTCATTAGTCTGGATATCAACTAGTATAAATAAATAATTCCTTAATAACATAACCTTTTGATAAAATATTCCTAGTTTTCCTAGAAATTTGAGAATTATTTCTGAGAAAGTCTTAGCTTTGGGATTGACTTTTTTATACTCCAGAATGCTAAATTGATGGAAGTAAAAAAGTGCAAAAGATCTTTCTGTGCCCAGGAATATGGATTGTTGTGAATTCCAACAGTAATTAAAACAACAACAACACTGCAACGAGTTTTAAAATAACACAGCGGCAGAGAGAAAAATATCCCAGCAGCGATTTACTGTAGGCCAGACATCAGCTGAAACAAGGCAATCTTCACAGTACAGCAAAAGACATACAAAGTACAAATCTCTGGACGCTTACTATGTTACTATGGGCCAGTTCAGATGACATATGGAACCACAGTGGAACCACAGTTCTGCACGCCCCCTCCCCTCGCTCTATGGTCTGAGTTGAGACCTACTGCAGTCTCGCTGACTACAGTCAGTGAGGCGACAGAGAGGTGGGGGAGCTTTCTGTGCGGGCTTCCTTATGTCCAGAAGGACAGCCCAAGCAGCCAATAGGAGCCGGAGGGAGGGAGGAGCTTCCTCCCTCAACTCCAGTTTGAGTCAAGGCAAACTCCAATCCCTGGATTGGACATAACTGAAGCGCAACCGAAATGCAGTTATTGACGGTGTAACTCAATATAAACCGATGGTAACAATTGCAATTAGGGGAGGGAAACCATGGGTCCAATATTGTTTTTGGAACTCCAGTTCCCAGTTCAAACATTCAGGTTTGGGAACCAGAAGTGAAGGGACCTCCAGTTTCCCATTACGTCTGAACCAGCCCTTTGCATATTACTTTAAAAAGAAACAGAATTCTGTATTCACGAAACATAGCCTCTAAGTTAAGATCTTGAATAGCTTGGAAGATCAATATACAAATTGAAATTACATAGAAATTACATTGCTAATAGCACTTTGAAATTACACTGCTAATAGCATAGAAGTAACATATCCACATAATGGACTAAAATAGAAACTAAATACAAACTTCATTTCACAACAAAAATTGATAGCTGTTTTATAGCTACTTTTGCAAGGCGGGGGAGTAAATTTTATGTATATTTAACTAAAGGTTTATTCAGCAAAAACTCCATTTTCTTCTTCTCCTTTCCCTCCTTTTCCTTTTGACTCCTCCCCTACACTCTCTACAGGATCCCCCCTGGGACAAATGTCCAAACAAACAAACTGCAAAAGACTGCTGGATAGAATACAACAATATCCTGTGAACATACCCACAGAGGGAAAGGGGCTCTATGACTTATCATTGGTATCTGAAAACCAGTGCAAATGCTCATGCAATTTGATCCAATCATAGCACAGGGTTAGTGGTAGCCTATTATAGTTCCCTCCTCCCAAATGTTACAGAGGTTCTTAATTATGTAGCTTCAACTTTTCTGTGAGAGGGAAGATAATCAAGACTCATCTCTTACCTGTGGAAAGTGCCTAGCAACTAACATTGTAGGATATGAGTCACTTATTAAGTAAATCACTTGTTTCCAGTTCCGTTGAGAAACAGTGATCAAGCTAGTCTTTGAAGTGTAAAGGGTCTGACAGTTGTATGTTGGCTCACAGGGCATGATTGGCATGAGATACGAATAAAAACCTTCTGAGGAATGAATGGCTATCTTGCAGACTCAGAATGATATAGTTACTCAGATACAGAGTTGCTGGGTGATTACATTATGGAGATTCGTGGGACAAAAGTACAGAAACAGAACATTCATATAATTAAGAGTCAAACTACACATTACACTACACATGTGATGCTGATGTGCTTGCTTGTTTTATTTAATTGCTTTATTTATCTATTACATTTCTATCCCGCCCCTCTAGCACACTGCTGCTCAGGCGGTTTACAATAAAAGCTTAAAATAAAAACATAAAATCCACGATAAAATAATAAAGGAGTAAGACAATAAAATACAATGAATCATCTAAAACAAATAAAAGAGAGCAGACAATATAAGACATGTAGAACATCAGCCAGGATTAAAACTAGATGACAATCTCAGCTTGTCTTTAAAAGTTTCTTTAAAAAGGAAGATTTTAATGTCCTTTTAAAAGCTGAGCAATGAGGGAGATGGATGAAGCCCTTCTGAGAGGGCATTCCAAAGATGTCGGGTGGGGCACTACTGAAAAAGCTTGTTTTAAACTTAATAGCATCTGAACTGATCCTTCCTACAGACCAGGATCATGAGATGGAGAGGAGGGCTTTAAACCAAGCCCCCTGCCACAGTCTCGATCTGAATCAAGGCTCCTCACTGTCTAATGGGAGCTCTTTGCCTTGGTAAATACCAGCCATGGGAGTTGATTCTGATTGGGACCCCAGGAGCAGCAGATAGGGTTAGACCCCTTCCCTCCAGAGGCGTAACTATAGGGGGGCAGGGGGGCACGTGCCCCAGGCGCCATCTTTTCTGGTCACGTGGGGGGCGCCGCCATGACAAAAAAAATTTTTTTTTAATTTTTTTAAATTTTTTTGTTAATACAAATGTTTCCTGCTCAGTGCAGCAGCACTGCAGCAGTCAAGGGAGCGCGTCGGCGCCCCCTCCCCCATGAGTGGTCCCTTCCGCGCCGCCCACGCCCCCCCATTGCTTTGCTGGCGCCTGGTGGCCAGTCAGTGGCCTGGCTTGGCGGCGGTGGCGGGCGCTTGTGAGGAAAAACCTAAGTATAATGTAGTATGTTGGGGGGGTGGGGGCATGGGGGGGCGCCATTTCAATGCTTGCCCCGGGTACCGTTTTCCCTAGTTACGCCTCTGCTTCCCTCCACAACATGATCCGATCCACAGAGGATTGCTAGTGACTGACTGATTCTGAGCAGCCACAATTGTCTCTGTGTGTGACGCACAAGGGACCCCCCCCACACACACACACACTCATGAACCCTGTGGGAAAAGGAGTAGCTGTGGGCAGTAGAAGCCCATATGGGCAAGACAGGGGTAGTTGTTAACAAGCTGTTACTAGGAAGAAGAATCCGGGGAACCAGGCAAACAACCAGCCTGCATGCCTAGGGGTAATGCATTGGCGGGAGAGAAGAGGCAGAGTGAGGAGGCTGGGCCATGTTTACTGTCCCCTCAACCATTCAGTGGCCACTACTGCTTCTGGGTAAACAAGCTTAAGATGGTCCTGTTCAGCCCACTTAACCAAATATGTTGGATTGTGGCCATCAAGTGTCTTGATCAAAAGCCCAGTATTCACCAGTGCACATGTGGGATTTCCCATTCATTTCAAGGAAGCAACTTTTTCAAAACATTTGTGTGGTAAATTTAGCCAACATAGCAGCACCCATTCTTCTCCATCTAAAGCACTACAGGGGGAATTGCATACAAAAATAACTTTAAAGAGGGATAGAATGTATAGGTATTTGCTACTGTTAGAAGCCAAGACTTATACTAACAGAAAATATACATACAGTGGGAATATCAGGAATCCTAAAAACCAGTGGGATACAATTATCCTGGGACAAAAAACAAACGATTGCTACAAAGGCCAAATAAGTTCTAATGGAAATGGCATTGTTCTGCTTGTCAAAGAAAGCACAGATACAGAAATCACAAAATCAGAACTGTCAAGTGGTGCAAAAACATTTTGCACCAGATCCTGGGAACCACTTAGGAGGATTAAATAATCTCTCTCTTGTCTATTCTGTGATGAAGACCCAATCATTAATTGCATCTATAAATTTGGTGCTTTGTCAAGATCGAAATAAATATTTATCTATGAATTTGAAGGAAGATGGTCTCTTGCTATTACACTTGCTTCTTTGGCTGTCTCCCCAATTCATTTTTGCATCTCAAAATCACCAACAGGTTTTGGATTAGAGTAAGCGAATGGAGGGAAAGAGCATGGCTCTAGCAAACTTGGTCTGAAACACTGCTGATTCTCCAAGAACCATGCTGATACTGTGAGTACATTTTTATATCCAGGATAACTGTATCTCATGGATTTTCAGTGTTTCACTCGGTTTCTGTAATGTCCACTTTATTTCATACCTTTAGGACTAGGCCATATAACAATAATCCACCCATCTTGATTTTAACACTTCTAGCATTAGTAAAATAAATAAATAAAATCACCTTCATATTATGACCTCCACTAAATGCCCTTTTCTGTGTGATTTCCCCACTATGATTCTTTAGGTATAGAAGAGAAGAGGTTTTATAACTAGAAGAACAACACGAACACTTTTCAGATACTTTTTCAGGCAAGCAGGTTCTATTTGTTAACTCAGAGGATGAGTAATAGAAGAAGTAATTAGTGTGATCGCATATTAGCATAATGTTCCATATGGTGTTATTCTTGCATTTGAATATGACAATTATACTTTAATAAATTAACTGTGGCTTGTCTGTCTGCTTTGCTCACACAACATCCAAATCCCCAAACCACCCCATTATTCTTGGATAATAATATTTGCAATTTTATTACAGATTGTAGACTTTGTTTTTGTAGTTTTAAGAATTGCTGTTAGGTTATCATTATGGATGCATTTCCTGAAGTTTTAATCATAGAGTTGGAGAGGATCTTCTAGGCCATCTAGTCTAATCCCTTGCTCAATACAGGAAATCCAGAGTAAGAACATCCACAAAAGACTGCAATACTCTGAAGACTTTCAGAGAGAAGTTTGACCAGGTCATTGGTTTCATTGTTGCTCTTATCATGAAGAAGGTTCTCTTAAAGTTCAACCAAACTATCCCCTTCTATAGCTTAAGCCCATTAGGTCTAGTCCTACCCTTTGGGGATGGGGAAGCAGAAAATAAGTCTTTCTTCTGTGTGACATCTTTCAGGGTTCAGAAGAGTGCTAGCATTTCCACTCACAGTCTTCTCTAAACCAGGCTAAACATATCCATTTATTTCAACCTTCCTTTATAAGGTTCCTTTTCTAGACCCCTAATCATTTTTGTTGCCATTCCAATCTATTTTGTTGCACATTCCAATCTATCTACATCTTTCTTAAGGTACAACACCAGAACTAGTACTGCAGATGGGTTTAACTAGGGTGGACTAAATTCCACACATGTGGAACTATTACTTCTCCTGATTTGGGAACTATGAGTCTATTAATGTAGCGTAAAATCAAATTTGCCTTTTGGGGGCTGCATCACACTGCTGGTTTATGTTCACCTTGTGATCTTCTGTAATCCAGATCCTTTTCACATGTATTACTGCAAAGCTAAGTTCCCCCAGGTATGTGAGGGAGTATCCCATACTTGTGCATTTGATTAAGTGCAGAACTTTGTATTTTCTCTATTGAATTTCATTTTGTTGGTTTCACAGCTCAGTTTTCCATTTTATCAAGATCAGTTTGAACTGTATCCCTGTCATCTGGGGTGCTAGGTATCCCTTTCTGTTTTATGTCATCTGCAAATTGTCCAGGATTTCCTCTACTCCTTAATCTAAGTCTTAATAAAAGTGGTAATTAATTTATTAAGACTTAATCTAAGTCTTAATAAAATCTTAATAAAAGTGGTGAAGAATATTGGGCCAAGGTCAGAACCCTTGGTCAGAGGCTCAACGTCTCCCCACTCAAATCCTTCCATCCTGCTTGAAGCCTCCCTCCACTTCAATGAGGAGCAACTAATGAACATTCCCTGAGTACAGTTTTTCAACCAACTGTGAAATCACCTGACAGCATTATCATCTCACCCATCCTTGACCATTTTGCTAACTAAAGTATCAGGAGGAATGTCAAGTGCTTTACTGAAACAAAGATAAATAATATTGTTCTTAAGATATCTACAGACTGCCTGCTTTATAATCTGTTTTATAATCTTCCCTGATATCAAAATCAGATTAACCAAGATAGTTTCCCAGATCCTTATTTCCTCCCTTTTTGGTGATCTGGAAAGCCTGTCTCCTGTCTTATGGCACCTCACCAGTTCATCAGGATTGCTAGACAGAGGTTATGTGAGAATACATCAGCAAATTCTTTATTGCCCTTATATATAAGTTAGAACATAAGAACAGCCCTGCTGGGTCAGGCCCAAGGCCCATCTAGTCCAGCATCCTGTTTCGCACAGTGGCCCACCAGATGCCGCTGGAAGCCACAGGCAGCAGTTGAGGGCATGCCCTCTCTCCTGCTGTTACTCCCACGCAACTGGTACCCAGAGGCACCCATAAGTTGATGCAACTTATTCAGCCCTGAAGACTTGAACTTGTTTAAAAAATAAAAACTGGTCATTTCCTGACCAGCTCATCAGTCTTGAATTATAATCTTCACCATTCACACTGTTTTTGTGAGTTCCCCTTTTGGGAGAAGTTCCCCTTTTGTGAGTTCCCCTTTTGGGAGAAGATGGAGATAAAGTAGAAGTTGAGCAGTTCTGACTTCTCTTTAACATTTCATTCTCCTTACTGAGCAGTGAGCCTATCATTTCTTTTTTCTTTCTTTCAAACATATGTGAAAAGGTCCTTTTTATTGTTCTTAACATCCCTCACCAGCCTCAGCTCTTTCTAAGCTCTCACTTTCCTGACATTGATTGACATCCAGAGCAGTGTTGGGAGGAGGCAATTCCTAACTGCCCACAGAACAATTATCACATTGCACTGCTGTAGCGGGAGTGTGTTTCAGGGGGCGTAAAAACAACATTAAAATGCAGTTTCATATAAAATATATATCCTTTGGTTTATAGCAATTATTGAACTGATTTTGTAGATTTAAGCAAAAAAGAGCTTGATATTACTCTCTGTGAAATGTATCCCAAACTAGTTCAGAACCTCTGAACCAAATCACTTCTTAAAACTAGTGTCTGAACTGGAAAGCTTTAAAATGCTGTTGAATCTGAACCAGAACCAAATACACATTTTTAATGGTTCAGCTCCCTGATTATAGTTCTGAGAGGCCTGTGCTATTTTTAACTCCTTTGTCTCCCATTTTGGACAGCTAGCAGGTCTAAGCACAACCATCATGTCTTCAAGCAGGGAAACACCACAAGGATATTTTTCTCATGGCAGATCCTGAGGATTAGGCGGGCAGTAATTTTGCATGCCTCCTAAAAAATAGGTGAAGCAACACCTACAGTTGTAGCAATCTTTAAATTAATATATCCATTATATTCCATGTTTCTCTCTAGAATGGCCTATGATGTAAGATACTATCAGAATAAACCACTTATTTGACCTAGCTTTTTTTTTTGTCTGCCTTGCTGTCATCACAAAGCTGATTCTAATGACTGATTTAGCAATTTCTTCCTTTCCAGGTGACTTGAGACCTCCGCTAAAGTCTCAAGGTGATTATAAATTCCTACCCCAGAATGCTTTCTCACACTTCAGTGGCTGCAAGACATCTTATTAACACAACTTTTAAAACTTCAGAGCAAAGATGTGGAAAGCACTGAAGCTGGAAGACATTTAGAGCTACATGTTGAAAAGGAAATACGAAAAGAAATGGATTTGCATGCCTTCTTGGGAAAGCAGGAAAAACGTAATCAGCTAAAACTATGGATAAAAACCATGCCTCTGCTGGATCTATGTCATAAATCCTCACTGCTAGGAAACCCTAGCAGTCTCTAAATGGGATGTAACTCTGTCCTATCAGTTAAAGTAGTAAGGTGATCTCAATACAAACATACTGGAAGACATACAGAGAAAAGTTTGGTCATCATACTCCCTTTCCTCCTCCTCCTCTCTGAATATTAAAGAATTTGCTCTTAAGGTTCTTACAAGATGGCATATGACCCCAGCCAGATTGGCAGCAATTTCCCCCAATGCATCACCTACCTGCTGGAAAAACTGTGGCCACAAGGGTTCCTTCTTGCATATGAGCCAGCGTGGTGTAGTGGTTAGAGTGCCGGGGAAACCTGAGTTCAAATCCCCATTCAGCCATAAAACTAGCTGGGTGACTCTGGGCCAGTCACTTCTCTCTCAGCCTAACCTGCTTCACAGGGTTGTTGTGAAAGAGAAACTCAAGTATGTAGTACACCGCTCTGGGCTCCTTGGAGGAAGAGCGGGATATAAATGTAATAATAATAATAATAATAAAAATAATAATGTAGTGGTCGTGTCCCATCATACAGAAATTCTGGCTGCAGGTCCATTTTTACATCTCTGCCGTCCTTCAAATTCATTTTCTTATGCTACCTATCAATCTCTTATTGGATCTACTTCCACTGAAGTGAATGCCTAGAGGACATAAAAAAGTCTTCTCTCTGCTTTTCACTGCTGCTAGGCTCTCTATTTGTCTCTGTTGGAACAAGAAAGGACATATTCCCATCCATAGCTGGTTTTCTAAGATCGGCAACTGAGGTTACAGGACAAAATATCAACAAATTTAAAATATGATCAAATACATGCTGGTGAACAGTATTGTTCCAGATGGCAAGGCAACCTTATTTGCATTGTGTCTCTAAGGACAAAGATCCAACAGACATCTCGGACAAACTACATAAAAACATAAGAAGAAGCTCTGCTGGATCAAGCCCAAGGCCTACCTAGTCCAGCATCCTGTCTCACACGGTGGCCCACCAGATGCCTCTGGGAAGCCCACAAGCAAGAGGTGAGGGCATGCCCTCTCTCCTGCTGTTGCTCCCCTGCAACTAGTATTCAGGGGCATCTTGCCTCTGAGACTGGAGGTGGCCTATAGCCACCAGTCTAGTAGCCATCGATAGACCTGTCCTCAATGAATTTGTCTAAGTTCCTTTTAAAGCCACTCAAGCTAGTGGCCATCACCACATCCTGTGGCAGATAATTCCATATATTAATTGCGTGCAATATGAAAAAGTACTTCCTTTTTGTCCTAAAATTCCTGGTTTTCAGTTTCATGGGATGACCCCTGGTTCTAGCGTGAGAGATGGAGAAAAAAAATTTCTCTGTCCACTCTCTATACTCCATGCATAATTTTATATACCTCGGTCATGTCTCCCCGTAGACGTCTCTTTTCCAAGGTAAAGAGCCCCAGATGCTGTAGCCTAGCCTCATAAAGAAGGTGCTCCAGGCCCCTGATCATCTTGGTTGCCCTCTTCTTCACCTTCTCCAGTTCTACAATATCCTTCTTAAGATACAGTGACCAGAACATTTGCATACTCCAAATGTATACAATATTCCAAACTAAAAGAACATAAAGCTGGGACCAGTCTGGTCCCAACCTCTCCCTTCCAGGGTATTCTGTAGAAGAGCAGGTGAGGGTTTGTGGGAGGGGATATGGGGTGGCTGTGGTCTATAAGGATAACATCTCCCTCACCAGGGTCCCTGTGGGGGTTACCGTATTTTATGGACTATAAGGCGCTACGGACTATAAGACGCACCTTAATTTTAATCCAGTTTTTCTGAGTTTTAACATATTAAACTGTTAAAACATATAAGACGCACCTGAATTTTGGCGGATATTTTTTGAGGAAAAAAGTGAGTCTTATAGTCCATAAAATACGGTATATTGAATGTGTGTACTTAAGTTTGGAGACGAGAGGTAGACTGGGACTTCTGTTGCTGTACCGATCACCCCACTGCCCAACAGAATCCCTTACTGAGCTCATGCACTTGGTTGCGGAACTTGTATTGGAGTCTCCCAGACTTTTGGTGCTGGGGAACTTCAATGTTCACTTTGGGACCAACTTGTCCGCAGCAGCTCAGGAGTTCATAGTGGCCATGACAATGGGCCTATCCCAAGTGATCTCTGGACTGACGCATGTTGCAGGTCATACCCTTGATTTGGTCTTTTATTATGATCAGGGTGGTGTTCCATGGCTGGGGACTCCTATGATTTCCCCATTGTCATGGATGGACCACCATCTAGTTAAGGTTAGGCTTACAACCACTTCCCACCTCCGCAGGGGTGAGGGGCCTATTAGAATGGTCCACCTGAAGAGGTTATTGCATCCAATAGGATTCCAAAAAGCCTTGGAGGGATGTAGTGTTGGCTTTGCCAGTGATCTTGTTCATGCCCTGGTGGAGAATTGGAACAACAAGCTCACCAGGGCAGTAGACACAGATTGCTCCTAAGCGTCGCCTCCGAACCACTTTGAAATTTGCCCCTTGGTATATGGAAGATCTATGGGGGCAGAAGTGGCAAGGTAGGCCACTGGAGCGCAAGTGAAGAAAGACTTGACTCGAATCCAACAGACTACGACATAGAGCACATTTAAAGATCTATGCTCAGGCAATACGTGCAGCAAAGAAGCGGTTCATTTCTGCCCGTATTGCATCTGCGAGCTCATGTCCAGCAGAGATGTTCAGAGTTGTGAAGGGACTAGTATGTGCCCCCCACATACATTAAATGTGTTTAATTAGTTCTTTGCAGACAAATCTCTCGTCTTCGGACTGACTTAGATGGAGACTCCACAATTATTGCAGTGTCTGAATTGGAGGTGTCCAGCAACTCCTCTGATATGGTTCGGCTGGATAGGTTTCAGTTTGTGACTCCCGAGGATGTGGACAGACTGCTCAGAACAGTGAGGCCTACCACTTGTTCTCTTGACCCTTGTCCAACATGGCTTGTTCTATCTAGCAGGGAGGCTGTTGTAGGTAGGAGGCCTGGTGGAAATCATGAATGCTTCTCTGAGGGAGGGCAAGATGTCTTAAGGAGACAATTATTATACCTATTCTAAAGAAGCCTGCATTAGATCCCTCAAGTTGAGCAATTATAGGCCTGTTTCCAACCTCCCATGGCTGGGCAAGGTAATTGAGAGGGTGGTGGCCTCTCAACTCCAGGCAGTCTTGGAGGAAACTGATTATCTCTAGACCCATTTCAAACTGTCTTTTGGGTGGGCTATGCGGTGAAGACTGCCTTGGTCAGCCTGATGGATGATCTCCAATTGAGAACTGATAGAGGAAGTGTGACTTTGTCGGTCCTTTTAGATCTCTCAGCAGCTTTCGATACTATTGACCATGGTATCCTTCTGGAACATCTGAGAGAGTTGGAGGTGGAGGCAATGTCTTACAGTGGTTCTGTTCCTACCTCTTGGACAGATTCCAAATGGTAGAGACTGTTGCTTTTTGAAATCTGAGCTTATGTGTGGTGTCCCTCAGGGTCCATACTGTCTCCAGTGCTCTTTAACATCTACATGAAACCACTGGGAGAGATCATGAGGGGATTTGGTGCAGGATGTTATCAGTATGCTGATATTATTTATTTATTTATTTATTTATTTACACAGTCGGACAAGTGTTATTGACTGGTTTGTTTTATCCAGACATCGAGTCCTTCCCAAGGACCTGGGATTGCTATATTTTATTACCAATGTTGTTGCTATTATTATAGATATCGTCGCAGAATATAGGCTGTTCCCAGTAAAGTTGCTTTTTGTAATTGGCTGGTGGTGATTTCTGTGGCCCCTATGATGTTGAGGTGCTCTTCAAGTTGTTTTGGAATTGTACCTAGGGTGCCAGTTACCACTGGGATGATGATGATGATGATGATGATGATGATGATGATGATCTTCTCCTAGTAAACTGCTCTCTACTTTAGTTTATATTATCTTTGTCAAACTTTATACAGTTAACAGTTGGTTAATTATGGTACTTGGACTTGATTTGGGGTGGGGGAAGGGTTTTGTTTTGTCAAGGGGTGGGACTGTATTAATACCATTTCCTATGCAAAGATAGTCCTTCCAGTCAATGCTCTGTATTTTTATTGAAAAACCAATAAAACCTTTTAAAAGCAAAAGAGAAAAGAAAGCAAGGAAAATCTTTAGCTCATTCAGGTGACTTCATTTCTGTGCAGATTCTTATACCTCATTCATCATTTTGGGCTTCTCATCAGGCTACTTATTGTGGAGTTTTCCCTGTTGCAGACTATTGACACAACAGGCATAATAGACAGTACGCTCTATAAAGGCACATCTACAACAAATGAACAGAGTCATCTTCTTTGCCTCTGCTCTAACTCTCCAATAGTAGCAACAGCGGTGGCAGCAGCATTGATCCCCTGCTTAGCTCTGTACATGCTGTCAACATGAAGCAGCAAGGGAAGACAGAGCAGAGTAGGGTCTCAATGCTGCCGCCATCACTGCCATCATCACTGGCCAGGTGGCCAGCCAGAGAGAAAAAACATTGGAGGGGGGAAGAAGGAAGATGAGGGGGGAGGGCTGAGAACAAGGGAAAACTAGAGGCTCAGATGCTCTGCGCCTGGGCCAGCTAGTATCTCAGAATTTCTTTAAGTTCCTCTTTCATTAACCCCAGGTTTCAGTTTATCAACATACAATGCTTCTCTGATCTTTTAAAGTGTGCAATGTTCTGTCTCCAAAATACACACTTTAAGTGGCACTGTTTTTCCTTTGTGCCTATCTCCCATATGTATTGACCAAGATCTTTCCCTATTAATGTACTTGGAGTCTACAAGATGTTCTTTAAACCTAGCCAATAGAGGCCTTCCAGTGCCTCCCACATAACATTCACCACAGTCCGCACAAGTAATCTTATAAACAACACCTTTCAGTTTACAGGTGCCTTCCCTATCTTCACACACAGGGAAAGTGTTTGTTTCACATCTTTTATCATATAGTCTCGATCTCACCAAGTGTTGCCTTAAAGTCTTAGAGCTGTTTTGCAAACCACATTGGCCTTGACCCCATGCTTCATTAGAATTCTATGAGCCTGTTTAATAAAATTATCAGAGATAAAAGGAATTTTCAAAATGGGCAATCCTGCCTCATTTTTAACCTCTCCCCCCCCCCCCCGATCTTTTTATATCCATTGGTCTCTGCTAGGTTTCTTGCTCTTTCTATGGCCTAACTTGCATATTCCTGGTCCCTTGGATTTGAACTTCCTGGACTTTTTTCCTGTTTAGGACAGGCCCACCCTCTCAGCAGTTGCTCTAGGTGAGGCTAGTCCTCCCTCCAGTCCTCATCACTACAGTGCCATTCTCGTCTGACCCTATCTCCAGTGCTGTTTCCCTAGATTCAGTCAGGAACATCTCTGACCCCCACCAAAATGGCCCATGTAGGGTCATTTTCGACATTCCCAACCTGACATTGCACACTAATAGTTGATAATGTCATCATTAACTCATGCAGGGGACTGTATGCTTCTGAGTAGGTTACAGCCTATATGGTGAGATCTTTGTGCTGTGCTCAGAGTCATCTACATTCATGGATGAGCAGGTTTAGCATCCTATATGGAACATGTAAGTAACATTACCCTGAACGCTCCAGAATATGCATGATGTATTCAGGGTTCCACTGCCTATGGAAACTACTGGTGTTAGTTGTAAGGTCTGGAGAGCACTCTGTAACCAATAAGTTCTTCTGGTGCTCTCCTTCACTACTGTGAGTAGTGACTAGTCCAAATGATATTCTGTGAAAATCTAGGTCCCAAGTTCAAGAGGCCACATTTACCCACAGAATTTCTCCAGATGTTGCCCATCCCTAATAGCAATATTTGTGTTGAATAATAAAGGAGTTGTGGTTTCTTTGTAAGCTCTATAAAAGCAGCTTATAATATAGCAGAAAATAAAGCATGCATTCCTTTATCTTTAAAATGGCTTCCTGGCTGTGTGCAGATTCCACTCCAGTCAACACTAGGGTTGGCATGAAAAAATTGAAATTTGAAGCAAATTTCAGAGTTCCTTCAAAGAAGAAAAACATCTGAGAATATTCAAGGGAAGACAAAGTAGTTTCTATATGATATGTTAAAACCTTTTGGGGGCTGGGAGTTTTCTTTACTTCCATAAATCAATACATTTAGTGTCTTCTTTCATGGTCAAAGCAGAAATTCTTATCGACTCATCTATCTATCTATCTATCTATCTATCTATCTATCTATCTATCTATCTATCTATCTAATTTTTATACTGCCTGATATGTACATCTCTAGGCAGTGTACAGCAGTGTGAGCATTTGTCAGCAGTGTATAAGTCATATCAAATATTAGGCTCCTATTAGACATTAATTTTTAACAAAAAATCAGAGCTTATTCCTATCCAGAAGACCCAGTTGTTTAACAAGAACATAAGAAGAATGTTGCTGGATCAGACCCAAGGCCTGTCTAATTCATCGACCTGTTTTCCACAATGGCCCACTCGATCCTTCTGGGAAACCCACAAGAAGAAGATGAGAAGGCATGCCCCATCTCCTGCTGTTGCTCCCCTGCAACTGGTATACAGATGCATTTTGCCCCTGAGCCTGGAGATAGTATACAACCGTCAGGACTAGTAACCATTGATAGACCTGTCCTCCATGAATTTGTCTAAGCTCCTTTTCAAGACATTCAAGCTGCTGGCCATCACCATATCCTGTGGCAGAGAATGCCATAGATTAATTATGTGCTATGTGAAGAAGCACTTCCTCATGTCGGTCCTAAATTTACTGGCAATTGGCTTCATGGATGGACCTGATTCTAGTGTTGTGAGAGAGGAAGAAAAACTTCCTTTATCCACAATTTCCACACCATGCATAATTTTATAAACCTCTATCATGACTCCCCTTAGTCTTCTCTTTTTTTTTCTAAACTAAAAAACCCCAAATGTAGTAGCCTTACTGTATAAGGAAGGTGCTCTAGCCTCCTGATCATTTTGATTACCCTCTTGTGTACCTAAGTGTAGCCCTTCTTAGGGGATTTCTCCCTAATTGAGGGGGTCCTGAGTTCTTTTTCCTGGGGGTGGGGAGAAATAATTCTTCTAGGACCTGCCCATTTATAATTTTCCCTGGCTCCTATACAAACAACTGAATGCAAACAATAGCATAAATAATACATTTACTAATCAATGAGGCTATTCACACAGGCATGCAAAACTGGGCTAAGGGAACCCAGCCCGGTTTTTAATGCACGTGTGAACTGCATGCCAACTGCGGCTGGCAGACTTGGGGAGGGGAGGGAGATCCCCATAATGCACCATGCACTTGTGTAGTGCATTATTTGAGCTCCGGGTGGTGGGGTGATGCGTCCTGGCACCCCGACCCTTGGAGCTACCGGCAGAAGCTTATCTGCGTGGGTGATCCGCCCACCCAAGGAAGGCAGCGTGCTCGTGTGTGGGGAGGTAAGTGCTTTTGGGCTTCTTCCATGCAAATCAAGTAGCCCTTTCTCACTGGACATGAGAAAGGGCTCAATGTATTGAATCAGAGAAAACATACAAGGTATTAATAAGAGGAAATAGGGGAATGGTCAGGAAAATGTACATTAAAACCAAGTTTTTCTACAGTCAGTCTAAAACACTTGACTTGGGACACATGAATGATGTCATGTGTGGACACCTCTCTTCTAAAAAGGGGAAATGTTGCAGTGGGGCCCAGATGCTCGCTGCACATCTCTTCTGTCTTCTCTTGGCCTCTTTCTTCTTCTTCTTTTCCCTTCTCCTTATAACTCTCCCTCTTCTCCTGAGCAACTGTTGGTCTCCCAACTGCTGTCCACCAGTTTTGATCCCTTCTGTCCTCCTGAACATTCCAAACATGTGTTTGTTTGGTTATAGTCCCCCCTTTCTATCTTCTCCCCCCACTTTAAACAAAAATGCATGGGTGCATGGGCTAAAGCCAAGCATCCTGGTTACATAAGAAAAAACTAAGCAGCACAGAATTGAGAATATTTATTTTACAAGGCACAATAATGCATTTTTCTCTGTTGAAAAGTCACATAATTAATTTGCTGATGAATATAGTGGATAAAACAGGACTGGGTGGAGACGTCACTGAGATTTGCACATCATTTATTGGGCAAGTCACACCTCTATTTTCACACTCCACCTGCTTTATTGCTTCTTGAAATTATCTAAGCTCATAATATTGCACCTAAGTGTAAAGAAGCCTTTTTCCTTCCAGTATCATTATTTTCATTTCTAAAACTCTAATTTGAAACAAATGGCAGTAGGAAGGATGCTGTTGAACAGCATATGGTTTTGGCTTAGACTTCGTACTTTGGAAACCAGCTTGAGACAGTCATGTTTAATAGACTCATGTCATCGAAAGTGCTGTTTAGATTTGGCAATGAGGAACATTTTAAAAGTCTAAATCAACCAAACAACTAAATAAATAAATAAATAAATAAATAAATAAATAAATAAATAAATAAATAAATAAATGATGGGACATATGTAATCTGTCAAAAATTATGGTTATTTCTATTAGTACTAACTTTGGAAAAATACTATTGACCTTTTAAAAAAACATGGCTACAGATAGCATTCAACATTTGTTAGTAAATGGGAGAAGATGTGCACACAAGGGTCTATTATGATATATAGCAGAGAGCTCTGTATATTTTTGCCTGTGGATAATAACCAGAGATGAAAGGATACCATGGCAGTAACAGAAAATTGAAACAAGGCCTAAACCTCTTCAGGGCATGTTATTGATATTTTGTAAGGATGACATAAAAGGGAGAGAGGAAGTGAGACAAAATATGAAATTGCTACAGAACAATGAGCAATAGAAGCAGCAGTTTGGATCGAGCATAGACAATATGATCTATAATAATTCACTAATTAGCTACATGAAAGAGGGAGCTGGCCCTATGATTACATTTTGGAAGCAGTGAGAAAAATGATTGTTTATTGCTATTGATGGAAATTTTCATTATCTCCCAATTATAAAATTGTTTTTTTTAATTTTATTTCTGCAGCATAATAGAATGCCTGAGTTATAGCACAGTAGGAGCAGTTCTATCAGCCCAAAATTCAAGATCCTTAGTGAATTATTGTCTTGAAAAACAAGGAACTAAAAGAGATACAATCTTTAGTTATGATATTGATCCTACCACTGAAATATTTTAGCCAGAATCAGAAACATCCAAGTATTTTTTAAAAAAAAAAATCTCTAGAACTCCCATCAACCCCGACCACAGAGGCCAATAGTCAGCGATGATGGGAGTTGTAGTCCAACAACAGCTAGAGGGCTGAACTTGTGCAGCCCTGTATTAGTCAGTAAGTCATGTTAAATCCTACCTTCACAGCATACGGATCAGGTTTTTGGGGAAACCAGAGTGGAATTTGGTGTGCAGAATGAGTTGAAGGGAACAGAGCAAAATTGTTTTCATTTGCAGAACTGAGTCCACTGCTAACACTCAGGGCCCAATGACCTGTGATTTCAATCATGCCATTGTAAGCAGACGAGGGCTATTTTATTTTGTAAACAGTACATTTCTGAAGGCTGAATAGTTGGAAATGTCACATGTAGTTTGGTGCTGAGACATCTCTAGGTTTGGTGGTGAAAAGCTGTGAGATATTGAGGCACTTCATACGATTGCTGTGAAACACCTCAATGTGGTCTGCGGGGACAGTGGGCTTAGTCCGCTCTCCCCACAGACGGGCAGCCGCTCATAGCTAGGCGGCCGGATCGGCTGCCCACACAGCTAATGGCTCTGTCACAGAGTGAGTGGGGGCTGCGGGGATTGGCGGCCATGTGGCCCCCAGAAATTCCAGGATGCCCTGCGCGAGTGCGCGGGGCATCCTGGATAGACCCGGGATTGTTCTGCTCCAAGTTCGAAGCAGGCCCTTTATTTAAAGGGTGGTCTGTTTTGAGCGCAAAACAGCCCATTTAGAATCAAAACATTCTGCAGATCCCTGCTCCAAGAGCCACTGTTGTTGTTTTTATTGTTTTTATTGTTGATTTTCTTCACACTAAGTCATGTTATTCCTGTGAAAGACTAGGACATTTCTACACATGGTACTTTTAAATGCTTATGTTAACTCTATGTAATTTTTAAAAAATAGAATACAGTGTGAAAGGTTTGTTTCTTATGTTTCTTTTATTGTGAGCCCTTTGGGGACAAGGATCCATCTTATTTATTTGTTATTTTTCTGTGTAAACCGCCCTAAGCCTTTTGGGGAAGGGAGGTATAGAAATTGAATGAATGAATAAATAAATGAATGAATGAATCCAATCCTTTGCCTGCTGTGTTTATTTGCTCTTTGTATTCAATTTTGAAAATGAGGGTAATATTCAAAAATTGCACTCCCATTGGTGGTATGAAGTTGTTCTACCATTGGGGTTCCCAACCAGTATACTCCAGTTGTTGCTAAATTACAATTCCCATCATCCCCAGTTACAATTGGGAATGATGGGTAGGGATGTGCCCGAACCGGTTTGGAGGCCATGCTGGAGGCCTCCGAACCGGTCCAGTTCCGAGCCGGTCCAACGGTTCGGCAAAGAGGGGGGTTGTACCTTTAAGGGTGTGGGGGGGTAATACTTAACCCCCCACACTGCTCTTCCCCCTCCGGTGCTGTGGTTTTCTTTAAAGTTTCTGGGGCGGCAGTGTTCCTCCCTGCTGCCCCTGCCCTCGTCGTTAGCCTTCCAGTGCCGAAGTCAGTGACACGCATGCGCCCGTTCCGCCGCCACCACGCGCACGCTTCGCAGATGTCACATGTCGACGTGTGACATCTGCGGAGTGCGCGCGCAGCGGTAGGTGCACACGTGCGGCGGAACGGGCGCATGCGTCTTACTGACTTCGGCACTGGAAGGCTAACAACGAGGGCAGGGGTGGCAGGGAGGAACGCTGCCGCCCCAGAAACTTTAAAGAAAACCACAGCACCGGAGGGGGAAGAGCGGGGGGGGGGGGTAAGTACTACCCCCCCCACCCTTAAAGGTACAACCCCCCCGTGCCAAACCGGACTGGTTCGGAGGCCATGCACATCCCTAATGATGGGTTGGGAATGATGGGAGTTGAAGTTCAGCAACATCTGGAGTAACCCTGGTTGGGAACTCCTGTTCTACCACATCAGCCCCCTCTTTATTCTGCAGATGAAGACCAAGCCATAGTAATTTCCTTTATTTGCATTGTATCTTCGTTTTCCTGATCGTGTGTCAGCCACGACTTCCTGCAGCCATGGCTAGCATACTTGGAGAGGGGATAGGGGATTCCCATAATGCACCATGCACTTGCACGGTGCATTATCGGAGCTCTGGGGGGCAGGGTGCCGCACGGTGGTGCTTCCCTTCACCCTGACCACTGGAGCTGCTGGGCAAGCCGCCAGTCATCTGGGCAGGCAATCTGCCTGCCATGGGAAGGGTAGGAGATTGTCTGTGGAGAAGTTAAGTTAAACACACCTTCCCCACAGATCAGCCCGGAGCTCTTCTCACCGATCGTGAGAAGAGCTTCAGTGACAATCAGGTGCCCATATGAACTTACATTTGTCTCAGAAATGTCTTTTTCTATAAGCTCTTAATCAATTAATGTGGTTTTGGGAATTAGTTTTGATCTGTGACTTGCGGTCTGCAACATATGAGGAACAGGCAGCTATAGAAATGGTAAGTAGCATAGTGTTACAGCTGGAACACAAGCATGAAGTAATTCACTGCCCAAAAAAAGAGAACCTGGAATCAATATTATCAGCCTGAAACATGTTGTGTCCTGCATTTCTTTCCTTATCTCCAAATTGTGCTTTATGAACCCTGGGTGGCAAGATGGGAGGTCTAGGGGCAGATAATCATTTTGATGAGCTAGAGAAGGAAGGCATAGAGAATTCTTTGCATGCCTCTTTCAAAGAGCAGGAAACAACACACACACACACACACACACACACACACACATATATATATGAATTTTGTTGATAATGCTGGAAGACCCTGCCGGCACCATAATGAACAATATCTCAGCATATGTTTTTCATGAGATGGAATAAAAATCCCCATTAAATACATATTTGGACAAACCTACAGATATTTCAATCCATCTATAGAATGGAAAAAACTATAAAACTTTCCAGAAGAGAACAACTTTTTTCATTGTTTCAGGATGTACTTTCATTCTATGGAATTGTTCCTCCCTCCCTATGCAAAATGTGTTACAGTTTGACACTCACACACAAGAGTGTAGATTCAAACAGATCCTTCTTCCTTTTTAAAAATATGTTTATGTGTTCCATTCTCATTGCTGTACATATCTTAGATCTGGTCATCATATGGGCCCCAGGAAAGTGTGGTGCAGGAAATGGCCTTTGAAATCAATTTAGTGCAAGGCTGTAAACATTCAATATGCTTACAGACTGTTTTGTGGATTAACTTGTCCCACGGAAGAGCACCATGAGCTAACAGGCACTTATCTATTTAGCTGCCATTTCCTATGTTCAGAATTAACTGTACACATCATATCATTTCCTGTGAAAGTCAGAAAATTCTGATTATACGAAAACTACTGGATTAATGCACCAACGTGCCTATGCATTCCCTGTATGGAAGAGATCAGAGAGTCATTGGGCTGGGCAGGACCAAAATATATTCCAGCTAGTTGATACATGGTAGGACCAGCCATACATCAGTTGTATGGCACAATTGATTCAAATTGATTCAAATAATCCAGACCACAGTGTGCCCCAAAGCAGATAGCAAGAATGAACAAAGTTTGTATCACTAGGGCACCCATAGAGAAGATTCCTGTCTAATTCAAGGAAGAAGTTTTCCATCTTTTCCTAAGTTTTCCTAGCACTTGAGATATAATCCCTCGCAGGTCAAGAAAACGCTAGTCCAGATTAATTTTTCTATTGATAACCACATCCAGCAAGCAAAGGACGGAGAGCCAGTCTTGTGGTGGCAAGCATGAATTGTCCCCATTGCTAAACAGGGTCCATCCTGGTTTGCACTGGGATGGGTGACCACATGTATGCACTATCTGCTGTAAGATATCCCACTTAGGGGATGGGGCCATTGTTCAGTGATGCTTGCATGCAGAAAGGTCCCCACTTCACTCCTTGGCATCTCCAGGTAGAGGCTGGGAGAGGCTTCTGCCTGATACCTTGAAGAGCCACTCCCAACCAGTGAGGTCAAGAAGGAACTAAATGGGCCATTGGTGTGATTTGGTATAAGGCAGCCTCCTAGGTTCCTAAGGGCTACCCAGCTGTTCCTGTTTAACCTGCCGTCCTCAGTTCCAACTCCAGAATGCCATGTCCATTCTACAGCTCTCTCTTTAATGTTCACTTCCATCATCTATATGACCTATAAAAGAAATACCCACCCCTCACTCCTGATACAAGTTCTAATAACCATGTGTAAATTGGATATACGGATTAAAAGGTTTTATCCAGTTTAAGATATTTTTCTGCAATTACCCTAGGTACTAAGTAAATGCTTTGCACTTGGTACAGATTATCTTTAATAGGAGCACTGCCTCCTTGCAAATTATCTAAAAATTGATCTGACATTTGTCACTGTGCACTTTATCCAATGATCATTGTAACACATTTGAAAAACAAAATTGTACTAGCAAAGGAATACGAAACCCGGGGGAGGGGGGTGTCAAAATCTTTAACTGAGGAAAGAATATGGCACCAGGACAGCTATAACTGTATGGGAAGAGATATCATGACATGAAATTGCCCCATCTATTCAAATGGATTTGATCTGGTGTAATTTGATAGCCGTACTGTAATTTAAAATCACACATGTTCTTCTGTGCTTTCTGAATGTACCATTTGCCATGTTAATCCCTTTTACCATGAATAACCATACAGTGGACAATATATGCACAACCACAGACCAAAGGATGACTAATTAAGCACAAAAATACAGAAACCTGGTCTCCAAATGGTCCCCAGACTAATCCTGTGCAAGTTTACCCAGAATTACATCCCACAGAGTCCAGTTATGTTTATTTCCTAATACATGTACATAGGATTAGTACAGGACAACCCATCCTTAACCTGTTTGCTCGTTCATAGACAAATTAAATTTATTAAATAGTTACCTTTTGCATAATGGTTTTCCTGAAGACTGATCCACATTAATCATTTTTGTCTTGCTAGAATTTAGTGATGATATCAAATGGTTTTTTGGTTTCGGTTGGATATCTGAGGCTGTCCACAGCTAATAAATTAGCACAGCAACAATACAGAAAGAGTGAAATAGAGAAGTGATCATTAAAAGTTCTGGTAAAAAAGAAGCTGACTTAGTCGCTAAGTACTATAGACTGTTTGGGGAGTAGGTGTACATTCTGAGCATTTATGCTGTGTTGAGAATTGCGTTGTTTGTGTGCTTTCAAGAACTGTGAATCATCCTCTTTCTTCATTTTTTTTTAGTGGGTAAATGTCAATGGAACACATCAGCCAGAACTTACTCGAGCCTTTTGCCAATCATAAATAACACACCACTTTTACAAGGTACTTATTTAGGACTTCAGACAGCAAGGACAAATGAGAAAAGTTTGAGAACTGAACAACATTGATCACTTGGTATTAAGCAAGTTAGTTGACCCCAGTGGGCTGTTCTCTTTTCACAAGACTGTTTTCTATGCTTTTAGAAAAGTCTATGCTCTCCTGCAAGCATAAAAGGTAATAGCCAAAGTCAAAGTGTGGCATTTAGGAAAAGCTCAATTAAAGTAAGGAAAGTGGCTCTCCCCTCTCCAGAAGAGCAGCCCACGTCTTCAATGAGGATAGGACTGATGGATAAAGTTCATCATGTGGCATTTTGAAACAATTTTCAAACAACTCTTATTCAGGTAAAGGAAGGGGTTCTTCCCCCCACCCCCCACCCCGCCACAATCCCAACTTCCTTGTGCTAACTAGAGCACAAACTTCGTAATGGAAAACATCATGAAGGGTATTTGAGGAAATGATGTGGGTGAGTTTGCCTGCGGTTGTGGTTGCTTAGTTACATATGCCCATTTCCTATCAGCAGTATTTGTTTCTTCTCCTTGGGTGTCAGGCTTTAGATTTATTAATATCTAATCCTGCCTCATTCCCTGCAGCCTTGATTGCTCTTATCTCCCCAGGCCAATCTGCACATTGTTTCTGCCGTTTCTGTCATTCTCATGCTTGCTAGCTCTTCATTTTGGATAAGACCTTCAGATGTTTTCACTGATAAATTGGTAGTCTTTATATATAAACAGCCATGGGGGATGTTAGAAGCATTAGAGTACTAGAGAGTCAAAACATTTTAAAACTCCTGGAGCTGGGAAGCACAGTAAGGACCATTCCAAGAGGGGAATGGCATCCCTGGCAGATCATGTGACCACTTCCCATATGGTGGCTCTAAACACACAAAGAATTGTCTTTTGCCTCCAGCCAGCCATGTGGTCAAAGACACTATCATGCTACCTGCAGCTGCCTTGATAGCTTAGAAAGTAGGTGGGGGTCACAGCACTCACTATTTGGCTGGAGGCTACAGACAATCAGCTTTCCAAGTGGTTATAGGAGTAACACATAGAGTTTTAAAGTGGCAGCCATTGGATAAATAAATGAACAATTTCTGCCTCTCCACCTTTTGAGAAAACAGACAGGGTTTTTTGGGGTTTTTTTTTGCAAATATTGTTTGAGCAACATCTGAAGCTTTAATGTACTTTTTTTAAAAAATATATTGAATACTGTTTTAATAGTAGTCCCTCCCCCCCAAAAAGTGAAATAACCCACCATAGTTAGTATTATCAGCCAATTTTGGACACCAACCAAGACAAAAAGACCCAGAAAGAAAGGATGAAAGGATTATTAGGGCTCATAATCCTAGTTTTCAGGACCGGGGAGACCCGAGTTCAAATCCCCATTCAGCCATTAAAAAAAACTAGCTGGGTGACTCTTGGCCAGTCACTTCTCTCTCAGCCTAACCTACTCCACAGGGTTGTTGTGAAAGATAAACTCAAGTATGTAGTACACCGCTCTGGGCTCCTTGGAGGAAGAGCGGGATATAAATGTAAAATCATCATCATCATCATCATCATCATCATCATCAACAGGCCCATAATTCCATAGTTGCATGGGCAAAGAACTCCTTAATTGTGTGGGCAAATTTTCATCTGAGATTAAATCTTTCGCTGATTAGTCACACCAGTTGATTGACCCAAACTTGCAGCCCTGCAGCTACCTTTGTTTGTTAGGTGCATTCCTTTAAAGAATCAAATATAAATCCTCCCTTTGTCCTATTTTGTTACCAGTTGGAGAGGTTATTAGCATCATTGACAACCGTGTTTAGAAACCATTGTGACAGGAAATTCACCCGCTCCTGTCAGATATTTAGACATTGTTACTCTGCCAATGAACAGTGACATCTTTAAATTGAAAAGGACAAAAGTGATTAGCGGCAACTCTTCTGTGAGATAAAATCCCACCGTGAAATTGTGCTTGTTTGTCTTTTTCAGGGCTCAACACCAAGGTGTCAAGTCACCCACTCTTAAGGAGAATCTGTATCTGTACTTTCCTATCTTTTCTGCCAAGTTTGAAAAAATCACATGAAATGTGGAAATTATTGTCATTGACACTCTTGTGCACACATGCAGGCATTATGAAAGGTTAATTGCTCAAAACTGGAAGTACAGTTCCTTTCAGAATATTAGAGGTGACACCTTCAGGAATATCAGATGGTACAGCAGTCCTAAACTGTCAGGAATCAAATGGGAACTGCATATTTGAATGCTTTTCAGTGTCAAATGAACCCTTCTCATGGACAGTTAGCATGTAGCAGAGAAGAATTACCAACAATGTAGATTTTGATCTAATTTTAACTGATGGTTTTAAAAATGTCTTTTAAATAGTTTTGTATAGTATTTTTTATCCTCTCCCTTCTTTTTTGGTTTGTTTTGATTTAATTTGTTGTCTGTTTTAATCTCATGTTTTAATGTAGTGTTGTAAGCTGCCCAGAGAACAATGTGTTATGGGGCAGATAACAAAAAGTTATTAATTCTACATTATTATTATTTCTTGTTTACACAGTCAGACAGGTGTTATTGACTGGTTTGTTCTATCTAGACATCGAGTCCTTCCCAAGGACCTGGGATAGCTGAATTTTGTTATTATTATAGATAGCATCTCAAAGTATAGGCTGTTCCCAGTAAAGTTGCTTTTGTAATTGTCTGGTGGTGATTTCTGTGGCCCATATGGTGTGGAGGTGCTCTTCAAGGTGTTTTGTAATTTCACCTAGGGCGCCAATTACTGCTGCGGTTATTGTGGTCTTCTTCTGCCTTTCAATTTCAATTTGTAGATCTTTGTATTTTCTTATTTTTTCTATTCCTTTTTCTTCTATTCTGATTTCACCAGGTATTGCTATGTTGATTATTTTAACTTGTTTTTCTTTCTTCTCGACTACAGTTATATCTGGTGTATTGTGTGGCAGATGTTTGTCTGTTGTTGAAAGTCCCATAATATTTTTGCATTTTCATTTTCTTCAACTTTTTCAATTTGATGGTACCACCAATTTTTGGCTACAGGTAGCTTGCGTTTTTTGCAGGTGTTCCAGTGTATCATCCCTGCTACCTTGTCATGCCTTTGTTTGTAGTCAGCCTGTGTGATCTTTTTACAACAGCTGATTAGGTGGTCCACTGTTTCATCTGCTTCTTTACAAAGGCGGCACTTGCTGTTTGTTGTTGATTTTTCAACTTTTGCTCTTATTGCATTTGTTCTTAGTGCCTGTTCTTTTGCAGCCAGTATTAAACCTTCTGTTTCTTTCTTCAAGCTCCCATTCTTAAGCCACTGCCTGGTCTTGGTGATGTTTGATTCTCCGGTTATATTGTGCAAATATTGACCATGCAGTGGCTTATTTTTCTATTCGGTTCTTGACTTGTTCTTTCTTGTAGGCCTGCTTTGTTTCATTGGTGTTTAATAGTTTCTCATTATTGACCATTTGAAGTGCATCTTCTTCACTGTCCTTTATATATTCTTCAAGGCCTCTTTTCTCCTCCTCTACTGTTTGATGGACTTGCAGCATTCCTCTTCTACCTGAGCTGCGAGGGAGGTATAGTCTATCTACATCACTGTGGGAGTGCAGAGCATGATTGATGGTCATTATTTTCCTGGTCTTACGATCTAGCGTCTATAGCTCTGCCTGGGTCCAGTCTATTGTTCCTGCTGTGCATCTGATAATAGGAATAGCCCAGGTGTTTATGGCTTGTATGGTGTTCCCGCCATTGAGTTTGGACTTTAGAATTTTTCTAACTCTCCTGTAGTATTCACTTCCAATTTTTCTTTTAACTTCAGTGTGTGTGATGTTATCAGCCTGGAGAATGCCCAAGTATTTGCAGTGTTCTTTCTCTTCCAGGTTCTTGATGTTGCTTTCATTGGGCAGTTCTATTCCTTCTGTTTTTGTTATTTGTCTTCTGTTCATTATTAATGAAGCACACTTGTCTAGTCCAAACTCCATTGCTAAATCGCTACTGAATATATGGACAGTGTTTAGCAGTGATTCAGTTTCTGACTGGGACTTTCCGTACAACTTCAGATCGTCCATGTATAGCAGATGGTTTATTTTACTTGATGTTTTAGATGTTTGGTATCCGAGGCCTGTTTTGTTTAGTATTTGTATAAATAGAGTCATGGCGATTACAAACAAAAGAGGGGATAGTACCTTGGAAAATACCTCTTCTGATGCTAGCCTGCCCAAGTGTCTCACCATTGATTGTTAACTGTGTACTCCACATGCTCATTGCTTTTTAAAATAAATATCTGAATGTTTTTGCTGACACCAGTTGTTCCTAAACAATTAGTATCCATGTACGAGGCAATGAGTCGAAGGCTTTCTTGTAGTCAATCCATGTAGTCAATCCACTTAGATTTGTTTTTCTTCTCTTGCAATTTTCTAAAATCATTTTGATAATCAGCAGCTGGTCTTTTGTGTCTCTGATGTTCGAACGATTTCCTTTCTGTTCACCTGGATTCTGCTTATTAGTTAATAAGTGTTGCATTACTTCATCTGCTATTATTCCAGTTAATAATTTGAACATGGTTGGAGGCAGGTTATCGGTCTATAATTACTTGGAATTGCACCTTTTGCTGGGTCTTTCATTATGAGATGAGTTTTCCCGGTTTTCAGCCTTTGTTCAATATCACCTCCTTGCAAAATGTGATCGAACTGTTTTGATAGTTGTTTATGAAGGCTTGTTAGGTGTTTAAGCCTAAAGCATGCAGTTCATCGTCGCCTGGAGCAGTCCAATTTTTAATTTTGTTTGCTCTTTCACTTATTAATTCTGGTGTTATTATTAGATCTTGCATTTGTTGGTTACATTTTTCGACCTCTTTTACCCAGCCTGCTTTTTTATTATAATCTATTGGATTGTCCCATAATTCTTCCCGTAATTGCACTGTTTCTTCTTTATTTGGTGTTTCTAAGTTTCTTGCAGTTTCTCCTTCTATGCTTTGGCAGAAACGTTTCTGGTTCAACTGGGAGAGTCTGCCTGTGTTGTGTAATTCTGGCTTCATATCTGCTAATCTTAGAGAGGAGAGCTGGTCTTGTGGTAGCAAGCATGACTTGTCCCCTTAGCTTACCAGGGACCACCCTGGTTGCATATGGATGGGAGACTACATGTGTGAGCACTGTAAGAGATTCCCCTCAGGGGATGGAGCCACTCTGGGAAGAGCAGAAAGTTCCAAGTTCCCTCCTTGGCATCTCCAAGATAGGGCTGAGAGAGAGTCCTGCCTACAACCTTGGAGAAGCCACTGCTAGTCTGTGAAGATGATTCTGAGCTAGATAGACCAATGTCTATATACTCAGTATATGGCAGCTTCTTATGTTCCTATGTTCTTTGACACTGCTGTTATTTGCCGCTTTATTGTTTCCAGGACTTCTCTAATTTTCCTTGAATCTAGATGGTATTTTTAGATCAGATACTGTTTGGTGTTTTCATTCTTCAGCTTCTTATCTTTCATATCTTTCAATTTACTAGCATCTGATCTAAGCTTGGAGATTTAATTTTCTAATCTAATCTTCCATTTCGGTGATGTACTATTTTCTTTTTTAACCGGAACACTGATCTTATATCCGAGCTCTTGTGTTGTTATTGCTACTGCACTGTACATTAGTTGGTTTGTTTCTTGCAAATTATTGGTTGTTATTTCTGCAAGTGCAGCATTGACATCTTTTAATGCCTGAGCAAGTGGTTTTTTGGCAACTGTTTTTAGAGCTGGAAGTCGAACCCTTGTGTTTGTTTGGTTCATGTGCTCAGTTATTTTTTGCTTTGGTTCTTGTTGTTTTTCTGTTAAATGGCATTCAGGTTTTGGATGTGAAGGCAAAGGGGCGGTTGCCTGGTTTTGACTTTGAAACAGTTCAGTGACGGTGGCATCCTCTAATGCCAACACCTCCTCTACTTGCGCCTGAGCAACTTCTTCAGTTGGTGGTAATTCTTCTTCCATATCTTGAGCCTGTGTTGCTCTTTGCAGTTCTTCCAGCTCAACTTCTGTGAATACTTTATTTCTTATTATGAATCTTCTCTGGTCTGCTAGCCTTTGATCTTTTATGTCTGTATCTGGATGCTTCTCTTTCCAAATTTGGTACATTTTTTGTAAATAACCTTTTCTAGTTGGACTAGACTTGTAATAGCAAGTCATTATTTCCTTGTTCGTGTTTTTCATATATTTTTTCAGGTTAAGTGACGTTTCCTCCAGTAACCCTGCAGTCTCCAGCCCAGTTGCACAACTGAAGCTCTTGTGTGTTGTGTGTTTTTATCTCATGTTTTAATGTGGTGTTGTAAGCTGCCCAGAGAAAAAATTGTTATGGGGCGGCTAACAAAGTTACTAATTCTACATCATCATCATTAATAATTATTATTATTCTTATTATTATTGCCTGGTCTTCTCCTTGCCATACTAACTCAGGGGTTCAGACAGAGGGAAAGCTTGAGGGGCAACTTCTCATATAAATTTGGGGGTGGAAGAAAGGAGACACTTTTGGGTTATTCATTTTGGTGGAGGAGTTCAGTAAAATGAAGAGGTAGCTCCTCAGACCCTGGGTGGAGGAGCGGTATCTGCACTCCTGTGCTGACCTGCTACTCTTGTGGTAGTAGCTGGTCTTGTACTACATGTGAACACTCTAAGATATTCCTCTTAGGGGATGCGGCCACTCTGGGAAAAGCATCTAGATTCCAATTTCCCTCCTTAGCATCTCCAGACCGGGCTGAGAAAGACTCCTGAATACAACTTTGGAGAAACTGCTGCCAGTCTGTGTAGACAATACTGAGCTAGATGGACTAGTGTCCGACTCAGTATATGGCAGCTTCCTATGTTCCTATGATGTTTACAAATAATTATACATGGGGAAAGCATTCGAATATGTGACTCCCTACCTACACAGAATGGCATGTACGTGGTGTAGTGGTTAGAGTGCTGGACTAGGACCGGGGAGACCCGAGTTCAAACCCCCATTCAGCCATGAAACTAGCTGGGTGACTCTGGGCCAGTCACTTCTCTCTCAGCCTAACCTACTTCACAGGGTTGTTGTGAAAGAGAAAGTCAAGTATGTAGTACTCTGGGCTCCTTGGAGGAAGAGTGGGGTATAAATGTAAAATAATAATAAATAATAATAACAATATATGTAAAATATTGTCTCTCTTGAGGTGCTATTTATTTAAATTTAATTGATATATTGGCGATGCAATAAGCACAATAGATCTACACCAAATTCTTCTCTCCAGACCTTTTTATTGCTAAATTCAAAGATTTTTTTTTAAAATCCTGCAAATAAGGAACAGACATTTTGACATACAGAAATAAGCCTCCGTGTTCCAGTATTTAAATTTATTTAAATAGTTCTAAACATTTCTCTTTCTCTAAGGATTTCATCACAAATTCAATTTCAAATTATTTTTCCTATATTCCCAAACTAAATGACCTGGAATGTTGTATACCAATGTTAAACACAGAAAATTGCATTTTAGTCATATTAATATTATATTAATATGGCATAAGCCAAATGCAGAAATTTCAAAGTCAAAACAGGTCATTGTCTTGCCTGAAGGACTTCCTGACTTTTTCCTGTTTGTGTGAGATCATGAATATGATCTAAACACTGCTTCAGTCTGTGAATTGAATTTTCGTTTAATTTGAACATCTCTTATATTCATTTGTGGTTTCTTTGCCTTCATCAATCAATCCATTAGCCCAGGCAACTTCCTCTGCTTCCAGAAGATATCCCTGGATTATGTCATGACTCAATTCCCCACTGTCCTCACCAAGCTAATGTGTTTTCACATGTGAGAAGTATCGCTTACACAGAGGAGTGAGATTCTGTTTGGAAGATATGACTTCCATCTGCCATGAGGCTGATTCCATTTGCAGAAATCAATCTCCTGCTGGACAGCTTTGAAGCCACAGTGCATGTGATAGCTGAAGCAATGCAGAGTGCAGCGATTTTCTGTCAGGATAAAAAGAGAGAACAAATTTCTCACAGCCATTAGAAAGCCAAGGTGACATTCCTCTTTTAGTGTGCATAATCTGAAGGGGGGAAACAGAGGCAATCTTATTCCACCTGACAAATGTGGGTGCAGTGGGGGATAGACAGAGAGGGTCATACACATACTGTTACTGCTTCTGCTATCACTGCTGCCATCTTCTTGTTAAACAAAAAGAGCATTCTACTGCTCTTTCTTTAGGCTAGCATGTGAACCAGGTTTGGTTGTTTTGGATACAGGCCTTGGTTTTGGTGTTTGCGTGCAAAGATCTGCCATGCTTGTTATTCTTCTGGGTATTTCCAGTTCTTTCTGTAGATGCAAACATCAGTAGAAACCTAATTATAATCTTACTTCACTAAAGGCTGCCTCCTTGGTCACTTAGTGAATGCTCTGAAGTTTTCCTATGCAATGGAAGGGCAGTGACAACATTGGCCTCATTCAAACGTTACACCAAACAGGGGCATAGCAAGGTTGGAGTGGGCCCAGAGACAAGATTTTAAAATGCGCCTCCCCTGCCCCCTCACTGAAGCTCAGCTCATGAAGAAATCTTAAATGAGGCTGAATGGTGGTAACAAAAAGCATAGTAAAATTTATATTTATATTTATATTTATAACCTATGTGCCACAATAGAACATCATCCTAAATTATTTTTTTTAAAGGTTTTGTAAATTGTGGCCGAAGTCATTTAATGGTGCTAGAGAAAGACGTGCTGTTCTGGTAGCTCCAGGTCTTAACACTCACATCAATTTTGGAGGATGACTACAACTGAAGGAAGCCCGGGCAGGTGTGTGGCTGGGGGAGTCAGTCATGTGACTTCCCTCTGGGGGCCCTCCAAGGCAGCGGGCATCCAGACAACTGTTTCCCCTTGCCCTATTATAGTTACACCCCTGACACCAAACCAGAAGTAAACGTGGCTGAGGTTTCAGTTTGTAACTCCAAATTGTTCATATGTTCACCAAAACATGGCCCTCCAAACGTGGGGGCCCCAACTCTCTTTGGTTAAAAAAAATAGAACAGATCCCCATAAACCGTTCCACCCTCATTCCCTGTGGAGACTTCCATGCACCTAAAGGACATCTAGATGCTCCACGTGCCATGGCCCAGACGCTTGCACGTAGGAGAGGGGGGGAGACACTGGGGCGGACCTTTAAACCCATTCAGAATCCAAGGTCCCAGTCTGGCATTGCACTCTTTGCAGATCTGTGGGCATGGGGAATCACGGGAGAGGGGAGCCCCCATTCCCCAGGCACCCCAGGACAGCAGGGTGGCCTTTCCAGGGTGCTGGCAAGAGCACAAATGTCAACATGAGCAGATAGGCTGGCAGGGAGCATAGTTTTGCAGCAGCTTGTCCTCAGCCAAGCCAAAGAAAGCAGTCTCTGGGGTACCCCTCCCCACAGCAACCCTTCTCTCTTTTGAGCCCCCATGGCCTGACACTTTTGTGAGGGAGGTGTCAGTGGGAGAAGGGAATGTTTTGTTGTTTGGCATCCTGTCTGAATTTGCTCGGCAGTTATCTCCTCTCCTCTCTGATGGTCCTTCTCATGAATTGTGTGGGGGTGTCCGCACAGTCTGGCACTCTTATGAGTGAGCATTCCATCCAGGGTCGGATGAATTAGTCCTCACAGTAGTAGTGCTCTCTCCTAATACTGGAGCACTACTGACTGGACTTGCTCATGAGTAAGCCTAAGGAGCACACACACACCCTGTGAGCAAATATCCCTCCCCAATCTTTCTGTGGTGGGGAGGAAGTAGAACCTGGCTGCTCCACAACACCTGCTTGTGGCAGCCTCTTCGACCTCAGGTCTTGGTGGCGAGCCTTAGATATAACGGAAGGTTCAATTTGGAATTGAAAACTGGAAGTCGGTTTTGGCCCGTAACTACAGTTTCGCACATCCGGGCATATTGGAGTCTAAACCTTGGCCACATTTAACTCCAGTTTGGCGTTACATCTGAATCCAGCCATTAACTTTGCATCCTCTTCTCCACATTGCTTTAACTCCATCCCTTTCCATGTGCACAGACTGCCAAAGGACTTCACATAAGGCTTGGGACTTCAGATGCTGTTGGACGACAACTCCAA
This sequence comes from Hemicordylus capensis, assembly GCF_027244095.1. NCBI lineage: Eukaryota > Metazoa > Chordata > Lepidosauria > Squamata > Cordylidae > Hemicordylus > Hemicordylus capensis. The sequence goes on from NC_069661.1 coordinate 203,630,119, forward strand.
TCATCCTCAGCCACAATGTTTCCATCACCCTAAGCCACTGTGTTCCACAACAGCCCTGATCGTGCTTACACGCAAGAAGCCGTGGTGGGTGCTCCACCACTCGCGTTTCACTGTGGGGGTATGTGAGCCTATACTTGCAGCACAAAGAGGGGCTTCTGGGATGAGGGGTTCTCAAGAAACCTTTGAAAGCTTCCTTGTTTCATGCCTGCCCACTGGTGTCTAGAGGCCTTATCAGCCACTGTTTCAGCAGCATTTTGTTTTGCAATCAATCATGCAATGTGAGGCAAACAAAACTGATGGGGCAGCATCTGTTCAGGAAGTACTGCTCACACTCTGCATTTGCCCTCAGTGACATCATCACAAAGCCAAATCTGAATGAGAACATTAGTATAACTAGGACAATCTCCCATTCTGGACACCCAGGTAACAGCAATGGCAAGGAGTGCCTTTTACAAACTTCACTTAGTTTGCCAGCTGCTGAATCCTTTCCTGGGAAAATCAGGCCTGGCCAGCCATTCATGCTCTAGTCTAATCAGTTCAAGTTGGATCTGCTATGGATCTACTACTAGGAGAGGAGAGCTAGTCTTGTGGTAGCAAGCATGACTTGTCCCCTTAGTTAAGCAGGGTCCACCCTGGTTGCATATGAGTGGGAGACTAGAAATGTGAGCACTGTAAGATATTCCCCTCAGGGGATGGAGCCGCTTTGGGAAGAGCAGAAGGTTTCAAGTTCCCTCCCTGGCTTCTCCAAGATAGGGCTGAGAGAGATTCCTGCCTGCAACCTTGGAGAAGCCACTGCCAGTCTGTGAAGACAATACTGAGCTAGATAGACCAATGGTCTGACTCAGTGTATGGCAGCTTCCTATTTTTCTAGGTAATGTGTTTATCTGGGCCTGCCCTTGAAGACAGTCCAGAAATGTCAGCAGATTCAGAACACAGTTTACACAATTTTAATCGGATCCAGAAGACTGGATCATATCATGCCAATCTTTTACAGCTCCCTTGGCTACCAATTTGATTCAAGCTGCTGGTTTTAATCTTTAAAGCCCTAGAGCATCTGGGACTAAGGTACTTCAAGAATTGTCTCCTCCTGCATGAATCTGACTGTGACTTTATTTATGGAATGTTAATACACCTGGCTACCCACCTTCAGAACAGCAGAGGAGGCTATATCGCTTAGGCAAGCTTTTCTAAACCTTTAAAGTGGCCTAATTAGAATTCATTTTGTTTTGCTGTATGTGTGTGTTTATCATACTGTCAACAGTGCTGTAAACATCAATCACTTTATCTTTTAATATAAGCTGCCTTAAGTGTATTTTGGTGTAAAATGGCAAATTATAAATTCATAAACTTTTAAAAATTGTTATAAAATATCAACCACAATGCTTTTGGTATATGCTTATATAGCCTTCTGTTGTATATAAATAGGGGTGGAGATCAGTAAAAATTCCACCCCCAACACAGTCGGGCTCTGAATTACTGAGCACTGCAGAGGTCCCCGGTGTACAGTGCCTCAGGACCGTTAGTGAGGAGATTGGCCACTATGTTGACAACACATGCCATGCATGGTTACAAGAGGCACTTGAGAAAACCAAGCACAAATGAATTGATATCTCTCTTGAACGTACCTCATTGCAACACTTGACCATGCTCCCATGCAACTACCATTCATTACATTACAAAAACCTGCATTGATGTATTATGCACTATGTAAATTACCATCGAACAGTTGTTTTGCTTCAATAATTCTGAAACTGCAAGCATTAACCAACCACCAACACACATTCATTCCAAGGTCACTGCTATCTCTGCTAATACAAGAATGATTTGATAGTCAATCAATATTTCCTGCCATTTTTTTTGCGGCAGGGGGGTGTTATTATAACATTCCTTGACCATGTACTCCAGCCATTCTTTAATGTGTGTTGTAAATGCTCTGTTAATTTACTATCTCATATGCTTAGGATTTTAAGAAACAGCCTTTAGTAATTAAGTATGAACTATATACGTACTTAAGATTCACTGAAAAGTTACATTTTTATAACAAACATCTTTGGCTGGTTATATATCTTGTATAAAGTTATAGATTGTTTTTCTAAATATGTGCATTTTTCGGCAGACCACAAGTGAAAATGGATAACAAAATTGAATTGATGGAACCTCATTAAGCACAAAATTACTCAACAAAACCCATCCTGAATCAATTAATCACAGTGTATCATTACTTTAATTTTCTGATAGTGCTACAATCAAAAGAGCAGCCATTTGCATAGCTTTTTATATTAATACATGCAACTACGTTTGTTTATCACGATTGAAATACATAATTTTAGACACATTAATTAAATCTATTCAGTCTTTCTCTGCAAGCATTGAACTGAAAACTAAAGCTGCCAAAATTGAATGAGCACAACAACAAAACCCATTTTGCCCTTAATCTTTTTAATTCCCTTGCTTTTAAACGAGAGCGTTGAAGGCAGGAAAGGGGAAAAAAGGCACTACATAGCAATATTATTAGTAATAAATATTCATGTTTTGAAATAGAACTCAGTAACACATTTGTTGTAGAAACCAAACTGTAAAGAGAAAGATGCACAGACAGTCAGGCCTTGGATCCATCTAGATCAGTATTGTTTACACTGACTGGCACTACACTGGCACGACACTGGCACTGTACTGACACTACACTGACTGTCAGTGTAGACAGTCTCTGAGGTTCCAGGCAGGAGTCTCTCCCAGCCCTACCTGGAGATGTCAAGGTGAAACCTGGGACCTTTCTTCATGCAGGCATGTAGATGCTCTTCCACTGAGCCCTGACCCTATCCCCTAAGGGGAAGATCTTGCAGTTTTCACATGTAGTCACCCATCCCAGTGCAAATGAAGGCAAACCCTGCTTAGCAAAGGGCACAATTTGTGCTTGCTATCACAAGACCAGCTCTCCATCCTCCCCGCATATTAGTACCTATCTCATTGGATTCGTTCCATTTCTGCTCACTGAGAGCAACGTACACGAAATCAGATTTAAAACTATCTAGCTTATAATTCGTGCCAACAATATGCTCCTTGCATTAATTTTCCTTGCCATGAAACTTGTTTTGTTGCATTTGCTATACAATTTTGACTTGTTGGCATTTTATTCCTAGACATATTCTGTTGGAAGTAAGCCCCACTAATTTCCAATTAAATAATTTGTGCTTCTCTGGTCAGTTTAAACCATTGATTCTTCTGTTTTTGATGAGAAAAGTAAACAGGTGTCTGAATTTCAACTGAGATCCTTTTTATCATAGCCCCTACCAGAGTCAGAAGAGGAGGGGGAGTTCACTGTGGTTGAATCCTTGACTCTAAGGGATTCACTGTAGGCTACCACCATCCACTTTATTTTAATGTGGAACAAACCACTCTCTCCATATGAGATTCCTGGGAAGTAAAGTGGCAAAACCCTCCCTAGAAGGGGCTGAGCATTCCTAGGCCTCCAGAGGCATGTGACTAAGGCAGACTCAAAATGAAGAGTAGCATACTTCACCAACAAATGTTTATTATTAGATTAACAGAAAAACAAGAGTATACAACAAGAACAATTGTCTCTTCATAAAGCAGATTGTAAGAGAAAGAAGTTTTCATTAACTAGGCAACTCAGATTCAAGCAAAACTATAAAGGAAAATAATTTCCTCCATGTATCTAACTGAACTGGTCCATATCTTATTACTCGCATGCAGGAATCTTCCTGCTGTCTCCAGCCTCCAGGCTGTGGCCTTCCAATTTCCCAGCAGCCTCTCAGCCAGCTGCATCCTCAGGGCACTCCTGGGACAGAACAAACAGAGAAATAATAAATAAATAAGATGGATCCCTGTCTCCAAAGGGCTCAATGGAAAAAGAAACACAAGATAGACACCAGCAACAGTCACTGGAGGTACTGTGCTGGGCGTGGATATAGGGATATGCAAAAAGGTTCAGGGGTTCATAGTTCTCAGTTCCAGTTAAGGGATTCGACAGTTTGACCCTCGGACCAAACACCCGCCGGTTTGGTTCTGCCTAGAACCAAACCACCCTCAAGTTTAAAAAAATTACCTTAAAAGTGATCGTCAAGGTAATGAGGGGGTGCATGGAAGTTCTCCTCCCCCCACCAGCCTTCAAAATGCCCCCCTTAGGCCCATTTTTCAGCCCATTTGGGCCTTCCTAAAATGGTGCGGTGGCCAAAACAGCGGCCACCGTGCATGTGCAAATGGCTTCTGCAAGGCCTGGCATGGCCCACAGCCTCCCAGAGGCCATTTGTGCATGCACTGAGGCCATTTAAAAAAAATGGCCACCAAAACAAAAATGGCCATGCATGCACAAATGCCCTCTGCAAGGCTGTGGGCCATGCCAGGCCTCATAGAGGCCATTTGCGCATGCACAGCGGCCACCATTTTAGGAAGGCCTGAACAGGCCGAAAAATGGGCCTACAAGGCCCGAGGGGGGCATTTTGAAGGCCGGTGAGAGGAGGGGAAACCTACACACACACATACCACCTCAATGATCACTTTTAAGGTAATTTTTTTTTAAAAAACCCTTGAAAAAGTTTGCGAACCCCCCAGACCAAACCAAACCGGAGGAGGTTCGAGGGGTGCCGGACCAAACTGGCCTGGTTGGATTCGAGGCCACTTCGGCCTCGAACCCAACCAGGCCAGCCTGTTTTGTGCACATCCCTAGGTGGATAGGGCCAGTTACTCTCTCCCTGCTCAATAAAGAGAATCACCACATTAAAAGGTGCTTCTTTGCCAAGTCAGTAGGGGAACTTGGTAATCAGCTGTGTTCTTCAGTCCCATCACATCACCTTGACTCGCCTGCAGCAGCTCAACAAGGTAGATGTTACATGGAAACCCCAGCTTCTTTTTCAGCTGAGGCTGATGCCACTGCATGCCACTGAGGCAGAAGGCTGACTTGCCCCTTCTCAGGCTCTTGCTATGCTTTCTGGAATGTGGGTTGGTCAGTGGACCCAAGAACTCAGGGCATCCACAGGAGATCTAGAAAGTCCAGCACTGAGCTGGCATGGAGTCATGAAGATGCTTAGGCCGAGCTTCTGCATTCAGTGCCAAAGTTTGGACCTTGAATATGCTGGAACAGTACAAAACAGGATGTGTGTCTTCCCTTTGGGGAGAAGGATGAGTTAGCAAGAGTGTGGAGTGCATGCACATAATGGGGGCAGGCAATCCACTCAAGGTGGGCTGTGCTGCCTTCCCCAATTCTTATGTTACAAGGTTGGAGTAGGCCCAAGGACAAAAAGTGAAGATTTTCGTGCCAGCAAGAGATGCACCTCCTCCCCATATCTTTGCCGTAGAAGGATAGATGGTAAGGACGTGGTTAAAAATTTTTAAAAAACCATCTCGGCAAACCCTTTCTCTCAATCCTATGCAGGTACTACTACTACAAATATTTATATGCTGCTTTTCAACAAAAGTTTCCAAAGCGGTTCACATAGAGAATGAATGAATGAATGAATGAATGAATGAATGAATGAACAAAATGGCTCCCTGTCCCCAAAGGGCTCACAATCTAAAAAGAAACATAAGATAGACACCAGCAAAAGCCACTGGAGGGATGCTGTGCTGGGATAGATACGGCCAGTTGTTCTCCCCTGCTAAATAAAGAGAATTGCCATTTTAACAAGGTGCCTCTTGGCCCAATTAGCACAATATCACACACTCCCCACACATGCAGACACTTCCATACACGCATAAAAATGCTTTTGTCAAATATATACCTCAGCTTGGAGCCAAGATGAATCCTGCAGTCCTGAGCCATCAGCATGTCAGGGAGGTAAGGGGGAGGGGAGGAAGAGAGAGCTCTTGCCTGATGTGTCCCCTAAGCTAAACAGGGTCCACCATGGTTGCATATGAATAGGAGACTACATGTGAGCACTGTAAGATATTCCCCTTAGGGGATGGAGCCTCTCTGGGAAGAGCATCTAATTCCACATTCCGTCCCTGGCACCTCCAAAAGAGGGCTGAGAGAGATTCCTGCCTGCAACCTTGGAGAAGCCGCTAGGGCATCTGGACTCGAACTGAACCAGGCCAGCCAGTTCCGTGCACACCCTTAGAAGCCGCTGCCAGTCTCTAGACAATACTGATCTAGATGGATCAACTAGATCAACTAGATGGTCTGACTCGGTATATGGCAGCTTCCTATGTGGGGCCCCCTCCCTCAGGGCTCCAGGGACATTTGTCCCCCGTACCTTGTTCAGTTATAACTATACACCTGCAAAATTCTGTTTGCAGAAACTGGGCAAGGGTATTGGCCTAAGTTGGCCTTCGCTGGTTTCTTGTCACATCTCTAGATCTCATTGTTTCAGCCTCAGGCTGACTCCTGGCTGGTCATAATACATGGAGACTAACTTGAATTTGTTTTGGTGGAACACAAGTTGTGCAGGCCTGGCTTTTTCTAAAAAACAAATCATAGAACAAGATTATTATTGTGTATAATCATACACAAGATTATATTGTGTGATAAATAAATAAATAAATAAATAAATAAATAAATAAGATGGTTCATTTTGCTTAGTTTAAGAAATGCACAACAGAATATATGCATACATATTGCTAATTATGAACAGATATCAAAGCAATACATTTTGTATTTGAGACTGCAGATTTACTGTTTGGCAGTTCCCGCAAACTTTAACCTACCCTATAATTTGTAATAGGAATACATGTTGTGCTTACATTAGGGTCTTCAGGACTTCTTCTGTACATAAGAAATTGTGAACTCATGACCAGTTCAATTTCCCCATAAAGATAAGTGATAAATTGTCTAAAAACCCCACATAGTAAGCAGTTACTCATAAAATGTCCTTTTGCTATAGTTAAACACACATAGATGCGTAAATCCTTTGCCCTACAAACTGAACAAAGAATCACCTTTAAGTGGTGATTCTCTTATATTTAGCAGGGGAAGAACAATTGTTTCAATCCAACCCCAGCACAGCATCCCTCCAGTGGTTGTTGTAGGTGTCTACCTTGTGTTTCTTTTTAGATCGTGAATCCTTTGGGACAGGAAACCATTTTATGTCTTATTTATATTATTTTTCTACGTAAACTACGCAAAGTTCTACAAGAACATTTCTTGAAAAACAATACATACATACATACATAAATACTTACATAAATAAATAATAGTAGTAGTAGTAGTAGTAGCAGCAGCGGCGGCGGCAGCAAATACTAGAATGTGAAAGCTTAACATTTTATATTTCTTTTAAATATTTGTTGAGAGAGAACATTGGAATATGTTCTCAAGTATCATATTTTACGTAGATTTCCCCCCTTTCATTTACAGTAATAGTAGCAACATGTATTTGTTATTTTGCCAGAAAAAATGAGAACATTTATATGCAACTTACAGTGTGTCTGTGTCCTCCCATATGCTGGAATGCGAATTATGTGCCTACTCTTGACCTGGTGAACTCTATCCTGTTTTGGCTTAAAACCGAATCATTTATAGAACCCAATGTACTCTTTTGTTTTTATCTCATGGCAAACAATCATGGAGGAATTGCTACTTCAAATATTTTGAGTTGTGGTATGCTGTTCTCTGTAATGCTGTGCAATTTATAGTGTCTGGAGACAATCCCCATCACAAAACAAAAATATTGTATCTTCTTATCATACAGACTACTACAAAGAGTTCCCATGAGACTGACTGTTCCAGTTTTAAGATATTCTGTTTCTGCAAAGGTGGGTGAATTACGAAGAACAAATGATTGAGTGTTAAAGGTCTTGGAGATATTCTTCCACCCAGTAGCATCATAACAAGCCAGCGGAATGCCAAAGGAGGCAGTTTGGGTTGCTCCTCTCTCTCCCTCCTTGCCTGAAAGCCACGCTTCCTGCAGGCTGGCCATTCATCAGGTAGAGCTGCGCAGATAAGCCGCTACTGCTGCCATCCATGTGGGAAGCAATTACTTGCAAGAAGCTCCATGGCTCGGAGAACATTTAAAATGACCCAGGCACAGGGGGTGATCACATAGGTTCGTCCCACAGAATCACCACCTCCTTCCCACAGCAGAGCCAATTCTTTAGGAAAGACCTATGTATTTGGCAGGACACTAAAACATATGGAACTACAATGGTTGCAAACTAAATGCCACCACTGTAGTTCAATATGATTAAACAAGGAACTGCTGCACTATGTAGAAAGATGCATGAATCCAATGAAAGGTGGTGGATCCAATTTTAGAAGCATGTGATGAAGGGGAGCTGAATCTCCTCTCATATTTTTCTGCAGCCTCACACTCAAAATGTTTTCTTTCAGCAGGTTACATCTGGTATCCAACCCAAGGCCAAGGGGAAAGTGACTGTAGAGGAGAGCCTGCAGAAAATTAAGCCTCAGGCAGAGGGAGACTGCTACACTCCTCTCCCGTATTTTGCTATCTTGCTCCTTAAATCATACACTCCAACCTATCCAAATAACTGGGGTTGTTCTGTGTTGAAAAATAGAACTGCCACGGTCACATGTAGGCGGTTTCTCATATGTTCTGAGCTGCTCCCACATGGTTAGAGGAAAGTCTAAAGAGCACTAAAGTTAGAATATACAAATTACCCCCACAAAACCCCGATCCATGGGGGCGGGGCAGGAAGCCTGATTATTTCAGTGGATTTAAAAATATTCTTAAAAGAGTTAGTGAATTTCCTAATTAAGCTACTATCTCAGATGTATGTTTAATAGGGATTTCAGATGAGTTTGAGTTTTTAAGATTCTGTTAAATACATCCCAGTTCAAGGTGCATAACTTTGGCCCATTTTGCATGCTATCTTGATGTCGTAGTTGCCAGGGCCACCAAAACCCCAAACTATGAGTTTCAAAAGGTTTGTTGCTCACATGAAGCACTGCCAAAGCAAGGTTGAGCAGAAATGAAGATAAGAAAGGTTGCTTGTATACAGTAAATTCATCTTAACATGACCTATATATGATGATGCCCTTTTTCACAAGGAAATTGCATGGAGTGGCTGATCTCAACAGCTAATAAATGCACATGACATCAGTGAAAATGTCCCAACTTTCACAATATTGAAATATTTCTACACTAACTATGGTTATGACTCAAGGGCCATGAGATGTACTCAGGGCTTTCTGTAGACTTTCCTTGGTAGTAGCATGAAACTGTTCCCTTGCACAAGTCTGTCAATTGGCTTGCTAATGGATTCTGAATCCACTAGGAAGCCAGGGACAGCTACTGTATGCATAGATCTCCTGCCATTCTTAATATTCTGACCAATGCTATTATGACAAGCTTGGATTTATTCAGAAAGACATGTAAGTGGAGGTTTCTCACTAACAACTACAGAAAAGAGAAAGCCCTGGGAGAGGCTGGAACCCTCCCATTTAATGTTTTTGTTTGGGGAGGCCATCAGCCAACCAGTGTTTAGAATCTGCCTGTAGGGCACTTATTGGCACTCCAGAAGCCTGATCGCACTGCCCCCGGCCTGACCTCAGGAGCACTCTTGGTAGACCAGCTAGCAACTTGGGAGTCCTACTGTTCCCTGTAATATGAAGCCATGCCGGCTATACAGAAGTCAAGACAACCCGAAAAAATGTGATCATACAAACAAAAAGAAAAGATGAAATTGGTTGACTGGTGAAAATAACTAATATCACAGAGAGCCACACAGAGAGCCATAAAGGAGGGGCAGTTGTAGCAATGGATAGAAAGGATTGCATTCAAGAGGTCCAACAGCAACTAAATGATAGGTCTAATTATGTGCCTATTTCTGGAGATCCAACGGATCGTGTCAAATCTCTTATCAAAGCGGTTCTAGATGAAGCTAATTTAATGGGTATCATTACAGATCAGGGATACAAATTTTTGCACAAAGTTCACCCACGTGTACCTGTATTCTATATCTTACCCAAAATACATAAGCCTGGTTTTCCCCCTAAGGGGCGTCTTATTATATCAGGCTATGATGCTGTTCTAGAACCATTGGCCATTTTTGTGGATCACTATTTAAAACCTTTTGTTTTCACAATTGATACCTACATCCGTGACACTAAGGACCACATTTGTAAGCTAGAAGGCCAGGAAATTCCACCTAATGCCGTCATGGCCTCCTTAGATGTCACCTCCCTATATACATCAATACCACTTGGTGAGGCTAGGAGAGTCATCGAAGAATTATTTTTGTCTCGTTCTGTTCCTACTCCTCCCACTTTTTTCTGATGGAACTTGTTGATCTTATCTTTGAAGAGAGTTTTTTCAGATTTGAGAATTCCTTTTACAAACAGGTTCGAGGTTTGGCAATGGGGTGTGCCCTTGCCCCCAGTGTGGCCTGTTTGTTTATGTCTAATTTAGAACAGACTATTATTCTCAATCCACAAATCAATCCTTTTTTCGATCAGATTTATATTTTTAAAAGATTTATAGATGATATTATCATCATTTACAAAGGTCAGATTACATTTAATGCCCTAGTATTATGGTTGAATGATATCCATCCAGATATCAAATTCACTAGTGAATATGATACTCAGAAAATTGCTTATTTGGATACCTGGGTATATAAAAACCATCAGAATAGAATAGCCTTTACTTTATACAGGAAACCCATGTGGAGCAATTCCTTATTACATTTTGATTCATGGCATCCTAATTATTTGAAACGAAATCTTCCTTTCGGAGGAAGGAAGGCAAACAGTTATGATATCTGAGGCAAACAGTTTAATCTATGAACTAGCTGGTTCCACATTAAGTATTTGCCTTAAGTTTACATTGTTCTATTGGCAGTATCCTAGGCTGTTAGCAGAAGGTCGAGTGTGATGATATACAGCTGTTGTTTCATCTAATTAGGCATATCACTAAACCAATTAAGAATTATGATATATAAGCCAACAGGGTTACTAACGCATTTCAATACGCTATGGATCTTCGGTGAGCTTGCAAGTTCCTCATTAAGCAGTATTTTCTATGTAAATTGTTTTTATGTTTTGTATTGTACTGATAAGTTTTTTGTCACAGAGTGTATGCTGTTGAGTTATGTAATAGTGTTATGTGTAAAAGACTATTCATTTGACAAATAACAGTTTTGTAATAACATTTAAGAGTTTTTTTGTATAATAAGAAACATTCTATATATTATAGGAACCTTCTGTAAATGTACAAGATTGTTACAAGAAGCATGTCCTTAGACTTCTCACCAGCTGTGAGTTTTTATGGGAACAGTCTGAAGAAATTTTGAAACGGCCGTTACTGTTCCTTTTCATCTCACCACCACAGCTTGAGTCTCTCATCAAGATTTGATTTGCTTTGGCAAACACAGTGACTTTGGTGCTTTGTAAGACTTTACCATGCTACTTGCTTCTACGTCATAATTATTCAACATCATGAACACATTGTTCTGCAGAGTCCACTATATTTGTCTCTACCTCATGATTGTTTAAACTTTATGAATTTGTTGTTCTGCAGAATTTTTTGTGTTCTTTGTTTCTATTTCAAATACTTGCTTACAGAAAGTTTTTTTGCAATAATATTGCATATTTTTGTATATTTATATGTATATCTTTGATATGTTAGTATCAGTTTTACATACATGTACTATTGGAGAACAAATTTGTGTGAAGAATTATTACATTCAGTATTAATAGCATGTATGGCTCTCTGTAATATTAGTTATGTTCACCAGTCAACCAATTTCATCTTTTCTTTTTGCTTGTATGATCACATTTTGTGGGGGGTTGTCTTGACACTATTGTGTGATCCCCATTTTTGTGTCTTGGCTATACAGAAGTGACAAATAGATTTCTGGGTGTACCCATGCAAGCATTACTGTGCCTATTTTAGACAATGACATGTATATGTATGTATAATTGTGTAAGAAGAATAGCTTTGTATTCTTTATAAACTAAATTAGAGAGCTGCTTTGAACTGAATTGCCATTCCAAATAATTTAAGACAAGGCTGCTTGTACAATTAATAGAGATGTGTGTGTTTTTCCCCCTTCTCTTCATTTTTTACTAAAATACTCAACCTAATTTCATTTACCACAGATAGAGCCACAAAGGTTACCGACATCCTTTTGTTATTATTGTAGCCAAGCTTCTTCTTCGTTCAGAAGGAAGGCATGGCCAGGGTCCATCCAATAAGAGACAACGCAGGGATGCAAAATTGTTTCCTTTGCTTGAGCCCACTCTTTTCCTTAGTCTGATTGAAGTACCCAGGGAAAGTATAACGATAGCCAGGGCATTAAGCTGTAATCAAGATATGCAAATGCATCCCTACATATGATTTGCTTGGAAAGAGAAATTAATCTAGGCATGGTCAAATAAACTCTGTGTAATATGGATAATTAATCACCAAATTAGCAGTTGTAGTCTCAGGAGAAGATTATGCATATTAAAAGTCTCCCATCTTCAGGCACAATTCAGCTACCTAATATCAAAACTCGGAATGTGACACAACCCTTGGGAGCATCACAAAACAACACACTTAGTCAGCCTTTGCAGATAGTAAGCCAAGCTCATCGATAACATGCTTATGGAGGACATTTTGGAGTGCAGGAAAATGGCTGTTTGTTTGTACAGATCATTGGTTTATTGTGCCATATGAGATGCTGGAATGTCACCAGGTTGGCTTCTGTGCCAGGCTAGGCTAATTAATTCTGAAATGCAGCAAATCATACATTCAACTAACAGAATAATGAGCAGAATAAGCCCAAAGACAAATAAATATACACCCCAGTGCTCAGCTTAAGAAACTGTGCCAGTAACATAGAAGAGAATTAAAGGTCTTCTGAAATGGCAGAGGAGCGGTTAGAGTGCTGGACTAGGACTGGGGAGTCCTGAGTTCAAATCCCCATTTAGCCATGACATGTACTGGGTGACACTGGGCCAGTCACTTCTCTCTCAGCCAAACCTACTTCACAGGGTTGTTGTGAGGAGAAACTTAAGTATGTAGTATACCACTCTGGGCTGCTTGGAGGAAGAGCAGGATATAAAATGTAAAAAATAAAATAAAATAAATAATAAAATGTGTTCGCTGGGGCTATGTTTAGCTTCAGCAGACACAGAGATGGGTGCCTAGAGCACCCGTCTCCTGACGGAATCCCCCGCTGCATCACAGTGCATTGTAGGTAGGGATGTGCACTGAACTGGTATGTGCACACCTGGGAGGGTGGGGGTCACTTTAAGGGACAGGGAAGTTGCTTCCTACCTGCCCATCCCTGCCCTGCCGCTTTCCCCCTGACAGCACAGTGCGGGCATAGGGCTGCTGCAGCATTCCTGCTTACAGCCCAGTTCAATATGGCTGACACACAGGGATGGGCAGGTAGGAAGCATCTTCCCTGTCTCCTAAAGTGACCCCCTGCCCTCCGAACCAGCTCAAATGCAGGACCTTCGAACTGGTTCGACGCTCCAGAAAAGGAGTGCCAAACTGGTTCCATGAACATCGCTAATGGTAGGGTCTCCAGAGGCCAGGATGACACGTCCCAGTCTCCGAAGCTCCACACTAGAGGCAGACGGACCATCTGGAAGCACAGTCCATGCTCCCTGTACCTTTGCAGCCATCGTCTGGGCGGGGGGAAATATGAGTCTGACCAGCCTTTCCCCCTGCCCATCATCACCTTGTGAACCAGTCACATATATCTTGCCACCCTGAGAAGTTATAGATGAGTCTTATTCAAGCATTCCTTGTGGGGATAATGAGCATACGGGGGGAGGGGGGACAGCAGGTTCATTAGAACGTTTGAAACCTACTCGTAAGTTATGTTCTTAGCGTGTACAATGTATACACATTTGTATGCACATAGAGACTCTACATTTGAAGAGGCCTTTATCCGGGCTTACTTTTTAAATGAGTGCATGTGCAACCAGTCACACAAAAATGTGTACATGACATGTGTGCAGTTATCTGTATTCACATGGAAATACAGATAGCAATGCACATACAACATTTTTTTTCCTGAATAGCCTAGAACAGGGTTGTACAATGGTGGCCCTCCTGCAGATGCCAGACTACAACAACCATTATCCCTGACTATTAGCCACTGTGGCTGGGGATGATGGGAGTTGTAGTCCAAAAGCAGCTGGGAGACAGAAGTTGTGCAGCCCTGGGCTACAGAGTTCTCCATATGCATGTAGAGCTGTATGTGGGGGTTCTTTTTAGATAGTCTACTGAATGTGTATAGATCAGGGGCAGAGCCTGCATGCACATTCACTATTCTCACCACCACCACCAACAACAACAACAACATGCCTGAATAGCACAATATTCACATTCTGCAAGTTTCCCTGCATATTCAGCAAAAGATATTGTTCAGTAAACTGTATCACTACAGTTAATGGCTATGTCACCTTCTCTGGAAAAAAACCATGACAATGCATTTTGTTTGAAGGGCCACCTTCTTCCACCACAACTAGCACCCTCTTTGCACTAGACCACCACTCACTCTGGACCACCCCAGCACCCCACAAGTGGCTTTAAGGTTTTTCTCCATAGGGAAGAATGGAGGTTTCAGCAGCCCCATAACTGCACTTGGGGGGTGCTGGGGTGTCCCAGAGAGAGGGTGCCAACCACCTCTATGGGTTGCTAACCCATGGGGTACTGGGTTTTGTTGTTTCTGAAGTGAGCTGAGTGTAGATTCTTTGGTAGCATATAAGATTTTCAATGACAAACCATTAATCCACTCTCGTCTGCTAACCTTAAAGATACATAAACTTCAAAAATCACTTAAAAATCAGCCCTTTGCCCCAATTCCTTTCAAATAATTCTGATAGCTACCTGGCCCCCCTTGGGCACTACCACCCACCACACTCTGCTCTTGGACACCCCTTTCCCCCTGACGTGAAGCTATACATTTGCTGACACCTCCATGCTTCTTTATGGAGAAAAACCTTAAAGTCGCGTAAACATTTGCTGCAATCCTCATTATTCTCTATGAGGAATTACAAAATAATTTTAAAATTCATCAATAATCAGAGGAGTGTCCGATTGCCTTGGAACTTTTGGGGTAGTAGGCACCCCTGGTTGTCTACCACCCACCCCAACTTTGTGCCCCTAGGTGCTCCACAATAGGGGATATGGGCTGGTTCTGGTCCCATTATACCCTATGAGAAAAATAATTATAAATATTTCAAATATTCATAAAAAATCATAGGGGTGTCCGATTGCTTCCGGGTTTGGATGGTTGTTGGCACCCATGGGTGCTCCATAATAAGGAATAATGGGCTAGTTCGAGTCCCATTATACCCTATGAGAAAAAAATAATTTTCAAAAATTCATTAAAAATCGTATGAGTGTCCTATTGCTTTGGGGTTTGGGTGGCAGGTACCCCTGGGTGCCAGCTACCATCCTACCAATTTTTGGATGTCTGAACCAGTTCAAACTGGTTTGAACCGGTTTGAACCAGTTCGAATTCGAACCAAACCAGGGGGAGGTTCGAGCAAAAACAAAACCGAACCACCCCCTCCTGGTTCGAACCTGGTTCAAATTTGAACCGAACCGGGCAAATCAGTTTTGTGCGCATCCCTAGTTGCATTCCAACTGTCCCTGACCATCACAGGCTCCTCCTCCCTATCTGTATATGGAATCTCCACTGCTCAATCACCATGGTGCTTTTGTTCTCACAGGCGCCTCCTCCCTATCGGCATATGGAATTTCCACTGCCGAATCACAATGGTGCTTCTGCTCGCGAACTCTTGCAAGAGCTGCCACACACGGGATTAGCCACAGCTATGCCTTCGAGAATTATAGAGAGATGATGATGATGATGATGATGGATTTCTATGCCACCTCACCTAGATGGCTCTAGGCCCTTCACAAATGTAGGAACTGATTTTAAAAAACAAACTCATTAAAACAAAACTAACACCAATTTAAAATCATTTCAGTACTCACTGAAGGCCAGGCTAAAAAGATATGTTTTTAGGTAGATAGTGATTGGAGAGCAGGCCGTTTTGGTCCTAATGCCCTTGGATAGATAGAATGTCATCTCTTGGGAAACTATCTGGGCCCCAACTTTTTGTCCTTTTGGCATTAGGGCGTTTTTCACACAGCAGGCTTTACTGTGAGTTCGAAGTTGCCTCCCAAAAACTGATGCAAAATGTGGATTTTTATTTTTTTTTACCCTGGATCTAAATCATTCTACACTCTAACGCACAATGAAAAACCCAAATTGTGTATTCTGGAGGAGATGTGAGCTAAAAGCTCTGTGTGAAACACATTCAGGTTAAAGCTTTGTTTTATCTGCAAAGGAATTTCAACATGTTTCGTAGCCAATTATATTATTCTGACATCGGTCTGCTGAATTTGTATTGACTTTATGGTTGCTGTGTCTGTGATTTTATCTTTGTTTTTGTGCAATTTTATTGTAATTTTATTACCAAATGTACAGTCCCGTGGGGGTTCTATACTGAAGGGCAGCATAGAAACAACTGAATAATTCTAGAATGTCATGTCTCTGTGAAGCCAGTCAGGCATTATCTTGTTTCTTAAATTAATACACCTGAAGCTTTTGTGCACATCCTATCTTGAGCTGCTGAGCAAAAATACCACATGGAATCCCACACTGGGTTGGGTATCCCAGTGTAAATTAAAAAATAATAACCTCACTGCACAGTTTGTTCCATGGGGAGAAAAATAATCACTGTTCACATTAGAAGAGAAAACATAAGCAGTATCTCCAGGTCTAATTATTGCCTTTATATAACAGTTTGTTATGGTTCAGTTCAAGGTATTTCTGAATGGAACAAGATGCCTAAGATAAACTTATAAGGTAATGGGTCCCTTGTAAAAATTATTAACCACTATGGCAACCATATTGACAGTGTTTAGTTAAACCATGCTATGAAGATAATTCCAGTCCAAACTTATGAACAGCATGTCAAAAGAACTGAATCTCTCCAGGGAAACATTTTAATTAAGAGAAAATTATTAGATTGCTTTGAAATCCTATGATGGGCAGCTTTTGTTACTTTATTATTTTCCCTCAGTTGTTTTTAATATAAATATGGCAATTAAACAACTTTATAAACAAATGTCAGGAGTATCCAACTTGCTATTTGGTAGGGACGTGCACAAATTGATTTTCATCATTTCTGAATTATCAGAAATGATTCTGAGTGGATTCTTTGGTCATTCGTCATACATCATTCATTTTGCACCAAAGAATCCACTCAGAACATCTCAAAAATTGAAAATAAGAACAGAACCCAGTACCCCATGGGCTTGTGGTTAGGGGGTGGGGGTGGTTGGCATCCCATGTGCACTATACCACAACCCACTTTGGGCCATTCTGGTGCCACCCACGTGGAGTTATGGGGCCACTGAAATTCCCATTATTCCTCATGGGGTGGTGTAAAAATGCACAAACTTCAAAAAGTTGTTTAAAAATAACTCCTTTGGCCAATTTCTTTGGAATTTGGGTGGTAGCCACTACCCATTGGGCACTACCACCCAACCCACTGTGGCACTCCTAGGAGGCACCCACAGGCATAAATGGGCACTCATGTCCCCATTGTCCCCTATGGGTGGCGAAGCGCACATCAACAACAAAAAATATTTATATACTGCTTTTCAACAAAAGATCACACACCACATCCACTGTGTCCCCCTATCCCGCCTAACATAAATGCAATTGATCTACACAACAGTGCGAAACAATGAAATGCACTGCCCACTGCCCTCCAACAAACACTCAATAACAACAGTAGCTAGCAACCAGCAAGCAAGTATGATAGTGCAGAGTACTAGGACCAACATCAAATGCCATCCTCCCCCAAGCATTTCATCAACAAGAACGCAGCAACACCAGTACACATATGCAAAGCTGAAACCCATATGTGCTGCTTTGGTAAACAGATTAAGTTCCGATCCCTGGATGCAAAACCAGGGCTGGCAGTGGCACAGGAAGGTTACTCCCCCCCCCACACACACACACACACGATGACAACTACAGCACATATTTTAACAAAAAAATTCTGCAATGGAACGGAGCCTGTGGCAACAACAGAACCAATTGTAATGCAAACAATCTAGTTTGAATAAAATGATGATGCTTCTTGAACACAAGTCACTTTGTGACCCAATCTTCATTGCAAAGATGTCACACACGGAGAAACTGTGCCCATCCATGAGGTAGCCAAATACAGGTACAGGCACAACAACAAACCAAGGCTCTTGAATTATGTGCATACACATACTGCTAGTGATTATTAAAGGAAAAATGAACATATACCTGTATGTGCTGTGCAAAAGGGTTAGGTTGGTGGGCATGCACTGCAGGGGGGGGAAGGCTTGGAGGGTGGCTTTTGCTTTGAGGTTTTAGTTGGGAGGAGCAAATGGGCAGAGGGGGCTAGTGTTTGGAGGGAGGAGTGTTCAGCAAAGTGTGCCCCCCCACACACACACACACCGAGTGCCAATGGGCTGCCGTGGTGGGCATGCTCTGCAGGGGGGAAAGGCTTGGAGGATTTTGTTTTTAAAAACTTTTTTAAAATTATTTGGGCGGAAGGGATGGAAAAGACAGAAAAATTAAAACAAAACTAGGCTACCCTTCCCTTTCCTAACTACCTAGCTACTATGGGGATCCCTCCCACAGAACCCGTTTAAACTTCTTTAAAACGAAATACAGCCTTTTAAAAAAATTGCAACCCTTAAAAAACAAGTCAAACCTCCCTCCCAACTCAACCAGAAAAAACACAATTCAAAAAGCACAATTCAAGATCAAAGACTATTTTACTTTGTGTGTCTATATGTGGTGTGTGTGTGTGTGTGTGTGTGTGTGGTCACTGCCGTGCTGGGGAAATGGCTGCTGAGAAATGGCTGCCGTGCTGGGGAATAGACCCAGAAAGGGCCAGAGACACCCAAACTGGGCAATTTTTGGAAAAAGGAAGGCCGGTGGGGGGAAGGGGAACCTCCGCAGGTACCACCACCACCTTAGAAAATGTTTTTTAAAAAAAAGTTTGATGAACCCCAGAACCACGTGGGGGGCTGTTTGGTCTGGGGTTGAGCTGAACCCCAAACCTTCAAATTGAACTGGTTCAGTATCGAACCAGTTTGGATTTGAACCTGTTTGCACACCTCTAGCAATGGACCTGCTGAAGCTGCCTGCTGGCCTTATAATTTGAAATAAAAATTGTTGAGAAAAAACAAGACGATACACCTTTTATTTAATGAAGTTAACAATGACCTTTTTGTTTTCCCTCAACCAAACAGGTGAGGATGGTGGGTGAGGTTACTCAGACTTGCAAAAATTATGTGCCCTACATGGCACTGGGAAATGTGACTTATTTAATGAAGGACGGAAGGAGGGAAGAATGGCATCCTCCTTCAAAAAAAAATAAGTCACATTTTATACAAGAGTTATCTTGTATAAAGACATTTTATACAAGAGTTATACAGGATACCTGTCCTCTGGCCCCTATATTCTGTTTGTTATGAGCAAAACACAACAACAATCCTCTGCAGCTGCTCCCCTGATGCTTTTTAAAAACTCCCCCCCCCCAGTTTTATGTTGTGTGTTAAGGGGTGGAGGATAATTACAATTCTCATGCATGCCAGCCAGTTTCATTTGCAACAATGGGGTGGGGGTGGGGAGGGGAGCATCAGCAGCAAACTAACTATGCCTTTCCCCATGCAAGCTTCAGAAATGTGTGTACCTGTTTGTGCCTCCTTTCTTGCTGTCTGTCTGTACATGTCTGTCTGTACAGTCTCTGTGGTGGATATGCAACTGTTAGTTCTTAGGATTCTTCTTAAAGGTCAAAATCAGAAATGAATTTGTAGGAATATAATATAGTAATTTGAAAGTTGTTTTTCTTTGTTTGCAAAAGGAAGTAACATTAGCTATATCAGCACATGTTCTGGATGGAACACACATGTTTTCCTCTTCATTTCAAAAATACTTTAATGCAAACTTTAAGAAGAGCAATTAAACTTCTCCTTGCTGCACCCAGAGGCCAATTGCACAGGCGCGTGGCCTCCAAAATGGCCGCCGGACCACCGGTAGAAGGCCAAAACCTGGCCAAAGAGCCAGCTGAACTGGCTGGAGGGACTATAAATAGAGCCAGTGGGGGAGGGGGAACCTCCATGGACACACACACCCTGCCACCACCAGGAACTCCCCCAAGGGGGAGTAAGGTAAAAAAAAAAGTTTTTTCTTTAAAAAAAAAACCAAAACATTAGCAAACCCCGCCTGGACCAGACTGAGCCGGGGGGGGGGGGGGGGGCGTGTTCAAGGGGGTGCCAGACCAAACTGGCCCAGTTGGTTTCGAGTCTGGTCCGAACCCAAACCGAACCCGGCCAGCCAGTTCCATGCACATTCCTATTCCCTGTGAGAACTTCAGGCTCAAATCTGAAGTCACATGGGTGTGTGTGAAAAATTCACAGGTTACACAGGAAGCTGCCTTAAACCAAGTCAGACCATTGGTCCATCTAGCTCAGAACTGTCTACAGTGACTGGCAGTAGCCTTCTGGGGTTTCAGATAGATGTTTTCCAGCCTTGTCTGGAGATGCCAGAGATTGAACCTGGGATCTTCTGTATGCAAAGCAGATGCTCTTCCACAGAGCTACGGTCCTCCTCTGGATACCATTACTCAGTGCCAGTGCCTTGCTTCATGGCAAAGCTCCTCCCGGCAGTCCCCTCCAAATGATGCTATTTCATGTTATAGTCTATAGTGTTGTTCCAAGAGGGGTTGTGAGGAGTAATAAAGGCATTCTAGTCTCAGCCACTATTCCTCCCGCCGCCGCCGCCACCACCACCACCACTGTCTCATCTGGTAGAGAACAAATTGTTATGGGATGGCTAACAAAATAAGCATTGTTTGGAAGTTGATTCTGAAGGCAAAAGAAGAAAAGGTGATTGCCAACTAGCAGCCACCAATAAACTTGACAACTTCAGTGTCAGCCCCACCATCAAAAATCCACTTCAGTCCTGCATTCTGCTGTGTGCAAACAGGGAAGTGAAGTTGGGGGAACATCTGGACACTCCTAACTTTAGCATGGCAGATGTGTAATGTCAAAAGCCTTCTTGTGATACATGTCTTTCTAACTGCAGCACATGCCAGGCGTGGCCAGTGGTCTTTAGAAAGGCTGCAAATATCAGTATATCAGCTATGTAGCATAGCCAAACTGAAGATTTGCATAATACTAACATTAATCATACAGACATCACTCAACTTAATCTCAGTGTCTAAATTTAATCCATTCAGTGCTCAAATGGCAAGGGAGCGGAGGGAGGCAGGTCCTCTTAACTAATCTTTTTAGAAGCCTAAAGAGGGGTCCTGATTTGACAGGTAAGGACAAACCTTGTTAATTTCTTTCGGCTCCCCCCTGCCTTTCACTTCCAGATTTAAGAACTGTCCCAAATCCTGTAAGTTAATTGTACTACTGACCAATTTTGGAGTGAAAAGGCTGTGCCAGATTGGGTTTCCAATGAGCATGTCTATCTCGGCTTCTCAGGAGTGTTTCACAATTGAGCTTGGAGAGGGGGGCGGGGGGCATGCAGGCTTGGAAGGGGGAGAACTGGCATCACTCTGAGAAGGTCATCTAAATAAATCACCGCTAATGAGGCATCTGCCATTTAAAATAAAACATCATTGCCTTGTCACTGTGCAATTTCTCACTAAATTAGTTTGCACATATGGCATCAGGTCCAATCTCTTTGTACTACCATTGATGCTCTGTGATCATAAAACAGAACCATGAAAACATGGCAAGCATCTGTAATCAGAAAAGGGCTCAGTTTAATAAAAAGCATTTTGAAAAGCACTCATCTTGTGCATTCTCTTCTTCCCTCTCAACTTTGTTCCATATAAATATGCAATCAGCTGAGCCCCCATGCCTCCTTTTCCCTGGGGTACAAAATGGGGTGTGTTTGCTTCTACTGCCTTGCCATATCTATAAGCTATGAGACGCTCATCATGATTGCAGGGCTCCCGGCAGCTCTTGATGGCATGGGTCAAGCAGAAAAAAAATTAGTGTGGCCCCAGAGATATTAACCTTCTCGTGAGTTGCTGACTCTTACTCTGTCCAGATCTCACTAAGAGTGTGAACAAGTGTTCTGCAAGTATTGGAAAGGGGAGGAAACATTCTCCCCCTCCCACTCTGCCTTTAATTATTATAGCAACAAAGTGCATGTTAATTCATATCACATATTTCACAGTTCCCAAAAAGGAAGCAAATTCTTTAAGTTAGTTTTTTTAAAAGACAATAAGCCATACCATATACAAAAGAAGAAACCAAACATCTCTTAGACATTTAAACAATACTTCTTAACACTCCTGAAAAAGTCCCTTGTCTCAAAAGTCTAAGGGCTGGATCAAACAGTTCCCTTCCTTCCAAGGAAAGAGCTTCCTCAGGAGGAAGAGGCCATTGAATGCAGGTCTACAATCCCGTCCCCCCACTCCCAGTTTTAGGGAGGAAACGTTAGTGGGAAGAAGAGGGTTTTCCCCCCCGGTATGTTCCTTTTTTGTGTTTTCCCATCAGATTAACTTTATTAAAACCTCTGTGTTTTTTCTTCACATGTTAATAAAAATATAGTCATGTGGCTTAATTAAGCCTTCTCATCTCTCACTTACCAGCCCCCTACCCTTCCTCTTTGCTGAATTAATTTTGTTTTTGGGCCACTGCACTCTTGACTTTTTCCCTAAATAGAGGTTTAGTTTTCATGAGGGACAAAAACGTGTCACTTGGAGATGGCAGTGTGTTAATCGTCATGGGAGTGTTTCTTCCACATTTATGTGTTTTCAAACCACAGCATGAAATGACTTCCAAACCCAGGAAATTGCAGCCAGACACATGTGATTTCCACTGCTGACAGTGGGGCAAGTGTTCTTTTTTCTTACTGCCATGTCTGAAGCAGTCTTTGGGCTTTGCATGGTTCCAGGATGCAGGAGGAGAGAAAAAGTTCTTTTTAACACAAGGAACCACAACCCACACACTTCAGCAAAGCTTGCTAAGCCCAAAGTACAGTCCTGGTGTACTTTAAAAAGACCTGGTGTCTAGTTTAACAAGAAACCCTGCTGCTTGAGAGCTATTCCTTACTCAGCAAAATATAAAGTGTGAAAAAATCTTATCACAATACAAGAGTCGATAATGATGGTAATGGTGATGGTGATGGTGATGGTGATGGTGATGACGATGACGACAAGTAGCTGACCCAGGGGCAGAGCTTCTGCGCCCCTAGTTCTCCCTTCCTCCCCCTCCATTTCAAGGCTTAGCCAGTTCTCTTCCCATCCCTTTTTAAATTTTTGTTGTTGTTGTTTTTAAATTTATACGCCACCTTTCATTAAGAAAATCCCTTCAGCCAATCTCCCTCACCACTGGCAGATCTCATCCTTCTCGTGAGGAGGCTGGCAACCCCATTTTTCCTGCCTGCTTGGCCGCTCACAGTGGTGGTGGCACCTCCTTCTCCTTGACATCCTCCCTGCCAGCTCTTGTGCTCCTTGTGAGGAGCCTGGTGGCCCATTTTTGTTGGCTGCTCAGCCGCTTGCAGTGGCAGTGGCACCTCCTCCTCGAACTCCTCTCAACACCAGTTCTCCTTGTGAGGAGGCCAGTGGCCCCATTTTGCCACCTGCTTGGCTGTCATTGGCAGCTTGCAATAGCAATAGCAATAGCAATAGCACTTACATTTATATACCGCTCTATAGCTGGAAGCTCTCTAAGCGGTTTACAATGATTTAGCATATTGCCCCCCCAACATTCTAGGTACTCATTTTACCGACCTCGGAAGGATGGAAGGCTGAGTCAACCTTGAGCCCCTGGTCAGGATCGAACTTGTAACCTTTTGGTTACAGGGCGGCAGTTTTACCACTGCGCCACCAGGGGCTCTTGCAATGGCACCTCCTACTCCTACTCCTCAGTCTCCCTGACTCCCTCCTCACCAGCTCTTGCAACTCCCTGCAGCTGCTCACGAACTCTCATGAGATCTGCTCATGAACGCTCATGAGAGAGAGATATACACAAACACAAACAGACACAAAATACACTACAAAATTCTAAAACTTGGTTTTTTAAATATCGGTTTTTCTTACATAGAGGTTTCATTCTCATTCTTCTGGTTACTGAAGAGTCAACTGGGGCATCTTTCACACAGGGTTTTTAGCTTGCATCTCCTCCAAAATGGAGGTGTGCATTCTCATAGCCAGATTTACCCCAAAGTCCCTGCAAGCTATCAGGGAAGACTTCACACACGATTCGCATTTTTCATTGTGCTTTGGAGTGTAGCCCAACTTATATCCAGGTTTAAAAAATCCACTTTTTCTTTCAGTTTTTTGGGGGAACTTTGAACTCTCAGTTAAGCCTCACAGTAAACTCATGGTAAAGCCTGTGTGAAAAATGCCCAGGTATACCTTTGCAATCTAGAGACGTAGAACCTTGAGACCCTCTGAAGGTGAGATGAATTGGGGGGGGGGCAGCAGAGGGCTCCACTTACTGCAGCATCTTGAGGCAAGGAAAACACCCCAGGTGGTGCCAGGCCCCTTTGAAAACCAATCCTTGCAAGTTTTGATAGTGGTTCAGAGAGAAAGGAATTTTGATAGCAGCCTCCTCTCCTCATGCTTCTTGCAAACTGAGGAGAGGTGCTCCTTGCAAAGGTCAGATTAGTTTAGTCCTGCTATTGATGCTGCTGCTGCCGCTACTATACCCATTTTCAGTGGTCCCGAAGAGCTACTTTGATGATTTATTTATTTATTTATTTATTACACTGCATATTACTAAAATCTCTAGGCGGTTTACAGCATAAAAAAAAACCAATAACCAAACAAACCAAGAATTTAACAGTTAAAACATAAAAGTGATTTATGACAGGGAAGGCCATGTTACCATCCTACTGGTGCACCAATAATCTGCTGTCCGAAGTGACTGCCTCATCTTGACTCCAGCCGAGAATGGCAGATCACAGCTAAAGGAGTGGGAGGAGGATGGGGCTCATTTCCACCAACATTATGCTACAACAGGACAAAGGGAGATGGAGCTTAGCTTACAATAGGGGTGGCCACCCTGAGGTTCTCCAGCTGTTGTTGGGTTACAGCTTGTATCATCTCCAGCCATGGAGTGCATTCATTACAAATAGCCACCTACCCAACTCCTTTTCCAGCCGCATCCACACATTACCCCCTGTTTTGGAAAAAAGGCACTCCGCATTACTGCCTGAGCTCTTGAGGGGTAGTCCCTGCATATGCAGCTGTGTGCAGGATGTATTTTGGGGGTGTGGGATGTGGGCAGAGTTGGGAAAATTATAGAGTTAAATAAAGCCATTAGTGGCTGTTCACACCTTATAGGAACATAGCCAGCTGCCATTTCCTGAGTCAGACGACCAGTCCATCCAGCTCAGCAGTGCCGACACAGACCGGCAGTGGCTTCTCCGAGGCTTATCAAAAGGATAGTCACAGTGTCCCTGTCTGCCTATCTCTGGGCACAGGTTTACACTTGCAAATATAAACCCTGAAGCTGCACATGCATTTAAGGTGTCCACACAGAAACATGTACATATGTACAGATATCCATATGCACATTTAGCATAATGTCCAAATATGGCTTTTGCCCAGGTTCATTTTTTAAATGAATGCATGTACAGTAATTTACTTGGCCTGTGCATGCATGCAAAAGTCAGGATCATGTCCAACCCAATCTCATCTGACACCCCCCCCCCCCCCCATGTCAGTTCAGTGTCCTTTGTACCCCTGCACAATTCAGAGTTGGGGCTGGGATCAGACAAAAACATTTTAAAAGATTTTTTAAAGTAACTGGAGATACTCACTGTGAACTGGAATAAAACTAACACAACAAAGAGTCACAGGACAAGTGAGGTAACGTCAGAGAATCTAAAGGAAAGTCACTCTGCACTTAACCAGAAGGCCGAGAATAATTCCCACACCAGAGAATCGCAAGAGAAACCTGCAAATAGCTGGTGGCTCCAAATGCGAGCAAAAAGTGGGCTAGGAAAAGAACTTGGAAAACCCATTTTTAAGATGCAATATGGATGGTCAGGCAGGCAGACAGAGGGCAAAAGATGGGGTTTCCCCCCACAGCCATGATTGCCAACAAAACCTCTCGCTGCCATTTGGAGCTCTGAAAAGCTCTGCATTTTTCTGAAGGGGGTTGGAGAAGTCCGGTCTGAACTGGGGTTTTAAAGTTCAGATTTGAACTCTCTCAGAACCCCTCTGAATTTGGTAAATTGGGACATGGTCCAATTTTACCAATCCGATTTTGCACAACCCTATCATTTATACAAAGTGTATAAATGACTGTAGCAGTAAAGTGTGCCATTGAGTCAGTGTTGACTCCTGGTGACCACAGAGCCCTGTTCTCTTCGGTAGAATACAGGAGGGGTTTACCATTGCCATCTCCCATGCAGTATTAGATTATGCCTTTCAGCATCTTCCTATATCGTTGTTGCCCGATATAGGTGTTTCTTATTGTCTGGGAAACATACCAGCGGGGATTCGAACTAGCAGCCTCTGGCTTGCTAGTCAAGTCATTTCCCCTCTGTGCCATTTTGTAGCTACATCAAGTGAATACATACATTCATTTAAAAAGTGAACCTGGGTACAGGCTCCTTGAAATACAAAATACAGATAGGAAGTGCACTGCTAGTGCTTATGTGCATTCCAAGTAACGTGTAAATAACTGTACATGCATATATTGTACACAGACTGTGTATACATTGAACACAACATGTGAACAACAGTGTAGCTAGAGGTTATTTAAAGCTGAACAAGACAGAATTGCTCCACTTGCCTCACATAGAATACCATTATAGTTATTATAGAAAAAAGCTTTGCTGGTGCCACTGTAAAATTCACAATAGATACTGAAGTTGAATCTCATTTTGTAGAGATTCATTTCTACTTCAGTGTGTAGTTTACTAGTGTAGTTTACTAGTAGCTAATAGGGATGTGCAAACTGGCTCAAGTCTGAGCCAGTCCGACATCGAACTTGGCCGGCTCGAGCTGAACCCTCCTGACCAGTCCGGGGGTTCTAACACACACACAATTTAAAAAAACAACTCACTGCCTCCAGTGGGTGCTGCCACGGCCAGGTCTCTGGTGGTTCCCCCTCCCTCCGGTCTCCAATCATGAGCTGGTCATGATCCGGCCACACAGTTGACCAGTGCATGGTGGCCTCCAAAATGGCCACCACCAGCACAAAGAGGCCAGAACTGGTAAAAAAAATAGACTATAACGGCCTGAACCAGGATAGTTAGAGACTGGCGGATACCAGTGTGGGGAGGGGAACCGCCAGAGAGACAGTACCCTGTGGCCATGGCAGTACCCCCCAGAGGTGGGGTTTTTTTTTAAAGAGTTTTTTTTTAAAAACCAAAAAACACGTATGTGTATGTTAGAACCCCTGGACTGGTGTGAATTTGAGCTGAATCGGGGGTATGTTTGGGGTGCCAAAACCAAACATGCCTGGTTCTGTTCGAGTCTGGTTTGGACTCAAACCAAACTGGGCATACTGGTTTCATGGACACCCCTATAGTTAAACAGTAGAACTATTAGACTAAACCAGATAGATAAGTCATTAAAGAACTACATTTAGAGTTTGAGGAATACTGTGAAGAGATGAGATAACTGGAAGTCAAACATATTCTGCCATTTACTTTAATCTGTCATGTGGGGTTAATGAGATCCATGTAAATGCAGAGGCCAAAATTAAAAGGGGAAGAAATAGCTGTCTGATTGCCCTGCCACTAGTTAATAAAATTCTGCTCAAGATCAGCAGAATGCAAAATCAGCCATACCATTCTGGAAACTAGTACTGGTCTATAAGCCATGCATATCACAGAATATTAACATTGATTTTTCCCCCTTCTTTTTTACTTGAGCCTCAATTTGATAAATTGCAGATTCATTATAGTTCAAAATAAATGAGCAAAATCAATACCTCGCTTAATTTCAAGGTTGAAAAACTTTAGACATCACAGGATGGTGGAAATCCATGAAATATTGGGAAAGTGAGATTGAGTGTTGGTTTCATCTGTAAATTCAAAAGCTTGGCCTATTTTGAATAATTGCATGCACCCAAGAACTGACAAGTCAACCTCCTGTAAATCTTCTGTACTTTTATTTTTACTGTATTCATGATACAGCTAGAACTTTGGGTACACTGCTGGATTTAACATTTTTCCTCATCTCCATTCTTCACTTAAAAAAACCCAAACCAAACAGTGAATAATATATTGATAGTGAAGAATAAATGTGGGGCAAGCTTAGCTGAGACGAAAGCTACATTGAAAAATCAAGGGCGGCGGGGGGGGGGAAATATTACTTTTCAACCTTGTATAATTAATTCTTACATCGTTAATTAAAACTGCTTTGCCCAAAGACATTCACTGACTTAGAAGCTCACACTCTCCCATCTATAACAGTGGTCTGTAACAGTAATAACAGTGGCCTTCTGTAACAGTTTTTGGTATTTTCATAATTGGATTGCTACTTGGACTATTAAACTAGGCCTAAAGTGGAAGCTTCGTGTATGGAAATCCAAGTAACTTTTGTTGCCTAAAAGCAGCTGTGTGTATGTGGAAGGAAGGTTTGGAATCAGGGCTATGATGCAGGAAAAGAGGGGTCTAGTTTTGCCCAGCTATATTGTATATGAAAGGCTTAAAACATAGTGATATATTAAAATGAGATACATATTGAATTGAATTGAATTGAATTTATATACCACCTAGTATAAAAATCTTTAGGCGGAATACAGAATTAAAACATAAAATATAACACATTTAAAATTCATAAAAAGATAAAAATCATAATAGATAAAAACACATTAAAACACATTAAAATTTAAAATATAGTAGAGCTGTCCCCAATGCTCCGTTCACAGGTGACAAAATGTAGGGAGTATTTTCAGCAAAGCTTTGAAGGGGGATAGTGGGTGAAATTTACCAGTAATGGTGGCAGCATCAGCATCAGAAGCACACCTCCTTGTGGTTACTTCCACCACCCCAGAACCCCTTTCTACACCGCCATTCCCCCCCTTGCTAACTGAGCAAGGATAATCTCTTAAAAGTGGTGATTCTCTTATATTTAGCAAGGGGAAAACAACCGTCCCTATCCAACTGCAGCACAGTATCCCTCTAGTGACTGCTGCCCGTTTCTTTTTAGATTGTGAGTCCTTTGGAGGCAGCCAGCCATCTTATTTATGTTTCTATGTAAACCACTTTGAGAATGTTTTTGTTGGGAAGTGGCATATAAATAATCATAGTAGTAACAACCAACAATAACAATTCCAAGGAACTCTGGAGGAATTCTGGAGGAACAAAATGGCTACCACCAGCCAAAGGCTGTGAGACGGAGTGCTACAACCACTAAGAGAACTGCTGCCAGCTGAAACACATGGGTGGAGTGGGGGTGGCATAATGAAGTGAGCCAAGTGGAGTGGTTTTCCCACCCTGTGCGTCTCTCCAAATCTGAGCTCAGTGTTCTCTGCGAAGAACTTTTGCTTCATTCCTAAAAATGTTATGCTATATAAATCCTAAATTGCTGGCATATAACCTTTTTTTCTTTTCTGAATGTTTAAAAATGCTGAGCAGTATCCTAGAATTGTTACTACTATGACAACGATGAATATTTATATACCGTTCTCCAACCCAAGTTCTCAAAGTGGTTTTCATAGAAAAATAAATAATACATTAATAAGATGGTCCCCTGTCCCCAA
This sequence comes from Hemicordylus capensis, assembly GCF_027244095.1. Taxonomy (NCBI): domain Eukaryota; kingdom Metazoa; phylum Chordata; class Lepidosauria; order Squamata; family Cordylidae; genus Hemicordylus; species Hemicordylus capensis. The sequence continues at coordinate 203,659,728 of NC_069661.1, forward strand.
AAGGCTCACAATCTAAAAAGAAACATAAAGTTGACAAGAGCAACAGCCACTGGAGGGATGCTTTGCTGGGTTTGGATACTATTACAAAGTAATTGAATCTGAAAACAGGTTCTTCCCCCTACAGATAGCTCATTAATACCTTCACTGATCATAAATCTCTGTACAATACTTTTAAAAAGATCTCACCAATCAAACTTGTCTAAACTGTTTTCCCCATACATGTGTAACGTTCAATAAGAGAACCAGCGTGGGTAGTGGTTAGAGTGCTGGACTAGGACCAGGGAGACCTGAGTTCAAATCCCCATTCAGCCATGATGCTTGCTGGGTGACTCTTGGCCAGTCACTTCTCTCTCAGCCTAACCTACTTCACAAGGTTGTTGTGATGAGAAACTTAAGTATGTAGTACACTGCTCTGGGTTCCTTGGAGGAAGAGCGGGATATAAAAATGTAAAAAATAAAAATAAAACATATAAAACCTAACTTATATAATCCTCTCATAGATTGTTATAAGTATCTCACCAAATTCAACAACTTTACTCTTCAAAAGTCTCTGAGATCCTGAGTAACTCACATTCAACAAGACCTATTTATACCAATTGTGTAAGATCTGCTGGTCAGACTCAAAAATCAAAGGGATAAAATCCATTTATATACTAATCAGACTTTCAAATGTATGTTCAATAGAGCTATTATAAATATGAAGGTAGATTTAATTGCTCATTGAGAGTAATTAGAAGCAAAGCTGGAAGCTTGTGTTACAGACTAGTATTGGTGCAACAGGATGCTCGTGCACAACATATGTGGCATATGCCACCTGCCATGACATTTCTTCCTCAGTCCATATATTTTGCAGGGAATGGTGCAAAGCTATCTACTATCCTTGTTGTGGAAGTGCAACATTTACACAAGGACTAAGAGTGAAAGAGATTGACTAACTTTGAGCATCCACTTAATGATGTGATCTTATTGTATGGGTGCATCTTTGTAACACTAACATAGCATTAACTGAAATTTTAATTTTAATATGTTTTTACTCACCAAGATCATTTTTATCTGTTTTATGAATTTTAACTGTTTAATATATTATCTTAATATATTTTAACCTGTGCGCCGCCTGGAGATGTCTATATCAGGCGGTATAGAAATTAGATAGAAAGAAGAAAGAAAAAGAAAGAAAGAAAGAAAGAAAGAAAGAAAGAAAGAAAGAAAGAAAGAAAGAAAGAAAGATTAGTCTGGATGCTAGCTGATGTTGAATGTGGCCATTAAAATCTGAGTTTTAGCCTGTGATACTAATACTTGATTATTACCATTTTTATTCACCATTTGTTATTTTTATTTAATGGCTTGTATGCCACTTTTCACAAATTGTCCGAATCAGCTAACAAAATGAATTTAACAACATAAAATACACTAAAAACATTTCAAATATCACCTTCCCTGGCTCTATCAATACAGGACAAGGAGGATATTGCAGGACTAGGAGGACAATGACCAGGAAGGTTTTTGCCAGGAAAAGGCCACGACTCACCTGGAAGCAAAGCTGCATGAAGGGTTTCCTGGCCACACCTGTGGCTAACCTTCCAGGGAGTGAAGACAGGTCCAGGAGCAGCCCCAGATAACATAGTTGCTCCTTCAGAGGGAAGACTACCCCAAAGGAGCAGGCTGAACAGAGGAAGTTGCTCCTCTCAGATCTGCTCTCCTACTGACACCTCTTTGTGGATTAAGTTTTTGACAATACTTTTTTGGAGTGCCGGTACTTCTCGACTTCTCTGGCTGTTGGGGTGGGCATGGCCATGGGTGCTGTCATGGAGAGCATCTGCACTTCTGAATTTCATTTCATTTCATTGATTGATTTATTGATTGATTATTCAATTTTTTTTAATACCACCTTTCATAATACATCTCAAAGGGGTTTACAAAAGTTAAAATGCAATAAAATCCCATAAAAGTTACATTTAAAACCTTCAAACAAGTGAAATAGTAAAAATCATAAAACTTCCAAAAAAACCACCATTAAAAAGACAAACAGGAAAGCTGAGAGACCCAGCAGCCCCTATGGGGTAAATAAAAGCCTGAACAAATAAAAAGGGCCATTAGTTTCTTTTAAAAAAAAAACAGCCACAGATGTCAAGGAGTGGACATTCACTTGGAGAGCATTCCAGAGAGCCTGGGGGGAACAACAGAGAAGTCCCTGTCCCCCGTGTCCTGAATTTTTCTCATGTGTCCCTATCCTGTGTGTCCTGAATTTGCAACTACATCACTGAATACAAGTATTGTTTTTATACTGCCAGTTGGTTGTGTGCCAGGAATACAGCTTAAGCCTTTAATGAATAAATAAAGCTCCAGAACGCATCAGATAACATATGTAAAAAAAGTGTCTCAGACCAAGGCTGTTGAAATGAAATTGACAACTCCCATCCTCCCACTCCCAAACAGGTAAGCATTCCTTTCAAAGCTAATCACACGGTGCCATCTACTAGTAGATCCAGATCAGCAGATCCAGTTCCACTGTACTTGCAGTCAGCAGCTGCCTGTGGTGGCGCACTGTGAAACCACCAGCGTCTGCCATTGAGCACCGGAGGACAGGGGAAGGCAGACAAGTGACCTGCTTCAAGTACTGTTACATCCTCTCAGCAGCCATGGGCCTTCATGGTGCTAAAGTAGCATTCCCACGGTATCCTGGTGCCCTCCTGTAAGGGCACTGATCCCTCCCCTCAATTCAGCAGCAGAAGCGGGAAGTCTGAAGCATGAGACATTGACACATGGAGTCCTGGATGCTGACAGTTGTTTGGGAGGGGGTACCAAAGGCGGCCCTTCCACGAGGCTGGGCGAGGCAGGTGCCACAGGTCAGGGAGGGACACAGGGATGGCAAATATTGGACCCCCACTACCATGGGAACCATCCTACTTCTACTGCTGCTTCTGTGGCACACTGCCCCATGGTCCATCCTGGTTGCATATGAAAGGGAGACTAGATGTGTGAGCACTGTACAATATTCCCCTCAGGGGATGGAGCCACTCTGGGAAGAGCAGGAGGTTTCAAGTTCCCTCCCTGGCTTCTCCAAGATAGGGCTGAGAGAGATGCCTGCCTGCAACCTTGGAGAAGCCACTGCCAGTCTGTGAAGACAATACTGAGCTAGATGGACCATTGTCTGACTCAGTATATGGCAGCTTCCTATGTTCCTATGTATCCCTACTACTATGCCTGATATGCTGGCCTCGTTTGTGGGTGTTTGCATGTTGCTGTCTTGGCAGCATGGTCTGAGAATGCTGAGTAACCACCCACAGATGGGGGTGGGGCATCATATTGCTCTTTGCCTCAGTCGGCAAAATGTCTTTGGCTGCCCCTGGGGCTTGCCCTATGCAAAAGCATGCTTAAACATGTATGGAGCACATCTAATGAAGTATTGTAATTATGCATTCCCATTGATCACATGCATTTCACAATTGCCAAAGCCCCCTTCCCCCCCACCCTGCAAGTTCTCCAAGGTTCTAATAATTTCAAAATAATGTTGCTGACTTCATACTAGTTCAGGACCTCTGTTTGAAGATATGACTTACATGACCTGTGAAAAGAACAGTGGAGTTTTTTATTAGTCATTAACTGGACATCATTGTCATGAAGCATTATACCACCTCACAACCCCAACACATGTGCTAGAAATTTCCTTTTGGATAAACTTCTAAGTAATATGAAACGTTCTGTTACTAAAAGTATATTCCGAAGTCTCATCTTTTTTCCAGTCAGTCATTTTCTTTCTGCCTCCCTCTTGCTATAGGCTTAGCTATATGCAGATACGGCTTATCAATTAATCAGCCAGATCAGCCTGCTCACTCATCTGGCAGGATGTTAAATCTCAATTTCCTAAGTGAAAAAAAGTCCCTTAATGGTTCATCTTTCTTCATAACCAGAAAGCTGTTTTCAAGATGAGCTTCAGACGGTTTGAAATAATTAAGGCCAGGCTTCAGTTTTACAAATGCTAAAATTACTATATCTGATTATTTCTCATTTAGATTAAAAAAAAAAAAAACATTCAGAAGGGGCTATTTTAAGACACACCCAGAGAGAACTGCTCCCTTACCTCAATTTTAATCATTTCCATTCATGTCTCTGCCTATTAAGTACTGTATGATTTTGTTTATTAAAATTGCTCCATTCAAGTTTATCTTGGCCATATGCCATAAGGAAACTCAGGATGGTAAAATGCATTATATAAAATGGCTGACATCCAGACTACGTGACTTATGAGCAGTTCCATTGGAATGAATGAGAGACGTTAGCCTTACTAACCCATCCCATTAATTTCAATGGGACTACGATATAAAATTCAAATAAATAAATAAATAAAATACTCATCCAGTAACTTAGTCTGGATGTGGAGAAGCTAGTCATGACTAATGTCCCATTCGTTTCAAAAAGACTACTCATAAGTAATTTAGTCTGGATGTCAGCCACTGACTACAATATATACAGAATGCCATATTCTTGCAAGATACTGCAAAACAAACATTGTTCTCCAATTTCCATAAGAGGAAGGCCAGGTTTAGGCACAATACTAAGCCATGATTTTACCATCATATTGTGGTTAGAACAAACTAGATCTGAGTTCAACAGATTCAGATGCAAAAACAAATTTTGGTTTGTTTGCTGGTTCTGCTCCTGGTTTCACATTTCCTGCTTTTACACTTGAAGGGTTGGGTTAGCATGTGAACATTCTGCCAATAATGCTAAACCATAGTCAAGAACAGGGGTGGGCAGACTTAAGGCTTCTGGGAGCTACTTTTTTTTTTTTTTTTTTTTTTTTTTGGTCAGAGCCTTGGGAGCTATAATCATGAAATAGTGGTTTGGGGAGGCAGAGTCAGTCACAAAAGGTGGCTCGAGGAGGCAGATTCAATTACAAAATGCAGCTTGTGTCAGAATGGACATCATTCTGTAGCTATAAGTGTAGGTGTAGCTATAAGGGGGTGTAGCTATAACTGAAGCTATAAGCCTGCACTAAAGCACTCAGATGATAATATACTGGTCTCCAACCCCCTCTTGGCTGGGCAAGGTGATTGAGAGGGTGGTGGCTGATCAACTCCAGGTAGTTTTGAAGAACAGTGTTTAACTAGACCCATTTCAAACTGGTTATGGGATTGAGACAACCTTGGTCAACCTGATGAATGATCTATACCAAGGAATCGACAGAGGGAGTGTGACTCCCTCTGTCGATATAACCATTGTATCCTTCTGAATTGTCTGAGGGAATTTGGGACTAGGGGGTACTGCTTTGCAATAGTTCTCTCAGGCAGATTTCAGATGGTGTCACTTGGGGATAGTTGCTCTGTGAAACAAAAGCTATTGTATGGTGTCCCTGAGGACTCCATCCTATCCCCAATGCTTTTTAACACCTACATGAAATCACTGAGTGAGATCATCAGAGGATTTGCAGCAGGATGTTATCAATACGCTGACACCCAAATCTATTTCTCATGACATCATCACCAGGAAATGGCATCGCTCCTCTAAATGCCTGCCTTCAGGAAGAAATGGGATGGATGAAGGATAATGAATTGAAGCTGAATCCAAACAAGACGGAGGTACTAATGGTGAGGGGTCATAATTCAAGGGATGTGATAGAACTTCTTGTTCTGGATGGGGTTGCACTCATCTTAAAGGAACAGATATATAGCTTGGAAGTGCTTCTGCACCAGGCCTTACCCTGGTGTCTCCGGTAGAGGCTATGGCCAGGACTGCTTTCCATCAACTTCGGTTGATATGACAGCTGTGTCCATTCCTTGAAGATAATGATTGGGAGAGACATGCAAATTATCCCTAGGCCCATGAGTGAGGGGAGCACTGGCTGAGAAACTGCCCAATCTTTTCTCTTCCCTCCCTCCTCTCTGACTGCTGGCTCCCAATCAGAGTGTGGGAAGTGTGTGATATTTTGCACAGGAGCGAGAAAAGGGCATGTTGAGAATGTTTTGTTTTTCACCATTTCTATATAGTTCTTCAGCAGCAATGACACCGGAGAGAAGAGAAGAAGGAAGGGGCCCCAGAGGCCTATCTTAATGTCTTGTCCCAGGTACTACTTCAAACTTGTTACACCCTTGCAACTGAAGAAGGGATTTTAACATCAGAACCCTTGAATTCATAAGAACAGCCCTGCTGGATCAGGCCTACGGCCCATCTCGTCCAGCATCCTGTTTCGCACAGTGGCCTGCCAGAGGCAAGAGTTTAGGGCATGCCCTCTCTCCTGCTGTTACTCCCCTGCAACTGGTACTCAGAGGCATCATGCCTTTGAGGCTGGAGGTGGGCTTTAGCCCTCCAACTAGTAGCCAATGATAGACCTCTCCTCCATAAAGTTATCAAAACCAAATTCCAGGAGAATTTTGCCTCAGGAAAGGCGAGGAGCAAGAGGAAAGAAAATTGAAGGGAAATTAATGGAAGAGAAAGGGAAAGCAATCTGGAGCACTTGAAGAGAGCAACAATGGCAAGTCATGCCCCCTGTTCAGCCAGCCAATCAGATTTGGAATATTGGCTGGAAGGAAAGGGAAGGACAAGCTATGCACCAACTCCTGTAGAGCTACTCCACATGAGCTTTGGAGCTACCGCATGCTCACCCCTTGTTTCGCATCATGTCTTGACCCAGCTGAAGTAACAATGTCAAATTTATAGTCTGTTGTGTGCAAAGCTTAGTGGAACTAGAGTTGTCAACACATTTTGCTCAAAGCAAAAATGTAGATGTTCCCGCTCAAGGCAATGTAGAAGTTCCCACTCAGGCAAAACATCTGAGGAATTTTGAGGGTATCAAAAAGAATTTTAATAAGACTATTGAAGTGCTTCAGGGAGTATACACATCCCTGAGTTGCCACCAAGTTTTGCCAAATGCAAAATTTTTAGGTACTTCTTGCTGGGGGGAAACATCCAAGAGATGCTGAGAAAAGCTGGGTAGTTTTGATAAGAGCAACATGATTTCTCAGGGGAGTTTCACTCATGCCTATACGCAATGAGACGGGTGAATGGAATACTTGCCCCTATGTGGATTTCTTCAGCTAAGTTCCGACCCCCCCCCAAATTAAACGATTTCAATTTTAAATATAGATAGGAAGTTAACTCCAGCTCTGTAAAATATCAAAGGTATAAGGTTTCACATGGTTCTGTGTTGGTGTGAATAAATGCCAAATTTTTAGCACTTCTAAACAGAGGTGTACTAACCCCTGGACCTTGAGGACTCAGTCCAGTCCTCCAAGGTCCGGGGGAGCCTCCAAATGGCCGGGGGCCTCCGGCAGCTGAGCCACCCCATGTCTGCCCCGCCAAAACTCCAGGGTTGTTTTTTTTTTTTTTAAACTCTTACCACATCCGAGGGCTGGCTGCAGAGGGAAGTGGAGCAGTTCTTCTCCCTTCTCCCCCCCTCCCCTGGTGGTGGTGTGGTGTGAACAGGAAAGACACTGAGTCCATCCATTCAGGCCAGCATCTTGAAGCAACTGCGAGGCACGCCTTAGCAGTTTAGAGATCTAGGTCACTCAGCTGGAAGCTTCTTGTTATGACTTTTACTACGCTAAATATTTTGCTCTCATCTGTATATTTAGGCACCTAGATTTTTTAAAAGAAAGAAATTTAAAATGGCTGACATGTTACTCACTGCTCTCACAAGAAGCAAGCAAAAATTCAAATGGCTGACATGTTAGTTCCACCCTCGCAAGGAGCAAGTAAACTAGCTGCCCTTGTCTTGCAGGTCAGCACACAGAGAGGGGGGATGAAGAAACAACTTTAGCTTCTCTCTCCTTCCTCAAAAAAACCCTACTCATCTGTAAAAATACATCCCAAAGGGCTGTGCAGTCGAGAGAGAGAGAGAGAGTTGCAAACCAGAAGGCTAGATGCAAAATAAGCAAAATTTGTGGGTCCCCATTCATTTCAACTTGATACTGCTTAATGTAATTTAATAAATGCTTCAGGTTTCACTTTTTCTTCCAAACACTCAAAAACCACTTTTGCTTACAAAGCAGAAATAAAGCATTCTGTATTGAAACTGACAGAATGGTTCCCAGTACCTATAAAACACGACTATTATAGTTAGGGCAATCTGTGCACACATTTTGCACATCACTTCAATTTCCACTTATCTACATAACAAGAGCATTTGTTATTTAGGGCTAAATTACACAGAATCTTAGAACTGTAAAGTCTCCTAGTCCAACCCCTGCTAAGTGAGGGAAACTACTACGTCATTTCTTGACAGATGGCTTTCCAGCCTCTTTGAAAACCCCCAGAGAATCTTACAGAATCATAGAACCACTGGGATACAGAAAAGGTGGACACATCCCATTCTCTCCAACAAAGGGGAAGGAGCGAGCTGACGGATGTGTATGTGTGTGTGTGTGTGTGTGAGAGAGAGAGAGAAGATCAGACGGGGAGAGAGCAGGGAGACAGAGCACATAGTTAGTTGAAGGCTAAAAACTGTATCTCCAGTTGGAATAGTGTGTGTATTCCTAATTGTACACGTCCAAAGGATATATTAGAGCTAGAAAAGGCAAGATCAGGGGAATGTATCAATTCCTAAAAGGGGGGGGGGAGATGAGTGAAGGGGAAATGTAACCAACAATTTTAATAGTGAAGATGGTGTGGAGAGTGTAGAAGCGCGCTCTCTCTCTTTCTCTCTCATTCATACACACACACACACACACACACACACACACTTGCTCATACACACAAAATACAAAAATCAAGATCATCCAATGAAAATAAATACATTGTTTAAGACAAAGAATGTAGAATATTAGATACAGAAACTCATTGATGCAGGATGCTATGATAGTCATAAGAAAAAATGCCACTAGCTTTTAAAGGGATAAGAAGCATTCATGAAGAAAAGGTCTATCGGGGTGTGAAAGATATGCGCAAAGTGATGTATTCTCTCTAGTAATATTTTATGTTGTGTTGCTGAGAAGTCTGTCCCAGTGGGGATCCTGTAGAGAGTGTGCAGAGTGGAGTCAGAAAGTAAGACAGAAAGGAGAAGGAAAAAATGGAGCTGTTTCTGAATAAACCAGAAAACCACATGGCTATGTGGTTGCTAGGAGTCAACACTGACTCGACGGCACAAATCCTTTCCTAAATCTAAATAAGATATCGTTGTTTGTATGAGGAAAGCAGCTATAAAACATTTGGCGATGAGATTTTGGACCAGATAAGCGTGTGAGCCTGCAAAGCTTGTGAATATTCCTGCAACCTTGTTTCATTGCATGACTGGGCCTAAATTCTTGAACTGCTTTCTACTTTCACTGCTGCTTATAGTTTCTCCAGCTTGCTAACCTGCACATCCCCTGAAGGTACTTCCCGCCGCTGGATTCTGTTGCTCACTAGATGCCCACTGCAACATAGCTCAGATCCCACCACCACCGGTGTGTTTGTTTGTTTGTTTGTTTTTTGTCCTCCCCAGGAGAACCTGTTCTTCCCTGGAAACAATGGAGGTCCTATTTCTGCAATTACCTGCTCACCATATTACAGAGCCGTGATTTTACTCCAGCAAAGTAGAAGGCTATATTGCTTTACTGCCTGGGCCCTGAAGGCCAGAATATATATAATCATTTACCCTTTCTTGCCACTTTGGAAGGGGATGCCAATTCTTATGAAGCTGCCCTTCAGGCCATTGCAACCCTGCTTTGAATGTGATTGCTCAACATTACAAGTTCTATTCTAGATCCCAACTGCCTGGGGAATCTATCGATCAGTATATCACAGCAATGTGTGCCTTACTGGGACCAGCCCTGGACTTGATTTCTGCTGGATCTCTGATGGCAGAGCTTGCTGGAGACTCCGGAGGGGATGCCAGCGGCAGCAGCTAGGGCTCCTCCCACCCTCCCACCGGCCTCCCAAATGACAGCCTGGGCTGACTGCAACCCATTTGCAAGTGCACAGATTTCGATCTGGCTCATACATCCCTAGTGCCTTAAGTATATCCTGTGAGTTTGCCAACTTTACTGATGGATGATCAGGGTTCAGATAGTTGTGAAAACAAATTGCTCCAAATTGTATGGAAAACTGCTACTGGAACAGAAACTCACTTTGGATAAAGTTACAAAGATGGTTAAGAGGGCGGAAAATACTCTTCGCTGTACCCCAAAACCCACCTCCTGAAATCCAGGCTGTTCAGTCTAAATCATTCCAAACCCAATCTTCTCATAAGGCACTGCCCTGGAAAGTGGGAGCACAAGAAAGGAGGAGCTACCATTGCTACCAGTATGAAGACTCTGCCCACAAAGCCAATTTTGCTCACTGTCCTGCATGGAAGATCACTTGCAATAGGTGCAAAAAAGGGGAACCTTTGCTAAGGTTTGCAAGTTGGCTGTCAACTTCATTACTGATTCACCATATATTAAGGATGAAGCAGATGAACTGCTTCCTGACAGTGTTTTAAGGGTGACAGAAGCAGAGCCTGCTTCTCCACACTGTCGTTAAATTTAATGGCCAAGAAGTGTTGATGCTTGCTGGTTTGGGTTCTCCGTACACTATCATTTATTTTTATTAATTTGTTTTATTTTTATTTATTTATTTAATACATTTATATACTGCCCCAAACCAAAGTCTCGGGGCGGTTCACAACTATAAAAGAACAATACAAATAAATAAAACATTAAAATCAATTAAAATGTCAAATGCTGCTTAAAACATTTACCATCTGATTTACAAGAAACTCCTTCCTGCATGAGATCTGCAAATGCAGCCTTCAGACATCCACCCATAGGGATATGGAGGTTGCCTTATTGCCGTAAATGGATACTTCACTGTTGTCCTTGAATACAAAGGATGCACTGCTGAAGGGAAAGTGTGTGTGTCACAAAAAGAAATCTCAGTATTAGGGTGGAAACATCAGAAAAATCTACGGATAGGGTTAGACCTAAATAGCACGGAACCCGTACTACAGATGATGGAGCATCCATGTGCTCATATGATTGCTGATTTCGCGGACATTTTTGCTGATACTCCCGGCACTGCCATGAACTACAAACATAAAATACAGATGAAGGCAAATGTAATACCTCTGCAAAACAAAGTGAGAAATGTACCCATAGCATTGTGCCAACCCCTTAGAGAGGAGCTCTTAAGACTAAAGCATGCTGACATCATAGAGCCTGTTGATTCATTAGAATGGGTCTCTTCCATTGTTCTTGTGTGGAAATGAAATTGAACACTGACTATGCATAGATTTAAGAGATGTGAACTCCCACATGGTAGTGGATTGTCATCCATTACCCAATATCAGTGAAATGCTGCTTACTCTGAAAAAGGCCTCAGTGTTCACAACTTGGACTTTTCTCCGGGCTGTCATCAAATTCCTCTGCTCAAAAGTTCTCATAAATACAGAGCCTTTATTATCCCAGAGGGTCTTTTTTCAATTCAAAAGACTGCCCTTTGGATTCGCATCTACCGCTTTGGTATTTCAAATAATGATGCATGCAATTTTGGGAACTATAGATGGTGTCACTTACTTTCAGGATAACATTTTAGTGTATAGCAGAACCATTGAAGAGCATGATGCTAAACTGACAGAAGTCTTAATAAAACTCTGATGGACTTACTATCTATCTCTGCAGAGAAAGGACAGTTTGCACACATAATTAATGGGTAGCCACACAAAAACGTGAACATCTTTAACAATACATGCATGTAGCAAGTAAGCTATCTTTTCTCAATGAACTGGTGCTGTGGCTGTCATTTGGTGGTGTCAAACGTCTTACAAGCAAAAGTAATCAAAATTGCCCATGATGGTCACCTAGACATGAGCTTGACTAAAAGGCAATTCAGAGGGTGTTTATGGTAGCCAGGTATAGACAAACACACTGAAAACATAAGGATGTGCATGAATTGATTTTTTGATACAATTTGAGCTCAAATTGAATCAGCCAGATTCGTTTCAAGCCCAAATCTGCCCCCTGAATCACTCCCAATTCGATCTGGATCCAAATTAATCCAAATCTGAATAAATTTGGGAGGGGAAAGGGCTCTGGGGGCAGCATAGTAGGTTGGGTGGTAGTGCCCAATGGGTGGCAGCTACCTCCCAAATTCCAAAGAAATTGGCTAAAGGGTTATTTTACAATTTTTTGAAGTATACACATTTTTATTTTTCCCCATAGGGAATAATACGGATCAGTCAGCCCATAACTCTGTATGGGTGGTGCCAGGGTGGCCTAAATCAGGTTGTGGTGTAGTACATACAGTGTGTCAACCACCTCCCAAACCACAAACTCATGGGGTACTGGGTTCTATTCTTATCTTCAATTTTTGAGGTGTTCTGAGTGGATTCTTTGGTCCAAAATGATTCTGAATAGATTCTTTGGTCATTCATCATTCAGTTTGCAGCAAAGAATAATCATGACCAAGGCCACATGGGGTCCCACTGCACAGGTGTGGCAGCCTCCAAAATGGCCACCGCACCAGGGAATAGGCCTGGAAAGGGCTAAAGACTCCTGAACCTGGTGATATTTAGGATAAGGAAGGCTGGTGGGGGGAGGGTAAACCTCCGCTGACCCCACCACCACTTTGGAGATGTCCCCTGGAGGGGGTAAGTTAAAAGAAAAAAGATTAAAAAAAAAAAAAAAAAGCTTGACAAATGCCCAAACTGGGGTGTGTGTGTTTAGTTCAGGGTTGAGCTGAACCAGGCATGGTTCAGCTTGACCCCAAAGCTTCGAACCAAACTGGTTCGATGTCAAGCTGGTTCAGATTCAAACTGGTTTGCACACTCCCAGTAGAGTATCCCAACGGTCCCTGGTAAAAACCTGTTCTGGATATAATGGGATATTTTGATAACCAACCAAGAAAATAAATATTTCCTATAGTGATGGTGGGTTACAATTTCAGGTGGTCAGAAGTTTCATTTGCTGACAACTACAAACAAATTTCATTTGCTTGACTACAAACAAGGTGATCCAGATCATGACTGGTGACTGACAATGGGACACAGTTCACCTCATCTGAAGTGGAGCAATACCTGTCGAACCATGGGATAAAACACAAGATTATTTCCTTGTACCGTCCTTGAGGGCTTAGTGGAAAGAATGAACAGATTAGCAAAAAAAAAAAAAAAATGTTTACAACTGCAAAAACAACCCTGGAAAAAGGCAATCCGTGAAACTCTATTTACTTATCAAACTTATCAAACTACTCCTGATTCCACTGTGGGAAAATCACCTTTTGAGCTGCTGAGAGGATGCAAAGCTACCACCAAACATAACCAATGGCCACAACTAATAGGGCTTTCCATGCCATCTCACTTTGATGATGCAGAGATTTGTGATCAGGTAAGAGTGAAGCAACAAATATACAAATTGTATGTGCATCAGGAAAAGGGTGCAAAACAGCAAACATTTCAGGTGTGGGACTTTGTTTGAGTACAGCTGCCTTATAAAGTGAGAAGGGATGTTCCCAATATTCTGGGCCAAAACAAATTATCGAAATCCAAGGAGATTCTGTCATATTGGATGATGGGGGAAAATGAAACAGTTTGAGACTTTCCAGCAAGTATACTCGACAAGAGGGAAGGGAGTTTGATCTCACTGGAACAGAATTTCCCTTCAGTTTTGCCCTCACAGAGGAGTCTGATGAAAGTGATGGACAATCTTCTGTAACAGAAAAAAAAAAATATCACTAACAGCTCTTGTGCCAGAGAACCCAGGCCTTAGGAGAAGAGTGTTTAAAAAGACTTAAGAATATTAAATAAAAAGACTTCCTGAATTTTAAATTAATTCCACTCTGGTTGTTATAAAGGGGAGAAATGTGTTGTATTCTATCTAGGAATTTTTTACTGTTTATGGAAGGTTTTAATGATCTCACAGTTGCGCTCTTTTCTAAGGAGAAGCAGTTTTATAGTATTATAATATAGCCTTATAGTATTAGAGTAGCAATTTTAAAGTAATATAGTTTTATGGTTCCATAACTTGCTTTTATTATTATGAATCATGCCTTACTGTTCTGTCTTATGCTGGCTTGGACCATAATAAAGATGATTGACTGACTAATTGATTGATTGATTGATTGATAGTAATCTTTTATGTTGTATTGTTGAGAAGTTTGTCCCAGTAGGGTTCCTGTAGAGAGTGTGGGGGTGAGGGCAGGGAGTCAGAAAGGAAAAGGGAGATAAATGATAAGGAGAAATTGAGTTTCTGAATAAACCATTAATTAATTGTTCATAAGATTTCTTTGTGTCTATGAGAGAATATATTGTTCCATATAAACCTTTCATTTCTGTTCACCACTGAGCTCAAAGTTAGGCAGAGATGTGCATGAACTGCAGTCTCTGCACTGGTTTGAATATGAACTGATTCATGGTTCGTATTTGAACCAGTGCACAAACTGCAGCTCATGCACATCCCTAGAGTTAGGCTATTACATTATAGTAGTTCAGGGGCGTAACTATAATAAGGCAAGGGGAGACAGTTGTCTGGGGGCCCCCTGCCTTGGGGGGCCCCCAGAGGCAAGCCTCATGACAGACTCCCCCAGCCACACACCCGCTCGGGCTTCCCTCAGTTGTATTCATCCTCCGAAACTGATGTGAGTGTTAAGACCTGGAGCTACCAGAACAGCATGTCTTTCTCTAGTACCATTAAATGACTTGCTTGTCCACATGAGCTGAGCTTCAGTGAGCGGGGGGGGGGGGTGGATTTTAAAATCTTGTCTCTGGGCCCACTCCAACCTTGCCACACCCCTGTAGTAGTTCTGGCAAATAAATAACCCATTTCCATCTGTCTGTGGCTGAATTATTAGAAACACAACTTCCATTTGCAGAAATAATAAACTTCTAAATACAAGATGTATCAGTAAGGAATATATAAAAGTCTTATGTCCTACTAGTGAACTTCCCTGAACATATCGTTGACCTCTGAGGCAGGAATCTCTCTCAGCCCTATCTTGGAGATGCCAGGGAGGGAACTTGGAACCTAAATGCTCTTCCCAGAGCGGCTCCATCCCCTAAGGGGAATAGTTTACAGTGCTCACATGTAGGGATGTGCGAACAGGTTCGATGTTCAAAAAGTTCAACATCAAAACTGTTTGGTTTGAAGGTTTGGGGTCGAATTGAACCATCCCCTGTTCAGTCCAACCACAGACTGAACACCCTTTCCCCCCCCTCCACTCTTCGGGGGTTCGTGGAATTTTTTTTGTTTTTGTTTTTTGTTTCTTGGGTTTTTTAAATTAAACAAATATTTTTACCTTATTCCCCTCTGGGGAGTTCCTGGAGGGGTAGCAGTGGGGGTCCATGGCAGTTTCCCCTCCCCCGCCAGCTCTTCGGCTGGTTTTCGGCCTTCTTCCCTCAGTGCAGTGGTCATTTGGGGGGCTGCACACCTGCACGATTGGCCTCCAAAATGGCCACTGCACCAAGGGGAGAAGGCCGAAAACCGGCTGAAGAGCATCCAAACCGGCCAGAGGGGGCCATAAGCATAGCCAGTGGATGGAGGGGGAACCTCCATGGACCCCTCCCCCTACCACCTTCAGGAACTCCCTTGAGGGTGATAAGATTAAAAAAATTCTTTTTAAAAAAGTTTGCAGACACACACACCCTGGACCGAAATGAGCCGGGGTGGGTGGGTTCAAGGGGGTGCTGGACCGAACTGGCCTGGTCGGGTTTGAGTCCAGTCCAGACTCAAACCAAACCAGGCCAGCCATTTCCATGCACATTCCTACTCACATGTAGTCTCCCATTCATATGCAACCAGGGCAGACCCTGCTTAGTTAAGGAGACAAATCATGCTTGCTACTGTAAGACCAGCTCTCCTGCAGGTGTCAAAAGATCTGAAATGATGCAACCAGTCTTTGAAAGCACATTGGCTGTACCCTTCGGCTTTCAAAACATCAGCTATTGTTATTTCACCACAATATTTCTTATGCATAACAATGTGATAGAATGAGGTCATTTCACATTCAAGAACTGTGCTCTACCTGGATTTGGGAGTTGTGTGTGTTCCCAATTTGCTGTTGTGTGGAAGAGCGGTAAGAGGAAAACCTGGCTAGAAGTGATTGCGTGGAAGCAAGGGAGGAGGAAACAGTTTTTAACTGTGTAAATGCCTTCATTGTCTTAAGTCCTAATGAAAAAGTGTGTTTGCACTTTTCTGTAGCCTACAAAGGCAAACTTGTATTCATTTGTCAATATTAATGGATATTATGAAAAACAACTTCTCAGATGCACCACTTGTCTCCCTTGTCTCATCTGCTGTTGCTGATTGGAATTTAAATAATAGTATTTCTCAAGCCCTGAAATAAATTATATGAGTGTGTGTTTTTGCATCCTCCATTTATGCCTAATTAATCATTCTGGGACTGCAAGTTCTAGGAGCAGCAACGTCAACCTCATCTGTGAGGAGTACTAAAAGCAAGACACATTTATTATGCTTAACTGCTTAAATTATAAAAAGGGCACGTTTACAGCTCAGTGGGAGTGTGTGTGCACGCACAATGTTTTCAAGCAAGTGCTTCCCTGATTGACTAAAGAAACATCTTAAGTTCTTTACAGGATAACAGGTTTCTGTTGCTGAGTGACACTCACATAAAAAAAGTTAATTAAGGTTTTGACCTGATGTACTACTTGGTACCTGGAACAGTCAAATCAGTTGCTTCACTCTTCTTGGGAAACATAAAACTAGAAACAATCTGACCCAAGCTGTTTCAAATCAGATAGCCTTCCTTAACAGATTAATGCAGCACTTATATTTTGAGTTTAAAAAAAAGAAAACACCAACCCTTTTTTACAACAGCCAACACCACACACACACACACACACACACACACTGCAGCGATTTAACAGAGTTATTATAGAACAGTTATTAAACTACAGTGGCTCATCTCCATCAAATCTACCCTGCCTCTGTAAATTAAAAAAGAATTTGATGTATGATGTTTACACAAAATGGCTGCAAATAATCAGGTATTAACTGAACTGGTGTTCTTTGTCTCCTGAGTATATCTTTTAAAGCCACAGCTTCAACTTTAATCAATGGGCGTTTGCATACCTTTACGTGATTTTGCATATGCAACTACAAATGTCTTATTTTGTCTCTGAGAAGTGTCAATCTTGGTACACACCCAGAACAAATCCTAACATATTATCCTGTTGTTGTTGTTGTTTGCTTGTCACATGTACATGCATGTACCGAATGGATATGCAGTTCCCATGTGAAGCAATTTAAAGTGGCTTTCACCCAAGGCAAACTGAATCAAGAGAAAGAGAGGGAAAGCGGAAAGCCTCAAAAACATTACCCTTCCAACCAAGAACAACAAGCACTCTACTGTGATGGGTTCACTGAGTGGCCTTGCACCCAGCCTAACCTCCCTCACAGGGTTCTTGTGGGAATAAAAAGGAAGGGGGAAGAAAACTCATGGATGCTGCCCTGATATAAATTATAACAGGAGTTCTCAACCTTGGGTCCTCAGGTGTTGCTGGTCTTCAACTCCCATAATCCCCAACCAAAGGCCACTGAGGCTGGGGATTATGGGAGATGAAGTCCAACAATGTCTGGGGACCCAGGATTGAGAATCCCTGAATTATAACAATATGGGGGCCTAGCTTTCAGATAAGAAACCTTAAAAAAAAAAAAACAAAAAAAAACCCACCATCCATTGTCATAATCAAAAGGAGTGTGCCCAGGATAAAACAAAGTCCTTTTTTCAATAGAGCATTTTAAAAAGGAGAGACAAACATTATTTTCCAAAGTTTTCCTACAGAGAATCTGCCCATACCTATGTTTTCCTATCTCAGTAATAAATAGACATGGATAGTACTCAGCAGTCTGACTGCTGAGATTCATATCTGGATTGGAACAGTCTATGCTGCTTAGCATTTGGTTTTAGTGTTAAGCCACAAAGCTCTGCAAAACATGGGAAGGTCTCTATAGCCAACATTTCACTTTCAGCTCAGTCCTGATTAATTATACATTACAACAACTGTGTCTATTGGACTTGTGCTGAGTGTCTGTCTTTTTCTTAATTGCATATATATTGTATGTAAGATAACCACACACGAAGATTTTAGGCAGTTGCACAACACAGCACCTTCATGCAAATAATGTGGGAAATACCGTTCCTGCCAAGGCAGGAGATGGGCCAGGTAGAAAGGATGGCATAGGACTGTTTATAGTAATGCTTCTCAGTTATGATGTGGCAGGTGCTGCACCAGATCCCCTTTTAATCTAAGGCATCTGGGCATGGGGCATATCTGGCAGGCACCCAGGAATGACTGTAACCATAGGAACATAGGAAGCTGCCTTATACCGAGTCAGACCCTTGGTCCATCTAGCTCAGTACTATCTACCCAGACTGGCAGAGGCTTCTCCAAGGTTGCAGGCAAGAGTCTCTAGACTCTTAGAGATGCCAGGGAGGACACTTGGAATCTTCTGCATGCAAGCAGGCAGGTATTTTCCCCAAAGCGGCCCCATCCCCTAAGGAGAATAGTTTACAGTGTGCAATGCACACATGTAGTCCTCCATTCAAATGGAAACCAGGGTGG
The DNA here is from genome assembly GCF_027244095.1 of Hemicordylus capensis. Classification (NCBI taxonomy): domain Eukaryota; kingdom Metazoa; phylum Chordata; class Lepidosauria; order Squamata; family Cordylidae; genus Hemicordylus; species Hemicordylus capensis. The sequence goes on from NC_069661.1 coordinate 203,678,197, forward strand.
ACTCTGCTTAGCAAGGGCACAATTCATGCTTGCTACCATAAGACCAGCAACAGATACAGAACCATGTCAATCAAGGCACATGTCGCAGAAAAGCACAAGTCTGTTCAGTCACTGAGTGTGTGACTAGCTTCAGCCATCCTCACCACCACAATCCTGATTCAGATCAGGCCCCATGCATTTGTCCAGGCAGAAAAAAGGGTTCAGTTGAGTGCTTTCCAGATTGCCTGGGATGAAGTGGTGTAGAATCGGAAAGCTAGCCATAACATTTTAAAGCCAGTTAGAGTTGGCCACATTGGATTTTACACCACCTCCTCCCACACTGAGGATTTGAGGAGAGAGAGAGAGAGAGAGAGAGAGAGAGAGAAGAGGGAGGAGAGCTAGTATTGTGGTAGCAAACATGACTTGTCCCCTTAGCTAAGCAGGGACTGCCCTGGTTGCATATGAATGGGAAACTTGATGTGTGAGCACTGTAAGATATTCCCCTTAGGGGATGGAGCCACTCTGGGAAGAGCATCTAGGTTTCAAGTTCCCTCCCTGGCATCTCCAAGATAGGGCTGAGAGAGATTCCTGCCTGCAACCTTGGAGAAGCTGCTGCCAGTCTGTGTAGACAATACTGAGCTAGATGGACCAAAGATCTGACTCAGTATATGGCAGCTTCCTATGTGCACAGTATATGGCACCTTCCTAAGAGGAGGAAGGAAGCAACCCTTGCCCCTGGATCTGTACACAGTGTACTTCTCTGAGAGAGGAGAGGAGGAGAAGGTGGGTGACTGACAGCTTTCCCTCTCCTCCTTTTCCCCTGCTCCCTCTGGGTAAATTTGTGCAAGGGCAGTGGACTCTTGCAAAACAAAACAAAAAATAGCAATTGACACCCAGACCTCTAAAAGCAAGCCACACTTCTACAGCTGCAATCCTATGCACTCTTACTTAAGAGGAAGCCCATTGAACTAAATCGTTTACTTCTGAGTAATCCCAGCAAGCCGACTCAGAAAAACAGCTACCATTTCATGAGGCACATACTGTACATGTTAAACCTGAAACGTCAAGATGAGATCCAAAACAGGTTGTGGCTGTGCGAAGGGCATCCTGTGCAAGACAGTGTCAATCCCCAGATCATACGAGTGGAAACGCAAGCCTATATGTAGCAAAACAATTCCAAGATGCCATCTGGAAAGTCCCCTTGGAGCCAAAGAAAGCTTTCCCCCCAGGATATGCAGTGTAGGGGAGGCAGAGGCTGAATCAAGATTGTCATGGGCATTGGGTTAAAGCCCCCCACCCCTCCACCATGGTTCTGATCCAGATTGGCCCCTCCCCAATGGGCTATTGACAGATTAAAAAGCAAGTATGGCAGTGCCCATGGCATGATTAAAATCACATCTAGTTTGGCCCCTTAATGTCTGGAAATTGGATGAGTGTTTTAATGCATCCTATCAGTCAATTCAGATTCAGCCATTTATTTATTGTTAGCTTTAATAAACAAGGGTCTCTTCCCACCCCCCACCCCCACCACCGCTTCCACCCCGCCACCCACCCCACATTGTATGAATGGCCTGAATTTCTGGAATGGCTTGAGAAGAGAACGAGGGCTTTGGCACAAAGTGAAGTGAGAAGTAAACATTGGAAAGCATCCACCAAGTACAGAAGCTGTCCATCTGGATTCATTTCAGTGAGGTCTGTGCAGGGCAATGATGTTTGAGCACCAACAGTACCCTGTGGATTGCATCGCTGGAATGGCCTCATTAAGAGTGATCTTGTCTAATGGCAGTGGTGACAGAAACGGCTTTCCAGATGACTGAGTTTTTGTAGGTCACTTCTCTCCAAATTAGAGCTCCTCCTCAAGGACCATTATCTTCAATTGCAGGTGATATAACCAGTACTGCTGGTGTCTAACCCACATTTCAGCAATCCAATTATGCTTATTGCAGAGGGCTAAATATCCTGAAAATCACAATCCAGAGGCCCAGAAATGAAATAAATGAAGCACACTTTCTACTACTACTACTTTCCCGTATTCTCATGTCAATCCTTTCCATGGTCCTATTATTCCTCCTTCTATATGAGAATATCATTATTGATTTGGTGAGACAGTAAGTGATACTGGTGGACTTCTTTAACCTTTGGAATATTTCAGGTACATCTGTTTGCATGTCATGGGACTGGTTTGGTTGATGCCTTCCCCTCCTGAACAGGCTGGCACACATGCTTAAAAGGAGGGGGTCTGCCTAAGGAGTACACAAAGACTAAAGAGTCTTTGCCGAATGTCCTCACTGAGGTGGTAAGCTTCTGTCTGGATTGTACCACTGCAGAGTGCAGGTGAAGACGCACATGACCAAATGCTTTTCCTTACAAAATGGTTCTCTTTGCACAGAAAATAAGTATGTCAGAGAGAAGCAAGGCTAGAACCCATCTAGTTTTCTATGTGGAATGGAAATGTTTTAAATAAAGGATCATTCACTCATGTAAACCTCTGCCTGTAGTTTGAAGAGGTACAGTCCAGACACAGGTTTACAGCCCCAAACTAGGCCTAATAATTTTAAGTCACTGCTTCTCAGTACAGCATACTGAGACTCCATTCTGACAAGGTTAATAAGCAATGCTTTTTTGGGAGCATCACTGTGTGGTGGATGTACAGCCTATGATCCTAAATAACAGTGGAGCCATTCACATGACTGGGCCAACAGGTGGGTGGGCGGGCGGGTGGGGAGAAGGCTACATGATGCTTACCTTCCGTCAAGACGAGCCATGGAAGGTTGCTGGGGAGCAGACGACTCACTGCTGTGCCAGGCAGCATGGAACTTCAGAGACTGGGGTGATGTATCCCAGCCTTTGGGTATCCTACAATATAGCACACACCGAGCATGGTGCATTGTGGAATTCCCCCAGGAGACAGGCACACCATGTGTCTGTCTCTTTGCCTCCTCAGGCTAAACGTCGGCCAAGGAGACCCATGATCCCAGAGCCTGGGGTCCCAATGCCATTAACCCAGGCTAATAGCTGGGCTAAAAAGCTGGGCTAGGCAGTGCTGCCCCTCCAGGATCAGGCCTGATCCTGGCTGTTCTCACATGCAGCCTAACCCAGGCTGGGCTTCCCTAGCCTGGGTTAGGCTGTGTATGAGAACAGCCTCAGTGAATGTAAAACAAGGCATGACAATTATTCTGTATTAGCATGCCCTTAAAACTGCAGAAACGTACCCTGGGTGTTTTCTGGACTACGATATTTGCAATGGTTAAAAGTTTTGCAAAGTGCAGTGGAATTGGGCAGCAGTTTCAAACTGCAAGTGCAGCGGCTTTGATGCAGTTTTCTATGCAATGTGTGGCAGGGTTTTGGTCTTCCGTATTGCCCACCACTGCAGCAGGTTTTCCTGGCAAGAGGTGCCCATATTCTACCTGGATCACATTCACTGCTCCCCCCCTCCTCCATTTCCAGCCAATAGGGTCACAGAGGGGGTGGAGAACCGCTGACATGACAAACTCTTTTTAAAAAATTCTCAGTGCTTTTGTGCAAAAGTGCAACAACTTTCTCCTTTGTGCAAGCAGAAGCACCAAATACATGGGGCGTGAGACCAATGGGATCAAAGCCAAGAACAAAAGTGGAAATGAAATGGAGTGGAAATACATTAGATATATTTGGGAGGGGGGGGACAGCTTTACCTATCAGATTCCAGAGACAAATGTGACCAAAACCTAGATTTGAAGGCAGAAATGAAAAACCAAGAGGCGACAGTATATTAAGAAAAATATATTGTGCAGCTTTACATATCAACTGTTCCCCAATCTGCTGAATGAGCCAGCAAATCCACAGCATGAATGTGTAAAAAAAAAAAAGTCTTAATGAAAAACATGAGCAATCGAAATCAAGTCAAAAGCAGACGAGAAATGAGTTGCACTCCTGCGACATTGCACCATTGTGGGTTGCACCCTAGCACAAGAACTCAGTTGTTGTTGTTGTTTTTAAATTACATGAGTGGAAACATTGTTTCAGGAATGGACAGAAAGGGGCTTTAAAAATCGACAAATTCAAGTGAACCATCCAGACCACACCGTAAGGCATCAACCACAGTGCAAGCCTCCATACAATGGAAAAACAGCACTTTCCTGCAACAGTTTTACAACATTATAGGGCCAAAATGCATCAATAAAACATGAATCAAGGCATCGGAAATATGGACAACATCCTGATGACAGAGCAGTGACCCAGATGTCACAACATGAGAAATGCAGAGGGGTGCTTAACAGACGTTGCGAAACTGTTGCAGCATGTAATCTGGAAAATGCCCTGACAATATTATACCCTTAAGAATATCATAGGTGAAGGAACTGCCTCATTCTCCATCATATTATTAAAGGTGAAGTGTGCCGTTCAGTCGGTGTCACATCTATTGTTAGGCACCAATAAATCATGGCCAATTCTGCCAATTTCTCAGGAAGATCTGAAAAATTCTGAAGAATCTCTCAATATTTTCATTTCTATGACTGCCTCATAATTAATCATTACATCATGATTAATACTGGCCGATACGTTGTGCAGTGAAACATGGGCATTTCAGAACCACCCATGCTGCTGTGAGTGCCTAAGAAAAATGCAAGCAGTCTTGTACAAGTGTACTGTTCCACAGATACTTAAACTGGTGTGGTCGCACGTCTTTGATGCTACTTATATTATTTCCAGTCTAAGCAGCATTGCAGAAGTGTGATTGCACCAGTTTAGGTATTTGCACAGTGCGCTCTTGTGGAAGATTGTGAGCAATGTTTTAGGTGCTCACAACAGTGTGGTCAGTCTAAAACCACTGTATATCATGTCAACCAAAGTCAATACCTGCAGAAGTGCAGTATAAACTGAAAAGAAAAGACAAATGACACCTGATGCCCCAGATGTTGTTGACTACAACTCCCAGAATCCCCATCTGTAATGGCTTTTGCTTGGGGATTCTGGGAGTTGTAGTCAGCAACATCTGAGAATCCCTGTTACTGCACCCAACAATGGTAAGCCACCCCCTGAAATCTTTACAAGAATTTCTGCCCCCAGCAAATCACCTTGTTTATGTCCTGAAATCCTTTAGCACCTTCAAGTTTCATGGAGACTGCCCTATTTGATCCACTTTGCTTCAAAATCCTTCCGCACCTTTCATTGTCACCAAAACTGCTTCCAAGAAATTGTTCAGAACATCCCTCATGGGGATAGATTTTTTCCTATCCACAGTACCATTGCGGGCACCACCATTTTAATTTTTTGCACTAAGTTAGGTTAACCTACCATGAAATTAGGGTTGAACGTATACATGTCCTTCTCCCCTTCCCAGGGTGCCATTCAATGTTGCATAACCATTATATAGTACTTTAATGTAGTATTTTAAAAGCATATGAGGGGGGCAGTTTGGATTTACTGCAGGCCAGGAGAGGGAGGGGAAATGAAATGTGTGTACACATGTCCCTATCTGAATGGTACGATATATCATCCAAACTGGCCCAGTATCAGGACTAAACAATTTCACCTTTATTGCATAAGGCCATGCTGGCCTCTTCACACTTATGTCTATGGTAGAAGGAAATAGCAAGTTATGGTTTAGAATGGCCCTCATTTTAAAGCAGCAACGGTCTGTTCTTTGCATTGGCTTGGGCTAGCAAATAGCAATAGTGGAGAAATTCCTCAAAGTCTTTGTAATTCCCAGGAAACCACAAAGCATTCAAATGAAATGGCAACCCTGGAATCTGATTCTTGGGGCGGGGGGGGGGGCACTCAAACAAAGCATATAAATGGCACGAGAGTCACACACTAAGAAATTATGTGGAGAACCAGCAGGAAAATACAAGAAGTCTCATATACTGCACACACCAGACCATTAATTGGAAGTCAGTTTGAAGTTTCTCTCTCTCTCTCTCTCTCACACACACACACACACACACACACAGTGCAGCAGAGGAGACATTACAGAATGGTGCAATTCCAAACAGAGGGTGCATGCATGTGCAGGAGTAGTAGCTATAATTGAGCAGATAGGTTCAAAGAACCCAGGACCCTCAGCTCCAAAGGGGCCCTCAGCTCCACCCCTCCCTATTTTCTCCATTATCTCCCTCACTCTGAGGGGCCGCCAGGAAGAGGAGCGGAGGCCCCCTCTCCCCTAGCTATGACCCTGTGCATGTGAATGGTGTGGTCACATGAGCAGACCCAATTGCCTAGGTCTTTCCAAGCAATTGGGTGCTCCCAGACCCTCTGCAGCATGGGATCACACTGCACTGAAGTGCTCCACAGCTCCCCCTGACCCACTTATTTCCTAGTGTGCTTGTAAAGAATGCCTCAGTCTAGATCCAGGTTTCTTAACCTTGGGTCCCCAGACGTTGTTGGACTACAACTCCCATAATCCCCAGCCTTTGTGGCTAGGGATGATGGGCACTGCAGTCCAACAACATCTGTGGACCCAAGGTTAAGAAACCCTGGGCTAGATGAAGAAACAGGGGCTCAAACATATCTAAACAGATATTCTAGTTATTCTCACTCCTCACCAAGCAACCCATTGCCTTCTGCTCCTGATGACAAAACTGACCAGAGCAGTTCCTTTGCTGTGCTGAAACTCTTTCTCCTCCCTAAAACGTGTGGCTAAAATTACCCTACTCAGGAATTGTAAAAGAAAAGACAGAAATATAATCTGGAAGTGTAAAATGTGTTGGTAGATTGCCCGCAGCGAGTCATTGTCAGTCGCCAACGAGGGACTTTTATGAGGACATGTGACTATTTTGGGGACCAAATGACTTTTTTGCATTAGGAGGAAGAGAGTCTATTTTGGGGATCAAACAATTATTATTTTTTTGCATGTGTTGTGGTTTCCAAAGTTCTGGGAGCAGCTGGGACATTTTGTCTGCTCAGAGCACTTTGCTTGCATGAACAGCTTCTCTCTCTCTGCCTCCTTCCCCTTCCTACTGACCATCCATCCAATGTGGAAGCCAGAGGGGAGCTTCTGCTTCAGTGGCAAGTTGCAGAGCCACATGATGCAGGAGCACAGATAGGTGGGCCCGACAGGTGCAGTTTGCAGTACAAGACAGTAGTGGTGGCAGTGATAAGTTAGCAGTTAGCTAACTCACTTTACTCACATAACAGTTTATTTACTTACTTATTTTATGTTATTTTATTTTATTACTTTTCAAATTTGTAGACTGCCCCAAACTTCCATCTCCGGGCTGTTTACAAGCAGTTAGCTAACTAACTTTGCTCAATTAGCAACTACTCCTGCTTGCTGAGTAAAAAGGCACCTTTGAAAGTGGTGAATCTCTTCTATTTAGCATGGGGAGAGCAACTGGCCCTATCCAACCCCAACACAGCATTCTTTCAGTGGCTGATGCTGGTGTTAACTTACATTTCTTTTTAGATTGTGAGCCCTTTGAGGACAGAAGAGAATCCTATTATTTATTTTGCTTTGAAAACCACTGTGAAACCCTCTGTTGAAAAGCCATATAGAAATGTTTGTAGTCATAGAGAACAGCAAGCAAGTAGGCATTAGGCATTAGGCACTAATGCACCAGCATGCAAAGAGGCTGGCTGCCATGCCTTGAGCCTGAAGTTGCTGGCCTGGCTAGGAGAGTGGGCTGGATGACCTATGTGGGAGAAGGACAGAGGACTTTGTGCGTGCGGTAAATCTAACCAGGTGAGGAATTTACGGTTAAGAAGCAGGGACCTTGAGAACTCTGCACCTAGACATCAGACTGAGCGGACATACAGCTCACCTGGTCATCTGCTTCACAGTGATGAGCTGTATTTATTCCCAGTATTTCTATCTTTCTATCTATCTGTCTGTCTGTCTGTCTGTCTATTACCAATAAACAAATGCAAATTGTATGCACCGTGAAGACTTTTTGGATACTTTTTTGGTGAAAAGTGTCCTCTAGTTCTATTTTTTTTTTGGTGATGGATATAGACCTTTTTCACCATCTGGACCTGGCAACCCAATTGTCAGTGTCCAGCTCATTCAAAACAAGGTTTCCAGGAGGTTATTCACACATGGCTTGATGCCTCAGGGTATCTGAAGAGCGAATCTGCTTCACAGTAGATTTGCAAGATGTTTAATTCAGGGCATTAAACTGACAGTTCACATGGAGGCTCTACACATGAGTGGTGTGTAGCGCCTGGGAGGGTTTGATGGGGAGAGCGGGCTTAGCCCTCTCTCCCTGCAGACCATCACCCATGGAGCCCTGGCCACCCACATGACGTGACAGCTCTGTCATGGAGCTGGTAAGGGCTGCAGGGATCGGGGGCTGCCTGGCCCCGAGAAGTCCCAGGACACCCTGTGTGAGTGATGGGGCATCTTGGAGAGACTCCTGGGCCAACAGGCTTGTGGTAGCCTCCTGGCAGGGGTCTCCTTGAAAGTTGCCATGGCGCTGAGCCACACCGTGGCGACTCTCGATTGCCAAAATGGGGTTAGCAGAGTGCTCGCTCCACTAACCTCATTTAAGGAGAGGGCTACTTCGGCGGGCTAGCCACCAGAGAAGCACCAGCCTAGCCCGCAAGCCCGGTGGTTCTTACGATGTGGAAAAACCAGGCCGAGCTCCTTTAGCCCAGTTTCCCCCATTGTGAGAATAGCCTCATAGTGACGGCTCCTCTCCGCAATCCCTGGCAGATCTTTTCCCTGTGCATTCACACCAGCTGGTTCCAGGTTTTTCCTCCAACCAATCCTTGCAGAGGAGGAGGTGAGAGATCTTTTGTTTTGTTTTGTTAGTCTGACAGCCTTGCGGAAGAACAGCACGAAGGGTTGCCAAGGGATCAAACAGCAGAATGCTTAACCCGAGCCTGCCGAATCTTTGCTGGTTCTTAGAATGAACTTGCCTTTGTGAGTGAATGCCTTCATCACCTCATGTCCCCCTGCCCCAACAGCCCAGAGGCAGGGAAGTTTAAATTATAAATCATTGCATTTTCTGGCATGAAGAAAAATGCAGGTGAATCAGCTCAAAATTGCGGGGGGGGGGCTCAAGTTACAGCAGGCTGTTGTCTCCATTCTGCATATCTAAAGCCTACAGGTGAAACTCGAAAAATTAGAATATCCTGCAAACGTTCATTAATTTCAGTAATGCAAATTAAAAGGTGAAACTGATATATGAGATAGACGCATTACATGCAAAGCGAGATAAGTCAAGCCTTAATTTGTTATAATTGTGATGATCATGGTGCACAGCTCATGAGAACCCCAAATCCACAATCCCAGAAAATTAGAATATTGTGAAAAGGTTCAACAGTCTAGGCTCCAGGTGTCCCACTCCAATCAGCTAATCAATCCATAACACCTGCAAAGGGTTCCGGAGCCTTTAAATGGCCTCTCAGTCTGGTTCATTAGGAATCACAATCATGGGAAAGACTGCTGACTTGACAGTTGTGCAGAAAACCATCACTGACACCCTCCATAAGGAGGGAAAGCCTCAAAAGGTAATTGCAAAAGAAGTTGGATGTTCCCAAAGTGCTGTATCAAAGCACATCAATAGAAAGTTATGTGGAAGGGGAAAGTGTGGAAGAAAAGGGTGCACAAGCAGCAGGGATGACCGCAGCCTGGAGAGGATTGTCAGGAAAAGGCCATTCAAAAGTGTTGGGGACTTTCACAAGGAGTGGACTGAGGCTGGAGTTAGTGCATCAAGAGCCACCACACACAGACGGATCCTGGACATGGGCTTCAAATGTCGTATTCCTCTTGTCAAGGCGCTCCTGAACAACAAACAACGTCAGAAGCGTCTTACCTGGGCTCAAGAAAAAAAGAACTGGTCTGTTGCTCAGTGGTCCAAAGTCCTCTTTTCTGATGAGAGCAACTTTTGCATCTCATTTGGAAACCAAGGACCCAGAGTCTGGAGGAAGAATGCAAGATGCTTGAAGTCCAGTGTGAAGTTTCCACAGTCTGTGTTGATTTGGGGAGCAATGTCATCTACTGGTGTTGGTCCACTGTGCTTCATTAAGTCCAGGGTCAACGCAGCCATCTATCAGGAGATTTTGGAGCACTTCATGCTTCCTTCCACAGACAAGCTGTATGGGGATGCTGACTTCAGCAGGACTTGGCACCTGCCCACACTGCCAAAAGTACCAAAACCTGGTTCAATGACCATGGGATTACCGTGCTTGATTGGCCAGCAAACTCGCCTGACCAGAACCCCATAGAGAATCTATGGGGCATTGCCAAGAGAAGGATGAGAGACATGAGACCAAACAATGCAGAAGAGCTGAAGGCGGCTATTGAAGCATCCTGGTCTTCCATAACACCTCAGCAGTGCCACAGCTGATAGCATCCATGCCACGCCACATTGAGGCAGTAATTGCTGCAAAAGGGGCCCAAACCAAATACTAAATACATATGCATGCTTATACTTTTCAGAGGTCCGATATTGTTCTATTTACAATCCTTGTTTTATTGGTTTCATGTAATATTCTAATTTTCTGGGATTGTGGATTTGGGGTTTTCATGAGCTGTATGCCATGATCATCACAATTATAACAAATTAAGGCTTGACTTATCTCGCTTTGCATGTAATGCATCTATCTCATATATCAGTTTCACCTTTAAATTTGCATTACTGAAATTAATGAACTTTTGCACAATATTCTAATTTTTCGAGTTTCACCTGTATGTTAAGACCCACATTTTGCAGTATGTGCTTGCATTTAACTCAGGAATTTCTCCCTCCCCCTCCCCTGGACTCCTTCCACAGAATTTCACCAATCTGCCAAAAAGACAACAATAACAACAACAACAACAACCCTTTCCCTGCCCCCCAGCACTTGCAATTGCAAATACTCAGAGCAGATCATACCTAACTCCCCTTCATTGAGATTTGAAAAATGCTGAGGTTTGTAAAATGCCACTCCACAAATCAAAGGAAAGTGGCGGGGCATAACAAGGCTTTTTTCAAAAGCCACTGAAAATAGAGGATTATTTTAAGCCGGACATAAATTGGGCTAAGTCAGAATGTGCAGCCTCAATTCGGGGAGGAAACAGAATCCTGTCTGCACTGGTCCCTGATAGCCCAAAGGGACTTCAAAGTAAAGGCAGCTGATATGTGGACTCACACTCTCCATCCTGAAGGAGATTCAAACCAAAAGTCATGTATGTGAAGCCTCCTGGAGCCAGAGATGGAGAAATTTCACAGAGTGGGGGCATTCTCACCACCTACCAGGTGAGGTGGGGAAAGGCTTCCGAAACCTTGCCTTCCCCCCAGACAATCCGTTGTTGCTTGGTGGGAGCATGCTCCATGCTCTCACATGATCAGCCCTGCTCTGTGCAGCATGGAGCAGGGCAGATCACTCTGAGGCCGGGACCAGTGGTCCCAGCCTCCGAGAATCCCACAGTGCACCGCACACCAAGTGCAGTGCACTGGGGGATTCCACCAGGGGAAAGGCACTCTAGGCACCTGTCTCTGTGTCAACTCAAGCTGCAAACAGCTTGCACTGACACACAATCCTGGAGCCAAGCTGCATTTAGCACCACAGCACTGCCACGATCCGTGCAGATCCCAGCAGTTCTCACGGGCAGCCAAGCCCAGGTTTGGCTGTGTGAGCCTGGGTTTGACTACTCATGAGAACAGCCTCCGTACATTTTCAGGTATAAGCCTCTTGGCAGTCACATTTCAGTTGTGTTTGTTTTGGGCTGCTCTACTCCCCCTTTTGCTTCATTGCAAAGCTTTTTACAAGAAAAACTTTGTTTATGTTGTAAAGTATAAGAATAGCTCCATTCACTTTGCACTCGCCTCTTTACTTTGTTAGAGTTCTTCACATGGTAAAGGCCAAATATTCTGAATAAGCATGTAAAACGCCAACACTGATTTTATACAGATAATTTAGAAGCATTTTCCTTATAATCTGCTCCAAGAATGGGGTGAAGGGATCAGTGAGAGAAATTGATGTGACCAGAGTTTCCTCTAGGCGTGCACACGTGCACGCACTCACAAGTTTTTGGATGTCCACTGTGTTAATTTTAGATCCTGCTCAGGTTGAATCAGGAGGGCCCTACTCTGAATGCACGTGCATACACATTGTGTTGATACTGCCACCCAGAACAAAATTTATTCCACACACAGATGAAAAAAATTAGAGAGAACACTGGATGTGACCCCCAAAGGAGAAGTGTTCCCTGTTACAGAGATTCCCATATGTTGTTGAGTACAATTCCCAACATCCCCGGCTGAATTGGCATTGGCTGGGGATCATGGGAGTTGTAGTCAACAGCATATGGGAATCCCTGTTATAGGGAACCCTGCATAGGAGCCCCTCTTTTGGCACCCCCTCCTACAGTGTTGACCAAATTTGTACTCCATGCAGTTTATGGAGCCCACCACAATGCCTGCAGAACCTCCTCTCCCAACATTTCATTTTACTCTGAAGGACATTCTTTGCATTTTCAAACATTATCGAGTCGCAGATACACATTGGAGGTGGAAGGGAAAGAAAACTACTATAGGCTCAGAGCTACTGTACCCCACCAAATATCACTGCATTCGCTGAAGGGGGTAGGGCCTTTCTTCTGAACATAAACATAATCACAAGTTATCATGGTTGTTTTACTGCTTGATCCTGGGAAGTAGCTTCCTGCTCCTAGAGTTGCCTGCCCATGAATTTAGACCTACCTCATATATTAATCACAGCCACTTTATGACTGTAGCCCAAGAATTAACTAGTGCAATTAAGACAGCAACTCAGTAAATCACAGTCTACATAATGGATTTTAAATTGGAGTTAAATCACCATTGTCCCTTAGGAAAAGACTTTTAATGCTGTTACTGCTGCTTACTGTTATTGTGGGACCCTGTAGCCCATGGCGGACTAGCACACTTGGAGCTGCCACCAGGAGATATGACATTGTGTCTAACATGGTGTCATTCCTGGTGCATTTTTGAGGGAAGGAAACAGTAGCCAAGAACTTTCCCAGCCAGAAGGCTTTACCGCAGGTTTACTGCAAGTTTGAATTTATACCCCCAAAATGATGCAAAAAGTGGGTTTACCCAGACATAAATCGGACTAGGCTCTAACGTGCAATGAAAAAACTGAATTCTGTGTGAAGTGGTTCCCAATATCTCACACACACTTTGGCCCAGATCCAGCCAATGTGTGAACTGAACACACGCCCTCCATTCCGAGCTAAAAGCCCCAACTGGAGATGCTCCAGCTCCGGCTGGCAGTCAGGAACTTCCAGTACAAATCCAGTATGCTCCAATGCTTCCAGTACAAATCCTACCACCCCCATTGGGACATTTCAGTGGGGAAAGAGGGATTTAAAAAAAGAAAGAAAGAAAGAAAGAAAGAAAGAAAGAAAGAAAGAAAGAAAGAAAGAAAGAAAGAAAGAGAAAAGCTCACATACTCTGCCACCACATCTCCCAACGTGCTGATCTGGACATCTGAAACAATCAGGGTGGCCCAAGATGTTGCAGCTCCTGGGGTGAGGTATTAAGCACTGCCTTTCCCCCACATCCCTGGTGCGGGCCAGCCCTCCTTCTAAACTGGCCACTGCAAATGTTGAAAGTGGCACGGGGGGCGGGGGAGAGGATGGAACACAGGAACATAGAAAGCCGCCTTATACTGAGTCATACCATTGGTCCGTCTAGCTCAGTACTGTCTACTCTGACTGGCAGCAGTTCTCTAAGGATTCAGGCAGAAGTCTTTCCTAGCCCTCCTGGAGCAGCCAGGGATTGAATGTGGGATCTTATGCATGCAAAACAGATGCTCTACCCCTATGGCCCCATCCCCAAAGATGGAGAACATGGGTCTCTCATCCAGGCACAGATCACACCAAGATCTGCTTAGCTTCAGCAAGGTGGCTTTTATCATGTGGCCTTAGACGATGCTCTAGGAATGTTGCCCAGGAGCCTTCTTTTCACTCCTTGTATTTTTTGCAAGTTTTGCAAGGAGTGTGAGGAGACGCAATCCATGTAAAGCTTGCAATGATCAGATTGGTCCTGAAAAGCTGCTCTAATTTATTTTATTATTTATTTATTCAATTTCTATACTGCCCTTCTAAAAATGGCTCAGGGCGGTTTAAACAGAGAAATAACAAAGAATGCCGGTGGCAGAATAAATCTGGCCACTGCTACAGTTGTGCCGTTGAGTCAGTGTCCTCTCCTGGCAACCACAAAGCCCTGTGGTTTTCTTTCTGTGGTTGTCTTTGGTAGAATACAGGAGGGGTTTACCATTGCCTCCTCCCTCACAGTATGAGATGATGCCTTTCAGCATCTTCCTATATCGTTGCTGCCGGATATTGGTGTTTCCCATAGTCTGGGAAACATACCAGCAGGGATTCAAACCAGCAACTTCTTGCTCCCTAGGCAAGTTACTTTCCCACTGTGCCATTAGGTGGCTTCTCCTAGTGCCCCAGTAATCTGCTTCTTGAGGTGACTGCCTCACCTTACCTCATGAAAGGGTCACCCCTGCAAACAATCTATGTGTATCCTTAATTCAGGCAATAGCTGAAGTCTAGCAAGGCCCTTTGGGTCAGGGGCGTAGCAACTATTTAGCAAGAGGGGACAATTGTCCCCTGGCCCCAAGGGTTGGGGGGGGGCCCAGGCTCCACCTCAGCCAGGATGCTCCCTTCCCACCTCCCACACCCAGCCTGCAAGCAAAGCACTTGCCAGCTTGGAGTGCGAGACACACCCCTCTCCTTTCCAGCCAGTGTTTCAATGAAACGCGGGCACTCAAAGGATGGACTCTCCTCCTGGACATTGGCCTCTCTCCTGCGTCTGACGTCAGGTGCAAGGGGTGGAACCAGTGCCAAGAACGGGGCTGTCACAGCCCCAGCACGGCAGAGTTTCAATTCCTTGTCAGTGCTTGGTGGTATTGCTGAATGGGAGCACCTTTCCAGGGAAAGGAACTCCCTTTTAGCGATTTACCAACCACTGACAGGGGGAAATTAAACTCTGCCAAGGCTGTGACAGCCTCATTCTTGGCACTGGTCCCATCCCCCTTATGTCTGATATCAGGCACAGGGGGCATGGCTTGGCGCATATGCGCACTTTGCGTTTGTGAAAGAACACCAAGGGGACAAGGGAGCCACCGGTCCCCTGGCCCCTGCCAAGCTCCCTATGCCCCTAATTTGGGTACATGGAAAGTTCTGTGTGTAGAACAACTTTTCAATGTCACTGCAGTATTGCTAAGAAGCCAAACACTTGAGCAGAAAGGGAGTTTGCAGTGCACAAATATAATGCACCATCTGTCTTTGTAATATGCAAAGATCCTTTACAGTTACACAATGAAATAGTAGGGGTCAGTTGAAAAACAAAGGAATAGTCAGTTGTTGCTCAAAGTTCAACATGCAAAAGCGGAACAGGTTTCCAAAAGCAGGATGGGGTCCAGAATATTGCCACAGACCATCTGGGAGAGGCTGGGAGGGTAATGAAAAGGGCAGGACAAAGGGAGATTAAACAAAGCATAGGTGGGGTGAGAGATGAGAGAAGGGGTGCTGTGGAGGCAGGGGCATAGCAAGGTTCCCAGTGGCCGGGGACAAAGTTTAGCCAGGGGCCTCCATCACCTGCCCCACGCCCCCTGCATCTGATGTCAGACACAAGGATGTCTTGTGTCTGGGGGGCAACCTAACCCTGTCTCCAGGCTTCCCATTTCTTGAACTTACCATATGGCGAGGCTTTCAGGAGGGTGGCAATCCCTGTGGCCAGCAGCAGCACCAGCCCGACAGCATGGAGCCGAGCTGGGCTGGATTAGGGCCAGGCAGCCCCTCCTCCAGTGGTTCCTGCATGGTGGCCTGGGGGCGAAGCAGCAGCGAAGGGTGGTTTGCAGGGAGGAGGAAGCACGGGGGAGGAGAAAGGAAGCCCCAGCATGCTTTTCCCCATTCTTCCCATCGTGCACTCTAGCAGTGCCCGGCACAGAAAGGGCAGCAGCAGCAGGGCACACCCTGACCCTTGTGGGCCCCCTAACCCTCTGGGCCAGGGGACATTTGTCCTCCCTTGTCCAGTGGACAAACTCCAGCAGATGTTGGCCTACAACTCCCAAAATCCTTAACTATTGGCCACTGTGGTTGGGGATTATGGGGGTTGTAGTCCAAAAACAGCTGGAGGGCCAAAGTAACAGCCCTACAATAAAGGATTGAGTGGCAGGGTATGGAAGGGATGTGGGGGCTGTTCCTCACTATTTAAGAACAGCAGTGGCTAGTGATAACTGCACTCACTCTATAGTCTGCAGTAAACTTAGCTGGAGATTTCGCTTTAGAACTCCCATTAATGTGACATCCCATTAACATTATACGACTCTGATGTATTATAGTCAGCCTTGCCATGGGATTATTACAGGAAGCTACATGTACCAACACATGCAGAGAGAGCTTCTGGCAGACTTCCATAACCACAAAGAAAAACCTGGGAGTGGCAGGGACAACAGGAGAATTTGGAAACCTCATAGGCCAAAGCTGCATACCTCAGATTCAGTATGATCCTTCAGTATGTCCATCACTTTGGATGGCCACATACTCCTGTCAGGGAGTATATCATGCAGTCAGATTATTTTAACAACTCATGCAAGATCTGCTGTGGCTTTTAACTTAATCGCTGTTTACACAACCTTTTGCACTAAAGCTTAAATGTCTAAAGTCATGGTGGGCCTTGTGGTGAGTGAGGCATTGGGTGTGTCCTGGGAAGGATAAGGAAAAAGTAAAGACTTCATATATGTTGTAGTAAATGCAAAAATAACATTGTATTAAGGTTTTTTAAAATAAATGCAGTCCATATGTTCTGAAGCCAAGTTAGGTTGTGCTTGGCTAGGAGTCAAAAAGGAATGGCTGTCTACTGTATGTGACCCTTTAAGCTGCTTGGTTCTGAAAAAGATCAGGAGCAGATCACTCTATGCATCTGGGATTCTATATTCACAATCGAGGAATTCTCAGATGGGTCAGAATCCACGGGAGAGTCATGGGTACCTTGACAGAGAGTTGATGGGCTATTGGTAGGGGACAGGTACTGGTGGTGAATGGGAGCAATTATGTATAACTAGGAGTATGACATTTGTGCTGAAGGGCAGAGGTGGCCCATGAGCTCCAAACATAACTGGTAGAAACTCTGATAACTAGTGCTGTGTGTGCTTTAAAGCAAAGAAAAACCAAAGAAGAAAGATAGACCTGAGGCAAATCTACATTTGCCGAGATAATATATTTGAGCCTTGCTTTGTGATTTGCAGATTTAATACGATTTCACAAAGATGGGAGAGTTTAGAATAATCTATATGTATTGCCTGCTTAGAGCCACCTAATGGGGCAGCGAAGAAATGACATGATTAACAAGCCAGAGGTTGCTGGTTTGAATCCCCGCTGGTACCTACATTGGGCAGCAGCAATATAGGAAGATGCTGAAAGGCATCATCTCATACTGCACGGGAGGAGGCAATGGTAAACCCCTTCTGTATTCTACCAAAGACAACCACAGGGCTCTGTGGTCGCCATGAGTCGACACCGACTCAGGCACACTTTACCTTTATTGCATGCTTGCTATTATGACAGGGTGGCCACCATTGCAGTACCTTCACCTGGTTGGGGCAAAGTCCTGCATGGGGCCTCACTCAGCCCCCACTGGGTCACTACACAACACCAGCCAAGCTTGCTAACAGCAGGCAATGGGTGACAACTCTTCCACGCCATCCATTGGCCAGTGGGGAGGAATCTTCAGTGAATCTTCTGAGACAGCTCCTCTGCCTCACACCCTCTTAAGGGAGGAGGGAGAGGAGCCACCACTGCATCCCGCCCTGAATTCCATTATGGGGGTGAAGAATAGAAAGAGAAGGAGCTGCTGCCGTTGCTGAGTTCTGTGCTAGCAGCACCTCCTTTTCCCATCTACCAATAGCCTGTCTCTGAAAGGCTCCTGAGAGCAGGCTCGGACTGGCCCACAGGGCAACAGGGCATATTCCTGGTGCGCCTGTCCGTGGGGCGCCCCTGTGCCCCACCGCACTCGGCAGCAGTGAATACTCCTACTCTTAATTCTGCTCAAAACCGGGCACCCTCCCCACATACATTGCACCACCCTCTCAGTGCTCCCAGTCCGGCCCTGCCTGAGAGTTTGCAGGGGGCTTGGGAAGAAGGTCCACTGGCCAGTGGATAGTGTGGAGGAAGAATTATTGCACAAGTCCCTTGGTCAAGAGACTCACACAGCAACTTCTCCTCCTCTCTGCTTCAGCCAGTGGCAGCATTTCCTAGAGGGTCCACAATGAGTCAGTGGCCTCTGGGAGAAACTTCCAATAACCAAACAACAAACAACAACCAAACAACAACAACAACAACAACTAGCTTGGCCAGGTGCAGAGTATCTACACCTCT
This sequence comes from Hemicordylus capensis, assembly GCF_027244095.1. Lineage (NCBI taxonomy): Eukaryota > Metazoa > Chordata > Lepidosauria > Squamata > Cordylidae > Hemicordylus > Hemicordylus capensis. The sequence continues at coordinate 203,696,450 of NC_069661.1, forward strand.
AGTTCTCAGCCCCTCGTTCTTTTCTGGCTGGCCACCTGGCAAACTGCTTTTTCTGGCCACTGGCCACCCCTGCCCCTGCCCCTGTGGCTTTCTTCCCCTGTCGCCTGCCACTGCTGCTTTCTTCACAGACACCTCCCTGCCGCTTTCTTAACTTCCACCACCACTTTCTTCACACCCCAGCCACCCCTCTCCCCCACCACCACTTTCCCCAACACCGCTTCCCCGCTGCCTTCTCACTTTCCCCAGTGCTACTCTCTCGCCCGTCTATCCATTTCTGCCAATTCGCTTTTCTCCCTGGCAGCTCGCTTGTGAACTCTCGAGAGAGCTGCCACACATGGGATTAGTGACTGATACATTTAAGAAAAATATATAAAATAATAATAATAATAACAACAACAACAACAACAACAACAACTTTATTTCTTAGTCACCCCTTAACAAGTTGTTCTTTCAGAGGCTTATAGTTGGGGGCACCATGCCTTATACTTGGGGGTGCCACACCCCCACTTATAATTGGGGGCACCACACACAGTGATAGCAAGAGTCTCTCAGTTGGCTCTCATCATGTGACCAGTACTGGAGGATTCAGGGATTGTCCCCATATGGATGTGGGCCCTTAGCTGGCTGGTGCCTGATCTGGCTGACCGCTGATGCTGCTCTGACAGCAGTACATTAAGAAAATGAATCTATGCTGAAGAATCTTGCATGTGTGTGAGGAATATCATGCATAACAATGCTGGCAGGAAAATTCAGAGTACAAAAAGACAGCCCTGTTCACTCAGGGGTAAATTCAATGTGACTTATTCCCAGATAGGAAAGGCTTGCTTTGTATAGGAACTGTCTGAGGTAGGTGAAAGTTCTCACATGTCAGCCTCACCCAAGGCTGATGTACACATCGTTCTTCCCTTCAGTGCAGGGTGGAGTACAACACAAACTGCAGAATTTGAGAAACAACTTCAAAGGTTGTCCCTGAAGGATTTTTCTGTAATAGAACTGAGAAATATGATTACTGAATCCTCCCATTTCCCTCCCCTTCTTATTCAGTTATATTGCTCCTTCAAACAGAAGTTCATTTTTGATGCAACCAGAAGTCTCTGCCCCAAGATTATCTTCCTGGTTTTTGATTTTTCTTTCCAAGACTGATTTACTTGATTACATCATCATGCAGTAAAGATAAGTGTGGAAAGATCTACACTTAATGGCGTCCATCAAAAACATTCAACATAGATATAATTAATCTAAAGTGAACACTGTGTAATGTTCTTGGTAATTGAACTTCAGAATGGTAGTCTGGAAGTGAATTCTGAATGTGTATATGTCTGGGGGGCGGGAAATCTAACCACCAAAGATCCTTTCCCAAATGAATTCTGTAATGCTTTTTGCTGCTAAATCACACCTCAGAAAGAGGAATAGTGCTTTTAGTAATATGTTGTGCACAACAATTGGATATGAAAGCAGGCCTTCACAAAAGCACAGCTCTTGGAAAATGCCTCAAATACTCAGTGGACCAGCTGGAGATTATATTTATGGGCATCAAAGGACCTTTTCCTTCTGAAACAGAATCATCATAAAAGGATTCAGGAGCACACAGCAATGAGATCCAGCATGTTCTCCAGGTAATTATATCATCGCCGTACTGATCAAATGTAGCAAACACATGCATTTACATTCCCTTTCATTATTAAATTGGAATCAGTGTCTGGCAGCACTCAGCAATAATAAAAGTATCCTCTTTTCATAATGTAAAGAAGACCACAGTTTCTGTAACACATGCACACATCGCAACTAAAGATAAAATGCAACAGAGAGGCTTTTTCGGCTCAGTCAGTAATGCAGTTTAAGCAAGGCACCTGGAATGAATTTGTAAGTCAGCCACCCCAAACATATATATGTAACATAGATGAGGACTGTGCCAATATTGTAGTGGGGTTTGTTTCTCACAGGGAAATGTGCAATTTCAGGGGACATTAAGCTTTCTTTGAAAGAGCAGAGCCCCCACCCCTAGGGAAAAACTGCCTTGCACTGCACAATTGCCTTGGAGTTTGCCCACCTCCCACAATTAAGGGAAAGCATTTTCCAGAATAGAAGATCAAGCCAAGCGTAGGGCTGCAGCAGGTTGCCTTCTTTATGGCGGCTGTTGCACAGCATTGTGCACAGCATGATGATTCTCCTTACCACCACCTCTTGCCGGAGAAGGAGGATCACATTTCCCATATGGCTCAAGACAGTCTCCTTAATGTCATTGTTGCAGACACTTTTATTCTGTCTATCTATCTATCTATCTATCTATCTATCTATCTATCTATCTTTCCTTTGATTTATATGCCGCTTTTCATCAAAAATAATCTCAAAGCAGTTTACAATAGAATTAAAACAATGCACAATTAAAATACAAAAGTACAGATAATATAAATATAAATATAATATCTCTATTTAAAAATTTAAAACCCTATTAAAAACAGTAGTACATAAAACTCAAAGCAGCAGTAATAAAAACAATACTTTCATTTAAAAGCCTGGGTGAAGAACCATGTCTTTACTTGTTTCCTAAAAACTGTCATGGAGGCTGAGGAGCAGTTGCCAGCCAGGAGAACATTCCAAAGCCTGGGGGCAATGACACAGAAGGCCCTGTCCCACATGCTTGACAACTGAGCCTCTCTCACCATCGGCACACAGAGCAGAGCCCCCTTCAATGATTTTAGGGCACAATCCTATGCTTTGAAAATATATGAGTGGTATAGGAGCTGATATACCAGTCCAGTGGTGGAGCTATAATTGAGCAGCCATGTTCCGTAAGCACAAGCCACTTGAGAAGAGGGGCTGCGAAGTGCTTTTTGCCTGCTGCCTCTGTCTCTCCCGGGCCCCACTCACTCACTACATTTCCTTCCCCAATCCCCCAAGCCACTGCCACTCCACAGTGGCTCAACTAAGCCCAAAGTAAACACAGTTGGCTTGCCAAGGTTTGTCAACTGCAGCACGATTTAATGATGTTGCAGCCCGGCAACAGCTACGGCATCGTTATACCACACTAGGACTGGCAAACTTTAGCAAGTCAGCCATGACTACAGCAGATTCAGTGGAGCCACCATGGAGGCAGTCAGTGAGGAGGCAGGCAGGCAGGCAGTCAGTCAGCTAGTTTAGTGCATTTTTATGCTGCCTTTCTGCCTGGACAAAGGCGCCCAAAGCAGTTTACAATATTAAAACAAGGAAATTACATAAGATTCATAAAACATTGGACCGGGTCTCACGATCAGTGAGACCCGGTTCCTAGCGGTGAGCGGGAAGGGAGCCCTGGGTGGCTGGATCGGCTGCCCACATGATGGTCGGCCCCGAGATGGAGCCGGTGGGGGCTGGGGAGCTCGGGGGCTGCACGGCCCCTGGAAGCCCCAGTATGCCCTGCGCGAGCGTGCAGGGCATACTGGGGAGACCCCCGAGCCGGGAGGCTGCTTTTAAGCCTCCCGGCTGGGGGTCTACTCACAAGTAGCCACAGCGCGGAGCCGCACCGTGGCTACTCACGAGCAGATAGTCCAGGTTTGCGGAGCGCTCACTCCGCAAACCCGGACTAAGGGGTGGGCTACAGGAGCGGGTTAGCCGCTCCAGAACCACCGGGCTCGGCTGCCTTTTCGGCTGCTCGGCTGGATTTTCCTAGCCCGATTTTTGTGATCGTAAGAATAGCCCCATTGTCTCAGGCTGTTGGTCTTTTCAGGAGCTGAGGACAAGAGCTCGCTCACTTGGAGGCCTCGTTTCTTGCCTTCCTCTCAGTTGCTGAGCCTGGTGTGTGTGTGTGTGTGTGTGTGTGTGTGTGTGTGTGTGTGTGTGTGTAGAGGTGGGAGGGGAGGAGGGTGGGGTGACTGTGCTGACAGTGGTTGCAGTGGTGGCTGCCAAATTTTGAACATGGGCTACTATCAGCATCACTACACCACTGCGCCAGTCCCCTTCTACTGCCAGAAACTGAAATTTGCCTCTTGCAGATAACTATGCCATCTATCATGACAGGGTGTAAAATCCAGATCAACACTGTAGCCAATCACAGAGCACCTACCCATATCAACCCTGGATTGGACAGGGAGACCATAACTCGGATAACAAGATGCCTGCTTTGGGCTATATCTCTCCGATATAGCCCTGCATTTCATGCAGACTTACAGCACACAAGGGGGAATTTTGGTGATAGAAACTATGGAGGGAGGGAACTTTGCACAAAAAGGGGGCACTTTGTGGAAACAACCTGCTGACTTCAGAATGCTTTGTTGTTCTTTATCCAAAGCACTTTGTTAATGCTGGAATGAAACCAAGGATGGGTGAAACAAAAGACAACCCACGTAATATGAAAGCCTGGCCACTGCAGTTTCTCAGGGGTGCCTCTTTGTGGAGACATCTCCCAGCAGAATATCACATCCATACCTTCAACCGGTGACCTTTTGTCTATGGGACCTCTGCAGCTCCACAAGACTAGGGCTCTATCTGCAGCCTCTGTGGTCCTGGTGTATATGGTTGGGTTGTGGTGGTGGGGAGGCTGTAGAGAGAGGACAAATGCCACATGATGTGTTGAGGAGTACGGATGTGCATGGAACTGGCTGGCCCGTTTTGCTTCAAGGCCAGATCAGCCTCAAACCCAACCGGGCCAGTTCGATCCGACACCCCCTTGAAACCCGGCAGAGGCATATCTAGGAAAAATAGCGCCTAGGGCAAGCACTGAAATCGCGTCCCCTGTCCAAGAATCTGACACCCATCTTTCAGATAACTTTACCATAATATCAGCTCAAAAATACAAGTCAAGCTCGTTAATCTTTTAATATTTCAAAAACTATTTAGCAGTGGATGTAGCCAGACCAAAAAATGATGGAAACCTACAAATTTCAGTATGCTGGAGCTCATGAAATACCCAAATACTATGTGGAGGTGTACTTGGAAAACTAAACAGAAGTGCCTGTCCAATTATCTACTATGCATTGTAGCATCACTATTACATAAGTTTTAAAAATAAATGGAGAATTTGATTTTGCCCAGATACTATGGTCTTGCAGAGGCCATTTGAGTATGCATGGTGGCCATTTTGTTTTTGGTGGCCATTAATTTTTTTTTCCATTTTAAAAAATGGCGCCCCCCTTCAAGTGGCACCCAGGGCACGTGCCCTGCCTGCCCTACCCTAGATACGCCCCTAGAACCCAGTTCAGTCCGGGGTGGTTCGCAAGCTTGAATTTTTTAAACAAAATTACCTTTACAGCCATCGGGGGAGTTCCTGGAGGTGTCCCCCCCGCTGCCTCCAAGAACTCCCCCAAGGGGAGTAAAGGTTAGTTTAAAAAAAAATTATTTATTTACAATTTCAAGCTCGTGAACCCCCCGAACATCAGGGGTGTTCAGTCCAGGGTCGGAACAAACAGTAGTTCTGTTCGACCCCAAATGGTCAGACCGAAGCAGTTCAATGTTGAACACATTCTCCGTCGAACCTGTTTGCACACCTCTAGTTGGGGGTTGTTAATATTTATTTATTTATTTATTTATTCAATTTTTATACCGCCCTTCTGAAATGGCTCAGGGTGGTTTACAATTTAAAACATAAACCATTGAAACCAATAACAATTAAAACAGAAGTATATATATGAACACCAATTAAAACACATCTTAAAAAACAATTAAAAGCCTGAAAAGCCTTATCAGAACAATTAAAAGCCTGAAAACCAGGTTAACATTAAATAAATTAAAACTAATTAAAAACCCTGAAAGGCCAGGCCAAACAGATAGGTTTTAAGGGCTCTCTTGAAGGTCAGTAAGGAATTAACATTACGAATTTCTGCTGGGAGTGCATTCCATAGCCCGGGAGCAGCTACAGAGAAGGCCCACCTCTGAGTTGCCACCAAACGAACTAGTGGTAACTGGAGACGGACCTCCTCAGACGACCTTAACGTGCAGTAGGCTCATGTAAAAGAAGACGCTCTCTAAGATATCTCAGACCCAAGACGTTCACGGCTTTAAAGGTAATAACTAGCGCTTTGTATTTTGCCCGGAAACAAATTGGCAGCCAGTGTAACTGTCTCAAAACAGGAATAATATGGTCTCTCTGGGTTGCCCCAGAGACCAATCTGGCTGCCACATTCTGAACTAACTGACGTTTCCGGACTACGTACAAAGGCAGCCCCACGTAGAGAGCATTGCAATAGTCAAGCCGGGAGGTTACCAGCTGGTGCACCACTGTTTACTGTTTATTTGTTTATTTCGGCCCAAGGCCAGCATAGCTGGTGCACCACTGTTTTGAGGTCATCCTCTTCAAGGAATGGGCGCAGTTGACGAATCAGCCAAAGCTGATAGAAAGCATTCCTGGCCATGGCCTCTACCTGAGATACCAGGGTGAGGCCTGGGTCCAAGTGTACTCCCAAGCTGCGCACCTGCTCCTTCTGGGGGAATGTAATCCCATCAAGCACTGGAAGATCTAACTCACCCCTCATATTCTGAGCCCCCACAATGAGCACCTCCGTCTTGCTTGGATTCAGCTTCAATTTGTTATCCCTCATCCAGCCCATTACTGCCTGTAGGCAGGCATTGAGAGAATGAGTGCCATTTCCTGAAGATGAAAAGGAGAAGTAGATTTGGGTGTCATCAGCATACTGATAACACCCAGCACCAAATCTCCTGATGACCCTGTGACTCTGTGCAGTGAGCAACCTTCTCTCTCTCCCCCACCACCGCCGCCCTGCCTGATTTCAGTTAGGAACATGGGGCCATAGGAAGCTATCTCACAGGGGTCACACATGTACTCTCCCATTCAAATGTAAACCAGGGCAGACTCTGCTTAGAAAATGGGACAATTCATGCTTGCTACCACAAGACAATGAGGCTATTCACACGATTGCAGAAAATTGGGCTAGCTGCTGCTAGCCCGATTTTCTGCAACAGTGAGAACCACCAGGCTCAGCTGAGAGCCCGGTGGTTCTTGAGGAGGTAACCCGCTCAAGTAGCCCGCCCCTAAAACCGGGTTTGTGGATCGAGCGCTACGCAAACCCATTTTTAAAATTGTGAGTAGCCACGGCGTGGTGAGAAGCCGCAGTGCGGTGAGTAGCCGTGGTTCTGGGGGTCTTGCCAGCATGTGCTGCACGCTTGCGCAGGGCATGCTGGAGCTTACAGGGGCCGATCAGACCCCACTCCCCCCAGCCCCCGCCGGCTCCGTCACAGAGCCAGCAATTGTGTGGGTGGCCGATCCAGCGGCCCAGGGCTCCCGCCCTGCTCGTTTGCAAGGAGAGCGGGCTCAGCTCCTGAAACCTGGTCTCACTGATCGTGAGACCCGGCTCAATCTCTGTTCCACTTAGGGTTCCCCTTATCCACATTCCTCCTCTGGCAAAAAATGAGGTCATGACCACAGGAAAGTGGGCTAAGGGAGCCCAGCCTGCTTTCCTGCAGTCATGGGAACCACCAGGAGCCGCACAGCTCCTGGCAGTTAGCCCACTTAAGTCCCCCAAGACAAGTCCCTCAAGTCCCCCTAACCCTTAACGAGGTAAGCGGAGTTAGTGCTGCACTAACCCCATTTTATTGATTGTGTGCCACTGCCGTGTGGCTCCGCATCATGGCGACACATGTGTAGACCCCAGACTGGGAGGCTACAAGCAGCCTCCTGGCCTTGGGGCTCTCCCCAGGATGCCCATGCACTCATACAGGGCCTCCTGGGACCTCTGGGGGCCAGGCAACCCTCGATTCCCACCACCCCTACTGGCTCCATGACGGAGCTGGTAGTCATGTGGGCAGCCGATCCATATGGGTGGCCGATCCAGCCGCCAAGGGATGGCTTCCTGCTCGTGTGTGGGGAGAGCAGGCTAAGGCACTATCCTCTTTCTCTTTGTGTTGTGTGGTTAAAAATGTTGTAGCTAGCTGTGTGTCTAAGACAGGCCTGCTCAACTTCGGCCCTCCTGCAGATGTTGGCCCACAACTCCCATAATCCCTGGCTATTGGCCAGTGTGGCTGGGGATTCTGGGAATTGTAGTCCAGAAACAGCTGGAGGGCCTAAGTTGAGCAGGCCTGGTCTAAGAGTTGTCCAAGAGATTTGTCAAACCTCCTTTTGTGGGGACCTGCCAGCTCTCCTTCTCCAGCCTCTTGCTGCCTGAACCACAGTCACAGGACATGTAGCACTTGTGTCAAACCGTTTGGGTAACATGGCGTGTGATGGTGTGTTAGCTTCATAGGGGCAGCTTCCTGTCACCTTGTGTAGATTGGCTCTTTCCAATCCTGGCCCAAAGGGGGATGTCACAGACATGCTGCCTTGTGAGTGCTGCATGCTGGGCATGTTGCCACAGAGGTTGGGGAAGTGGCTGGTGAGGTTGAACCTTCCTGCTTTCCCACCAGCTCTCCTTTTCTCTTCCCACCATGTGCTGGACTGCATAGGGTCTGAATGGCATTACCCAATGTTAGGAAGGGGGATGAAGCTGCAGTTCAGAGGTAGGGCATCTGCTTTGAATGCAGGAGTTCCAAAGTTCAATGCCTGGCATTTCCAGGAGGCTTTACAGACAGGATTTCTACCCTGAATCTCCTCCAGAAGAGAGTGTGTGCAGTCACACACCAGACAAACTTACCTCGAAGTCCCTTTGAGATCCTTGGACCCACTCCACACACAAGTGGGCTTTGACTTGCAAATTCTAGCTTATCTCGAGTTGTTTCCGGGTTTTTAAAACGCTGGTTTTAAGCTACTTTTTCTGAAAACGCTGGAGCAAATAGGGAAAGACACTGATGTAGAATCATTAGCATGATAAGAGGGATACTCTCTTTAGAAATGCAGATGTAGCTCTTTAGTAATATCTCTCCCCCCACCCTGCTGCAATGAGCTAGAAGGAAAACAGGGAGGCATGCCATGTGAACCTGCATCAAAACAAAACCCGAGAGCAGAGGGGAGGGGCTGCTTCCCTCAATGCCGTGAGTGTGATTCGAAGTAGCTTCGCTCAACTTTTACCCTGCAGCATGAAGCCATATGTGAAGAACTCCCGGGTGGGGAAGACTCTCCTGCCTGAAACCATGGAGAGCCACTGCCACTCAGTGCAGACAATACTGAGCTTGATGGACCAATGTTCTGACTCAGTATAAGGCAGTTTCCAATGCTCCTGTGTTGATGGTATAACTGGGACGTTGGTATAACTGGGTTATGAGGATTATCTGGTCAAGGAGGCAATCTGCCACTCTCATGTGCAACGTCATGTTCCATGGCTCTTGGCAAGAGAGGAGAGGTTTGTGCTGCACACATCCTGCTGCAGATTGTCTTTTTAAAAGGGGTTGTTGCCACTAAAGAGGAAGTCTGTCTGCAGGGCACCTGTAGCATGGTGCCTCCCTGTCGCCTGGCCCAGCCAGCACTTGCTAAGAGAGGATGAGGGCAGTCATTGTGGGTGGCCTCCTTTAAAGTGCCAGATGCTCCCTTAAACATCTCCAAAATAGGGTGGGGGCTTCTCAGGAGAATGGGGGTAAATCAAGTGGGGGGAAATGAGTTCCTGCTGCAGCTTCAGCCCCAGAACGGATATACTTCTCGTGATCTGAGAATATTGTGTATGAATCCTGAACTGAAATGTATGATCAAGACCATATGTTACCCAGGCATGGTAATGCCTACCACCAAATGTGTAAACATTGCACATAAACCATGTCAAGTAGGGTATGTTGCCTTTATGTGAACAATGTGTTTGCAAAGTTAAGTCGGAAGGAAGGAAGGGAAAAGCTGTGAAGATATGAATTATATTTTCAAAGGTGGTAAACCTCATTTTAACAAATACATAGCAACCACTTTATAAATTTAGAGCAATTTATGGAAACTGCATTTGTCTGGTCACTGGCAGAAGAAATAGCCTCGTATGAAACTTCATTGTCCATCTCCCACAACTGCTTTTATACCCCACACATTCTAAATCTATGTTTACCTCAGAAATAGGGGTGTGGAACCTTCGGAGGCAAGGGTAAAAGCTGGAGGGAGAATTTCAGGGAGAAATGAAACTGGCTGGGAAAAGGTTAAGTACTTCCTTCCCTCCATATTGTAAATCACCCCATCCCCAGGGTGCATTGCTCTCATGAAACGGCAGTGTAACACTGTGGTGTTCCCCTCACTCAATGATAAGGCTTCACAATTATTATTGAGCCCAGAACAAGCTCGGGTTCACTTACAGATGTCCTAATTTTTCCTATTGACTGTGTTCTTTTCTCCTAGAAGTGTGCTTCCATAAACCCATAGCTTTAATGGGTCTCTTACTTTAATTTCTTTATTTTGCATTGGTCATTGTCTGGAGCAATGCATCATATATCTCAGCAGAATGGACAATGGCTCCTGATATGCCAAATACATTACTCCAGATTTAGTCTCTGTCCATCCATTTTCTGTCCCCTTGCCATCATTGTCCTTGTAGATATAAAGAGCATATACTGAATATACTGAGACTGAATCCAGACAAGACGGAGGTAATGCTGGTCAGTGGGAGAGCCAATCGGGATGAGGAGATTTTACCAGTTCTGGATGGGGTTGCACACCCCTTGAAGGAGCAAGTACACAGGTTGGAGGTACTACTGGACCCGGCTCTGCTTTTGGAAGCTCAGGTGGAGGCAGTGGCCAGGGGTGCCTTTGCACGGCTTCAGCTAGTGTGCCAGCTGCATCCCTTTCTCGAGAAGGCAGATCTGGCTACAGTTACCCATGCCTTAGTCACAGCACGGCTGGACTACTGCAATATGCTCTATGTGGGGCTGCCCTTGAATAATATCCGGAAACTGTAGCTTGTACAAAATGCGGCAGCTAGGGTTCTATCTGGAGCTGTCCGGTGTGATCACATCACACCTATTCTGAAAGAGCTACACTGGTTACCAGTGTGTTTCCGGGTCCAATTCAAGGTGCTGGTTTTGACCTTTAAAGACCTTAATGGTTTGGGCCCGGGATACCTGAGGGACCGCATGCTCCCAAGGGTTTCTGCCCACTTGACGAGGTCATCTGAGGGGGCTCTGCTCCAGGTGCCAACAATGAGGGAGGCTAGGTTGTCGTGCACTCGGGACAGGGCCTTCTCTGTTGCTGCCTCCAGGCTTTGGAATACTCTTCTGGTGGCTATTCGCTCCTCAGACTCCATCACAGTTTTTAGAATGCTGGTTAAATCTTGGCTTTTTATGCAGGCCTTTACGTGATTGTTTTATTGCTGTTTCTGTGTGTTTTTATCCATGTATAGTTTTTCTGTGTTTGTATATTATGTATTTTTAATATCAGATTGTTTTTATATTTTTAGCTAAATACTTTTAATTCATTTTTATTATGTGTTTTAACTTTTGTAAACTGCCTTGGGATTGTTTTTAATGAAAGGTGGTATATAAATCTAACAATAAATAAAATAACAATAAAAAATAGTACATCATTATTACATGCCAGTATGGCTTTATTACTTAAAGTTTTATGCTGTTCCTGTGAGGGATGTGCACAATCTATTCTATCCTGAACCGGTTCACGTCAAACTGGGCTGGTTCAATGGTTCGATCATGAACTGGACAAGAGGAGGACCAGTCCATGATTCAACCGAACTGAGCCCATGGCAGACCGGTTCAAGGGGTAAGGGTTAGGGGAGTAGGGGATTTCCCTTTACAAGCAAAGGGGTGGGGGAATCCTTGAAACATCTTCTAAAGGGAGGCGGGGGGGCAGTTAGAGGGCACCTTTAAAAGTAGATTAAGCTTTTTACCTGCCCACCAGCCATCGCTGTCACTTCTTGAAGCCCCCCTGGGGCTGCCCAAGTATGTGGCGCTCCCTCCAGCAACCTGCCTGCTAGGCCAATAAGAACCTTAATCTACTTTTAAAGGTGTTCTCTCACTGCTGCCAGCCCCCCTGGCCTCCCTTTAGAAGATGTTTCAAGGATTCCCCCTCCCCTTTGCTTGTAAATGGGAATACTCCCTGGATTCCCCTTTACAAGCACAGCCCCTCAAATGGCCAAAACAGTTTGGTCAAATGGACCTGACTAGCTGGTCAGTTTGACCAAACTGGTTCACGTTTGGTTCAGTTTGAGTTCGGTCCAGATTCGAACCAAACTGCAAATTTTGGCTTGTGCACACCCCTTGTTCCTGCTAGCAGCAATAACAACAACTGGTTACTGTGAGCTGAGAAAAGGAGGCATGTGATGCTGATTCACTCACATGCTGCCAAGGAAATGGAAATAGCTCAGGTGACCATGTGAGGTGGACACCTGCCAAGCAATTATATTTAACCAGAGCTGGAGAGATAAAGGGAGCTCATGCATCGTTTAAGGGACTCCAAAGGCATGCATGGACACATACACACATACACCCCTCCACACCTTTACCAAATGCTTTTAAGACATACACTTTCCCTCACAGAACTTCTGTCTCAGTCAGCACTCTTTAAGCCAACAGCCACATTGAGCAATCCTTTTGAGCACCTCAAAATATAACTGAATAAACCATTAAGAGAAAACAAAATTGCTATTTCACAGGAGTTCTTGATCTTTGTCATAGCATGCCTCCCTAACTGATGAAAATACTGTGTGAAGAACCTCCTCGGGATCAACTAATGGTTTATTGACATGACAGATTTCCACACATCAAGTGTGTTACTATCTATGCACAAGAGCAGGGATTCTCAACATTGGGTCCCCAGATGTTAATGGACTTCAATTCCCATAATTCCCAACCAAAGGCCACTGGGGCAGGGGCTTATGGGAGTTGAAGTGCAATAGCATCTGGAGACCCAACACTAAGAACCCCTGCACTAGAGTTTGGAAACTTAGAGGATTTCAGCCTTTTAGCACTGGATTGGGAAAGTTCCAGGAGGTAGGGACAGGGTGTGCGTGCTACTATATCTATTTTCAGGACAGTCATGCTCTGACATCTGAAAGGAACACTTGACTAAGTGTACAGCTCATGTTCCTTCCACTTTGGCCCACATATGCCATACAGGTGAATGCCGGGTCAAGAGAACATGTGCCTCCTTGCATTTGGCCTGCAAGGCTCATAGGTGCACTGGATGCACATCTGATTCTGGGACTGGAAACAAATCTTTCAGCCTAGCATCACCTAGGGCAGGGTTTCCCAAACTGCAGTAATCCATATGTTTTATTTACTTTTACATTTATATCCCGCTCTTCCTCCAAGGAGTCCAGAGGAGCCTCCTTCCTCCAAGGAGCCCAGTACATGATTATTTTTAACCTCACAACAACCCTCTGAGATAGGTTAGGCTGAGATATTATGACTGGCCCACAGTCACCCAGTGTTGCTGAACTACAACTCACATTTATTGTGGCTGGGGATGATCAGAGTTCAGCAACATTTGGAGTCCCACAAGTTGGAATCCCAAGACCTAGGGCCAAACTAGATGTTACTTTAAGCACATGTTGCACTGCCACATGGATGCTTGTTTTCTTTCTTCCAATCAGCATCAGGATCATGGCATTAACCCTTTACCCCCACCATAGCCCCAATCCAGGACAAACACCCACTTATCCAGCCCCACACAGCTGCCAAAAGACCAGAGAAAAAGGTTTTCACTGGTGCCAATGAGAGCTTTCCCCCCTTGTCATAGATCAGCTATGGTGGCAAGGTGGGGTCCAGAATGAGACCATGGTGGGAGGAAAGGGGGGTTACCCCTCCTGTCATGGTCCTGATGCAGACTGGAAGCCCCATGGCTAGAAACATGTAAATATGGATCTGCATTGCATATGCCAAAAGCAATTTCCAGTTTGACCCCAAGAGAGCATTTCAAACATAGCCAGTTTCTTGGCCTCCAGCAAACTTGTTTAAATGTCTTGCAGTCCCACCAAATTCTCTTCTAAATTGCCGTGCATGGACTTGAGCTAAAGGGAGATTTCTTTAAATGGCTCAGCGGGTAACACTTGTTCTTCTGTTAGGCACAGGAGTAATAAAAGTGAAGAGAGCAGAGGCATGAGGTAGGGCTGTGCACGGAACCACGGAGGTGCGGTCCGGCACTGGGGGGAGTGTGGCTTTAAGGGGGGGTAGTACTTACCCCTCCCGCTGCTTTCCCCCCTCCGGTGCTCGACTTTTACGCAAAGTTTTTGGGGTGGCAGAGTTCCTCCCTGCAGCCCCTGCCCCCATTGTTGTCTGGAATGCCCCCATTATTATCTGGAATGCCCCCATCGTTGTCTTGAACAAGGAGAACTTGGCGCCATGCATTTGTCCATCGCAGTGCGCGCGCCCATCACCGCCGCACACACCGCATATGTCACATGCAACATGTGACATATGTGGCATGCACGGTGGTGACGGGCGTGCACGTGCGCCACGACGGACACATGTGTGGTGCCAAGTTCTCCTTGTTCAAGACAACAATGGGGCCATTCCAGACAACGATAGGGGCAGGGGTGGCAGCGAGGAACTCTACCGCCCCAAAAACTTTCCATAAAAGTCGAGTGCCGGAGGGGGAAAAGCAGCAGGAGGGGTAAGTACTACCCCCCGCCCTTAAAGCCACACTCCCCCCGCCCGCCGGACCGCCGGACCAGCTGAATTCCAAACTGGTCCAGAGGCCTCTTACATGGCCCCGGACCGGTTCCGTGCACACTCCTAGCATGAGGGTCTGCAGTGTCCAATCAAGAACTGAAGAGGCTTCTGTCAGGCTTAGGGATGTGCATGGTCCGGAGCAGCTTTGAACGGGCTAAAATTCACTTGTGAATATATAAATAGAAAAGAAGCAGAAAAGAAAATGGCACTGAGGTTGCAGCCAAATAGGACTATGAACAGCAGTGAACTAGTGCTGCACATTGGCAAGTCTTTCAGGCAACATTTTAGGCCCTCTGAAATCTTCCTTTTTTCGTGTTTGCTGGACACTGTTTGGCTCAATCCCCAACCTTATTTAGACATTATGCCGAACACTCATCGAACAAGTGTACAGTATATAGAGGTACAGATATGTGTACAGGTACAGTGGTTCACTTCCTACCTGTACCATGCATCTATCTATCTATCTATCATATTTCTATACCACCTGATATAAAAATCTCCAGGTGTACAAGTTAAAACATAATATTTATATAAATAATTCTCTAAGATGTACCTATTAGGGAAGTGCATGGAACCAGTGGGGGTGGTGGTTTGGAGTCGGGGGGCATACCTTTAAGGGTGGAGGAGGATAACCTTACCCCTCCCACTGCATTTCCCCCACCGGCACTCCATTTTAAAAGTCCCCATCGGGGCGGCAGCATACCTCCCTTCCTCCCCGGTGACTTCATCGGCCGGAAGTTAATGGAAGTACCCAGCGTGTGTACTTCCAGAATTGTCCAGAATATTATCTAATGGTGGCTGGTGACTTTCTGAGTTGGTGGGGCTGCACTTTTTAAGCCTTCCTCATACCAGGATTTGTAGAAAACATAAAAAGAAAAGAGTGCTTTTCAATATACATAGTGCTGTACTCTTCTCACTGAACAGAATCAGCTATTCTCTGCAGACCCAAGAATATGGAGAATGGTTTCCATATGAAAAGGCATGAATATGACTTCCAAAGACGAAATGGAGCACCAACACATCAGATTCAGAAATAAAGCTGTACCATATGGTGTACATTATTGAATTCATATTATTTAATGGGAAGTATTATGGGACACTCATTGTCAAAACTCCAGAACAACACAACATTAATGTTTTTGCAAAACTTTGCTTCTAGTTGCATGCAGGGGTGCATTTATTTTGTAAAAGGTTTCACTTTTCAAAAACCGACCCATTTATTTCCCTCGCATTAGGGGAGGTGAATTATTTTATCCACATTTACAAAGACAATGGTTTAACTTGAGCCAAGGTCCATCAGAGTTTAGCATGAGAAGAAAACTAATTTAATAACCTGAAACTCTGAATAATAATAACCTCTGGGCAGGGAAAGAGTACCTTTCATAACTGAGTAATCACAACCAGCCTACATATATCTGGGATTGTAGAGAACTTCTTGACATCAGAGAGGCTTGAGACCCCACACTTCTTAATTTAGAAATTAACTGAAACATTCCTCAAAACAGACCCACAAAAAAAAGTCAGACTGTATAAAGCAATATGCCGTGTCAGTCCTAGCCAGACTTCGTGTGAGGTGGGTTGTACCTCACATTTCCCTACCTTACATTAATACAATGTTGCTAAAAAGTTTTAAGTAACCTTGTTCTCCCCCCATCCCACTCTCAGTGAAACTGGCACTGGCATGAAACTTTGGCAGCCTGGGTAGGTATTTCAAAGAGCTTCAGGGAATGGGGAGGCAGTGTACCTCCTTGCCGCCCTGTTGTTTTACTGACCGCAAGTGACCAGAAATGTGGTGTGTGCATGCACGTGACGCCGGCAGACATGCACATATTGCACACACACCATGACATGCGTGCACCCAACTGCAACGCTGTCGTGAATTGATAGCCCGGCTAACCCTACAGGATTTACAACCCCATGAAACTAAACAGAAAGCAGCAATGAAACTGGATGAAAGCAAATAAAAGGCTCGCAAAGAAAACAGTAAATGAACAAAGTCCCCTGAACTGAAACTAGGTACCCTGCTCTAACAATAACTGAGTAATAAGTGGAAGGAAAAGACAAAACAAGGAATGAAACAAGCGAAGGACACAGAACAAGGAATAAAGGGAACAATGCAGGGAAGTACAGACAAGACAAACTAGAACATGGAAAAGATATAATATGCAAGAGCACACTAAAAGCTGCCAGCCAAGTTGCAAACAGCAACTCAGCCATGGGAGACTGTTGAATATATATGGTTCCATAGAACCAACAACCAATCAGGCTTCCCTGAGTCAGCAGTTTGGCTTTCTTTCTTGTGATCTCCTGCACCTGCGTGAGTCCCACTGAGCCTGTCTCTTGATACATCGTCTCAATACAGGGGAAATCCCAGGCTCTTCCTCATCAGAAACCAAGTCTGGCAGCTGTTGAGAATCTTCAGCTTCAGAGTCTGGTTTCTCTGCCAATTCTTGTTGCTGTGGCTCACTAGCAGGCGAGTCCTCCTGCTCTGATTCTGAAGTCTGAGCCATGACAGATGCGCACTTACGGTCACTTCCAATTAAGTGGTTAAATGAACCCTCTGGTTAAGTGAATCCTCCCCCATCCTTAAAGCCACCCCCGTCCCACCATCGGCTTGAAGGGAGCCGGTTCTGTGCACATCCCTAGATTATAATTTGCCAGGCCCAAAACAGACCCAGTTTCATGCCTGCAAATGTTATCCCTCCCAGTTTTGAGTGGAAAGTTCTTAAGGGGGGAAGAACACATTACGTGAATGTCCGCACAAGCTGATATCCCCCATACTGACAGCCTATTTAAATAACAAAAAGTAATTAACTGAAACATAGGAACACTCACAGATATATGATCTCAATATATTTCATCCACTGATGGGATGAATTCAGAACTGGGAGAGCTCAGAATACAAACTCACCCAGCTCAGAAATCTGCATCCCACTATGAGACAAACCAAAGGCTCTTCAAATTTGGGGCCACATTTTAATGGCATTCACTCCTGTCACCAACTGATCAGCCAGCCCCCAGCAAACTTAACCTTGCAAAGGACTATAAGAACCAGCAATGGGCAGAGCTAATTGGTAGTAGAGCCAGGAGTAGCCTTCACTGAGCATGCTCACGAGCATTCTTTCCTTCCAGGATTGATTGAATATTGTTTTTTTCTATGCCTCCTGATTCAATTCCAGTTCAGTGAAATCTTCCCCACTACTGGTTCCATTACTCCTTCACAACTTAAGCTTGCCCGGAAGGGGGTTTTGGCATGCAAAACTGAGGTCAAACTCTACTGTATTTTGTTTTTCTAGACTTTCTAAGGGTTTTCTTGGGGATTCTCAGAAATACTTCCAAGTATTTCAGAGCTTAAGTCATAAGCTTATTTATTACTACTTTCACCCAGGAGAAATGGAAATCCTGGCTGCTTAAATATTCAATACAGGGTAGAGAGGCATGGTCCAAAATCAGGCTAAAGCAAAGATGAATATGCAGTTGCCCAATAGTGGCCCTTCCAGGTGACATGAAGTGGTTGCCTCACACAGCAGGTTATTGAGGGGCAAGATGTCCTCCTGCCCCTGCTTTTTAAAAGGAAAGGAAAAGAAAGGCAGGCTGATGTGCACAAAGGGCGGCTGAATTTAGTACCCTGTCCCAGTTGACAGAGATCTTGAGCCACCACTGCAGTTGCCATTGGATGATTCAAGTAACAAGTCCCTCCCACAGTCAGCTCCATTGAGGAGGCAATAGGAAAGAGTGGCCACATTTGCATGTAATGCAGAACCAGAGTTGAATGGGGCAGAGGTTTCCAACCCATTACATCCAAATACAGGCCAGCCCCTCAGAACTCCAGTTCCATGTGGAGAGTGACCCAAGGTTCCACTCTCCGAACCCATTCTGTACCCTCAGGTTGAAGTGAGTTTCGCCACTCCAACCTGAGGTTTAACGCAGCCTGTGTTACATCAGAATGTGGAAACGCAGGCTGTGTTCCTTCACCGGAGTAGAGGGAGGAAGCTCCTCCCTCTCTCCAGCTGTCATTGGCAGTGTGGGCTTGTGCTTCATGAAAGAAGGAAGCCCGCATGCCACTTCTTCCTCCCTTCTGCAGTCTTGTTGACACCAGGCTCCCTGCTCTCCATTTCATCCAAAGTCAGACAGGAGAGTGGAGCGGGGAACAGAACCATGCAGGTCCAATGGACCCGCAGTTCTGCGTTGCATGCAGATGCAGTCAGTCTTTGCTTAGCTCCACAAAGAGCCAAGCTTTTGTGTTTGGAGCTCTTGTGTTTGCCTTTGAAGGGGGCAAGGGCAAACTAGCAAGCAACCAATAGGGAGCCTAGGATTCCAGTTGCAAAGGCTGGGTTGGCAGCAAAGAGACCCAATACCTGTCTGGCTGCAGAGATTAAGAGGAAGTGTGAACTTGCAGATGACTCAGGCTCCCTTCCTTCCGGCTTGACTGTGGTTTTGAGTTGTAGATGAAACTTCATTTGGAGACAGAAAACAATTAAACAAGATGATGTTATTTTCTTTAATTGTATTTCTCTAATCATAAGGAAGAGGGGGCCCACCTTCTGCCCATAACCATGGAGCCACCTCGGGTCATGTCCAAGGTCAATATTACTTATTGCAAGGAAATAACAGAATTTTTGATCAATGGAATTTTTAAACGATGCTGGGAGGATTTGATTATATGCCACAGTGTCATTAACTAATGAGAAGAATAAGCACTGTTTTCTCTGTGTTTGATCCCCAAACCCACCTCCTCGTTGTTCAGTGATGCTAGCAGAACCCAGATCTGATCCACTATGTTTGCATTTTGCACTTATAAAATGCATTTGTTTATATTCGAAGACATTTATTGATCTTTGGAGACACTGCTAAAGTGACATAAGCTATAAAGGGGGCTTTCTAATGCAATAGGCAGTCTCATTATTAAGGTGCTTCATCAAAGTTTATGTGACAGTCTGTAGCAGTTGAAAACTATTATCTAAGATCTGTCATTTATAATTCCGTGTATTTATAACCACTACATTAGCATTTCATTAAATTCATAGGAGAATATTGTGTTGAATTCCCCCCCCCCATTTATTTATCATTTTAATGATGCAGCCTACAAAAACATTATTATGTAGTGAAGCTGGGCCTACTGATCATGGAAACACCCACATTCACAGATACAGCATTTGCCTCTTCAGATTAATACTAGCATATCCATGGGAGCTATGGAGATGGGGGTAAATGAAAGAGCGGAAGCAGAGCTTCCAGCCCTGTTTTTGACATTTCATGCGAGTCTGAATAGGGCTTGGGTGTCTCTGAAATCCATCATCTTAAGCACTAAACTAGTTACTCACAGGAACATGTGTTAAGAGACATGTTTCCAATCAGTTGCAACAGTTTTTTCCCCACAGCAAAACAGCTGTGGGTGTCCAAAAGCTGATCTAGATTGTGGTGTGTGTGGAGAAGAAGGTTAACTCTTTCCCTCTGCACTTTTTTCCAGCTGAGAATTGTCTGCCACATGCTATTTGCCTCCAAATCAATTATTTCTATGTCCCTATGAACGTCCGGTGTGACCCTAAACGAAACCTCCTCTCTCTTTTCTCTCTCCTCTTTCTGTAGCATAGCTTAGTCAAAAATCTTCAAACCCTCTGTGGTTCAGGAAGGCTCACAAAGAAAATAGGGCTCAGCAGTTCCTACTTATTTTGTCTATAGTGTACTTGGCACCTGGAAGGTAGCATGTGATTTAACATGAACAAGAATCTTCATTTTAAATGCCAGCTCTAAACAGGAAAAACCAAAATGGCCCACAGCTTTACAGAAATGTAACATTTCTATTTTTGTAAAGAGCTGGAGTCCAGCAGAATGGGAAAAGGAGATGCTGCCAACTTTCAGTGCAAGTGAAAATGACAGTAATTAGTATTTGCCCCCATATTCTGCCATGCTTGCTAGGTACATTGTGTTAGTTGAGCTGCTGATTATAGCATCTGAACAATGACTTTTCCAGTTCTGAAAATAGGTGTATGCTGGTTTACATAAAAATGGCAGTTATCCAGGAATACACTATCTGCATGTACTTTATCCAGTTGAGAAACTGGCTTCCTTGCAAAACAATGAACAAGGAAAAAACCAACCAATCCACAGTGCTTTCTATTTGGACATTTATTTTCTTTCATCCCCTTTAGGAACTGGGAGTCAATTAATTAAAAATTAAAAAAACAACAACCCTTCATCTTACCTGATGTTTGAAATCATTAACAGAAATAAAACAGCAGGATGGGGCACACTTTCAAGTAGCCGTAAATCAGAACAGATTATTATCACAATCAAATGCAATTTAATTCAAACGCAATATTTTTTTCCAATTTAAAGAAAGAAGCGAAACCTAAATGGGAACAAAAAATCTTTTAACACACAGGAACATAGGAAGCTGCTTTATACGACCATTGGTCCATCTAGCTCAGTGTTATCTACACTGTTTCACAGCAGCTTTCCGGGCTTTCAGGCAGGAGTCATTCCCAGCCCTACCTGGAGATGCCCGGGATTGAACCTGGAACTTTCTGCATGCAAAGCAGATGCTCTACCACTGAGCAACTATAGCCCCATCCTGCATATCCTTTTGTGATCTGTGGAAGATTAGTAGATAACTAGGCATGTTTTCTTGGCATGTTGCCAGGAACTCTAGAACCAACAAACAGATGTACTTTTTCACACAACGCATAATCAACTTGTGGAATTCTCTGCCACAAAGTGTGGTGACAGCCTACAACCTGGGTGGCTTTAAGAGGGGTTTGGATAACCCCTCTCCTCATGGAGGAGAGGTCTATCATCAGCTACTAATCAAAAGGCTAAAGGCCACCTCCAGCCTCAAAGGCAGGATGCCTCTGAGTACCAGTTGCAGGGGAGTAACAGCAGGAGGGAGGGCATGCCCTCAATGCCTGCCTGTGGCTCCAAGTGGCATCTGGTGGGACACTGTGTGAAACTGGATGCTGGACTAGATGGGCCTTGGGCCTGATCCAGCAGGGCTGTACTTATGTTCTTGGAAGCCAGATAAATTGGAAGCCAAACTACACATTACATTGGTGTTTCATGAGTGGATGTTCCAGTGTACTTTTCTTCTTGTAAAAGCATTGGATTGGGACAGGGCTTCCCAACCTGTGGTACTCCAGATGTTGCTGATCTAAACTCCCATCATCCTCTGCTACAACTATTGTTGTAGCCATCTTATTTATTTATTATTTCTCTTTGTAAACCACCCTGAGCTGTTTTTGGAAGGGCGGTATAGAAATTGAAATAACAACAACAACAATAATAATCTCCCAGTGAGGCACTACCTTGGCGTGGTTGTGGGGCTTGTGTGCTCTGAGGAAGGTGAGAGCTATGCCAGAGGTCCAACCATACTGGACAGGTCTCACCAGAGGAGCCAGACGAAGAGTGCCTCTCCCATCAACAATATGGTGAGACGTAACTTTAAAAAATCTATACCAGATCGGTCATCGCCTGGGTCAACAAGGACCGCGCCATGTGCTGGAGTCCCTGGACATCTGGTGGCAAGTGGGCTACAGGACTCAGGATCTTCAGTTGAGCAACCAGGGCTGGAGACTGCAAGGTTACTGGAAGAAACGTCGCTTAACCGGAAAAAATATACGAAAAATGCCAACAAGGAAATAATGATCTGCTATTACAAGTCTAGTCCAACTAGAAGAGGTTATTTAAAAAGAATGTACCACATTTGGAAAGTGAAGCACCCAGATGCAAAAATCACAGAACAAAGGCTAGCAGACCAGAGAAGATTCATAATAAGAAATAAAGTATTCACAGGAGTTGAGCTGGAAGAACTGCAACGAGCAACACAGGCTCAAGATATGGAAGAAGAATTACCACCAACTGAAGCAGTTGCTCAGGCGCAGGTGGAGGAGGTGTTGGAAATCGAGGATGCCACTGTTGCTGAACTCTTTCAAAATCAAAACCAGGCAACCTCCCCTTTGCCTTCACCTCAAAAACCCGAATGCCATTTAACAGAAAAGCAACAAGAACTAAAGCAAAAAATAACTGAGCACATGAACCAAACAACCACCAGGGTTCGACTTCCAGCTCTAAAAACAGTTGTCAAAAAACAACTTGCTCAGGCATTAAAAGATATAAATGCTGCACTTGCAGAAATAACAACCAAGCATTTACAAGAAACAAACCAACTAATGTACAGTGCAGCAAAAACAACAACACAAGAACTCGGATATAAGATCAATGGACCTGTCAAAAAAGAAAGCAGTACATCACCTAAATGGAAGATTAGATTAGAAAATAAAATCTCCAGGCTCAGATCAGATGCTAGTAGATTGAAAGATATGAAAGACAAGAAGCTGAAGAATGAAAACACCAAACAGTATCTGATCCAAAAATACCACCTAGATTCAAGGAAAATTAGAGTAGTCCTGGAAATAATAAAGCAGCAAATAACAGCAGTGTCAAAGAAGATTAGCAGATACGAAGACAGAATTACACAACACAGGCAGAATCTCCAATTCCAGTCGAATCAGAGACATTTCTACCAAAGCATAGAAGGAGAAACTGCGAGAAACGTAGAAACAGCAAATAAAGAAGAAACAGTGCAATTCTGGGGGAAATTATGGGACAATCCAATAGATTATAATAAAAAAGCAGGCTGGATGAAAGAGGTCAAAAAATGTAACCAACAAATGCAAGATCTAATAATAACTCCAGAATTAATAAGTGAAAGAGCAAACAAAATTAAAAATTGGACTGCTCCAGGCGACGATGAACTGCATGGCTTTTGGCTTAAACACCTAACAAGCCTTCATAAACAACTATCAAAACAGTTCAATCACATTTTGCAAGGAGGTGATATTGAACAATGGCTAACAACTGGGAAAACTCATCTCATCATGAAAGACCCAGCAAAAGGTGCAGTTCCAAGTAATTATAGACCAATAACCTGCCTGCCAACCATGTTCAAATTATTAACTGGAATAATAGCAGATGAAGTGATGCAACACTTATTAACTAACAAACAGCTTCCAATTGAACAAAAAGGAAATTGCCCAAACACCAGAGGCACAAAAGACCAGCTGCTGATTGACAAATTTATTTTAGAAAATTGCAAGAGAAGAAAAACAAATCTAAGTGTTGCATGGATTGACTACAAGAAAGCCTTCAATTCATTGCCTCACACATGGATACTAAAATGTCTAGAAACAACTGGTGTCAGCAAAAACATTCAGATATTTATTTAAAAAGCAATGAGCATGTGGAGTACACAGTTAAGAATCAATGGCGAGACACTTGGACAGGTTAGCATTAGAAGAGGCATTTTCCAAGGGAACTCACTATCCCCTCTGTTGTTTGTAATCGCCATGACCCCACTTCCACAAATACTAAACAAAACAGGCCTCTGATACCAAACATCTAAAACATCAAGTAAAATCAACCAACTGCTGTACATGGACAATCTGAAGTTGTATGGAAAGTCCCAGTCAGAAATTGAATCACTGCTCTACACTGTCCGTATATTCAGTAGCGATATAGCAATGGAGTTTGGACTAGACAAGTGTGCTGCATTAATAATGAACAGAGGAAAAATAAGAAAAACAGAAGGAATAGAACTACCCAATGGAAGCAAAATCAAGAACCTGGAAGAGAAAGAACATTACAAATACTTGGGCATTCTCCAGGCTGATAACATTGCACACACTGAAGTTAAAAGAAAAATTGGAAGTGAATACATCAGGAGAGTTAGAAAAATCCTAAAGGCCAAACTCAATGGCAGGAACACCATACAAGCCATAAACACCTGGGCTATACCTGTTATCAGATACACTGCAGGAATAATAGACTGGACCCAGGCAGAGCTAGAGACGCTAGATTGTAAGACCAGGAAAATCATGACCATCAATCATGCTCTGCAACCCCGCAGTGATGTCGATAGGCTATACCTCCCTCACAGCTCAGGTGGAAGAGGAATGCTGCAAGTCCATCAAACAGTAGAGGAGGAGAAAAGAGGCCTTGAAGAATATATCAAGGACAGTGAAGAAGATGCTCTTCAAATGGTCAATAATGCGAAACTATTCAATACCAATGAAACAAAGCAGGCCTACAAGAAAGAACAAGTCAAGAACTGAACAGAAAAATGGAGAAATAAGCCACTGCATGGTCAATATTTGCACAGTATCACTGGAAAATCAGACATCACCAAGACCTGGCAATGGCTTAAAAATGGCAACTTGAAGAAAGAAACAGAGGGTTTAATACAGGCTGCACAAGAACAGGCACTAAGAACAAATGCAATAAGAGCAAAAGTCAAAAAATCAACAACAAACAGCAAGTGCCACCTTTATAAAGAAGCAGATGAAACAGTGGACCACCTAATCAGCTGTTGTAAAAAGATCGCACAGACTACAAAAAAATGCATGACAAGGTAGCAGGGATGATACACTGGAACATCTGCAAAAAATACAAGCTACCTGTAGCCAAAAATTGGTGGGACAATAAAATTGAAAAAGTTGTCAAAAATGAAGATGCAAAAATATTATGGGACTTCCGACTACAAACAGACAAACATCTGCCACACAATACACCAGACAGAACTGTAGTTGAGAAGAAAGAAAATCAAGTCAAAATGATCGACATAGCAATACCAGGGGATAGCAGAATAGAAGAAAAAGAAATAGAAAAAATCACCAAATACAAAGATCTACAAATTGAAATAGAAAGGCTGTGTCAGAAAAAGACCAAAATAATCCCAGTGGTAATTGGCGCCCTGGGTGCAGTTCCAAAAGACCTTGAAGAGCACCTCAACACCATAGGGGTCACAGAAATCACCATCAGCCAATTACAAAAAGCAGCTTTACTGGGAACAGCCTATATTCTGCGACGATATCTATAACAACTGACAATAAAATTCAGCCATCCCAGGTCCTTGGGAAGGACTTGATGTCTGAATAAAACAAACCAGTCAATAACACCTGCCTGACTGTGTAAACAACAGATAATAATAATAATAATTGTGGATGGGGATGGTGGGAGTTGTAGTTCGACAACATCTGTTGTACCCCAGGTTGGGAATCCCTGGATTGGTGTTTTAAATCAGGGGAGGGCAAACCTTTTTCTCTCAAGTTGATTCCCCAGCTTAAATCCCCCTGGAAGTTCTATTGACCACAGAGAGATAAACATATGGCCACTATTTTGTGCCTGTATGTTTTCTCCAGGATTAATAACAGCATCGGGGGCAATTTGGAACAGGGCAACAACACAGGAGCAAGGGCTGGGCCTACATGCACCCCTACACACACATACCTGCACCACAACCCCAATCTAAATGAATGCTTCTTTAGCTGCTTTCATAACATTACATTGGGAGTTCCTGCCATGGAATTCCAACAGATCATTTAGCTTGGCCCTTATACATTGCGATTGTGAGCTCTGGTCCAAATGTTGTTTGTATTGCTCCTTTATTTAAGTCAGCTTTCATTTTTTAATTTTTTTTTTAAGAATTCTCCACTTTTATTTAAATATTCAAATGCGTAGTTATCTTTTAACAGCGAGATTTCTGGTAGCGTGCATGAGCACCAGGTCCACCAAACTTCTTGGACTCACAACGACAAGGGTCAGCAACCAACAGGGTCCTATCGTATTGGATAATGATGTCCTTTGTTTCCTTCTTGGAAACTTCATCAACATATTTCCGATAATAATCCGCCAGTGCTTGGGAAATGGACTGTCGAATTGTGTGTGTCTGTTCAACATGACCACCTCCCGTCACACGGATGTCAACTCTTGCAAAGCACTCCTTGTGCAAAAGGAGAACTGGTTCAAGCAGTTTGTACTGCAGAGTTCTGGGTTCTATCATTTCCAGTGACCTTCCATTCGCCTTGATGAGGCCATTTCCTCTTTTGCAATGAGCAACTGCAATAGCAGTTTTCTTCCTTTCCTACCAAAAACCTGCACGCTCTGGAGGGTTCCCTTTGCCGGCGTGATGCCTTCTTACAGTGAGAGCAGCAGCAAAAAACATAAGTCAGCTTTCGTGAGGGAAATCGTGAAGTCACAACCTAGATATAGATTTAGGAGACACCTCAGACTCAGAATCTCTCTATGCAGGTGTACAATAGAATTTCATGGAGGGTTTTTTTCTTCCCCCAAAAGGGTGAGAATAGAGATTTGTCACTCTTCTGCTCAGCATGTTAACAAATTCCTCTGCAAATAGAGAAGGCACAATCTTAGCACATATGAAGGGTGGGGTCCATGAGGTCTCCACCCCATTTTACAACTGGTGTGGCTTGATGCCCCTCTTTTGATTTAATTCACTACCTTATTTTTCCACGTTACTCATAATTATTAGGCAAAGATAGGTTAGAGGAGAGGTAGAGAAATAGGACAGATTCCTTTAGTTTTAGCAGGCGGGGGAAGGGGGCATACATCAAGCAAAAATTAATAATTCCCAAAGCCTGCCCAAGTTCACAAACAGGTTGTCTGGAGGCATACTACAAACCTTGATGAACTTACTAGGTTTATTTTCATTAGACTCAAATGGGTTATATTTCTCCCCCAATCCAGCCATACGTATAATAAGGAGCAAGACGGTATTGGTTCATCTACTGTATCTGCCCAGCACTCCTGTCAGGGACACTCCCTGGGTATCCATCTGGTGACAGAATGGTCAAATATGGCCTGTAAGCATAAAATCCAGTGGCTGACATTCTCTGCAGCCCTCTAGCAATGGAGGGAGGGCTGTGAGCTCACAAAGGTTAATCTTGCCTTGTGCGTCAGGTGCCGAGGGGGAGCAATTTTTGCCTCTCTCCCCTCCCTCCAAAAGCTCTTTCCACTTATATAAATATGTTCCTGAGGGCTGCATAAAACCGGTGGAAATGGCTTTTGAAGGGAAAAGAGAGACATGAAAACCACTCCCCTTCTGTGCCTGGTCTACTGTACATGAAGACTTCAGCACAAGGATGCTGAAGCGCTCCTTCTATCGCCAGAGGACTGCGGAGAATATCAGCCAATGTGTGTAGGCCTAAATTGCGTAGTTGTTTACTAATTCTACTAAAGAAATCAGCCACATTATTTTGGCCTACAGATACTGGATATTCTGTGTGCAGACCATGTTCAAATGTGCCATCCCTGTGTGGATTTCAGAGGTGGGGCAGGTGTCCTATGTAAGCAGGGGTGACAGGCACAATTCTCCCACCTTTCCATGTGACAAGTAAGATCAAGGAAGAAGTATTGTCTGTTCCAGCCCATCCTCTTAATCCGGCATGGTTAAAATGCTCCTCACTAATGATTTAATGTGACTGCTTGCAATCATTCACCTATCAATGACATGCTCTACTGGGAATTTTTATCCACACTGAATGTGCTTCTCCAAAGGACTATTATACCAAAGTGCTTTATTAGATGCAAATATGAAAGGAGACAAGCTGACACAGTGGCACTCATTTCATGGCTTACTACTGATATGCTCAAACAGAACAGGACTTGCTGCAGTAACCTTCTTTAACAGAAAAAAACCATTACACACCCTTACTAATACTTGGTGCTAATTGAATTTTCCAAAGAGAAGCCTGCTCTTCTCAAGACTCAGGAGGTCAGGACATATTCATCTCTACTTGTTAATACTTTAAACACTTCTTTTGTGTTTCTCAAAGAAAGGGTGGAGAATATTTATATTTTCTACAGTTTTATGGAATTTGCATGCTGCATGCTAGCATAGAGCTGTTGGCAAACAAAAGAGACAGGCAAAATCTTGTCTAAAAATGATGACCACATGTTTCATCAGCCCACACAAAGGAAAAGCCAAGCACATACTACCTTACTTCAGCCATGAGTAATGCATAGTGCACCATCTCTAGGGACTGATCACAGAAATGCTGTCATGGGGTGATGTTTGAGAATTCTGCCAGAAAGCCCTTAAAATCTAGTTGACCCTGATTATTTGTCTCTCCTGTTGCTGTTCTGCTCTGATGGACTCAAGGCCCTCCCCTCATTACCTCACTTCCTTTGAAAAGCAACTGATATTCTCACCACTATATCATGAGCTCGGAAGGTAATCCAGCAGTTTTGCAAGCTAACAAAACTGTTGTTCATGATCCTATGCACATTTATTTAGAAGTGGCGTAGATATTAATGGGGTAGACACCCAAGTATGTAGCCTCATGTCTAAATCCCACCACCACCAACAGTATGTTCTTCACTGTGCCATATTCTGTTCCTAGGATATGATCTCCCTATTTGGAAATGAGAAGAGACTTCATGAAAGAATAGGAACATAGGAAACTGCCATATACTGAGTCAGACCATTGGTCTATCTAGCTCAGTATTGTCTTCACAGACTGGCAGCAGCTGCTCCAAGGTTGCAGGCAAGAATCTCTTTCAGCCCTATCTTGGAGAAGCCAGGGAGGGAACTTGAAACCTTCTGCTCTTCCCAGAGCAGCTTCATCCCCTGAGGGGAATATCTTACAGTGCTCACACATCAAGTCTCCCATTCATATGCAACCAGGGCAGACCCTGCTTAGCTATGGGGACAAGTCATGCTTGCTACCACAAGACCAGCTCTCCTCTTATTCTGGAACTTTCCATCGACACCTATTTGGAGAGGAGGGTCTTATCTAGATGATAGAATTTAGTTCTGCCCCATAAGCCAGTAAGATGTACATGAGATGAGAGGGAGAGAGGATGGAACTAGGAGGATAATTCTGCTGAAAACACAGAAGGGGTTGAGCTGCCAAGTAGTACTTTAGAGATGAGCCCTGAGGTTGAACTCACACCCATGGGTTTACCAGATACCACCCACTATTGTGACTGAAAGTAGAACTTCTTTAACTCATTATCTGAGAAGATAATTAAATGGGTGATTATGACAATTGGAGTGTTTAGGGGATCTCTGTTCTAAGAAGCAGAGTCTTCAAGTACCATATGTTGAGTGGCATTTCTATGCCACAGAACAGCAGCAGGTAAAAATTGTGATTGATGGCCAGCTGTGCTTGTTCCTAACCCTAATATTTTAAATAATGCAGCACCCATGCTGTTTTTGCTTTGCCTTTGTCCCATGTTTCACACACAAGAGTATCTAAGCCTTTGTGTTCTAAACTGAGAGCATGCATAATTCCTGCTATGGTAAGTCTTTGTATATTATTTAAAATTGTTGGTCTCCGCAAAGGGTTAGCACAAGTTAAACTTAAAACAAATCAGTGGGTCTGCTAGTGTGGTCAAGGTAAATCATGGGTTTAATGGCCTTGTCCTACTGAAGTTTATGATCTAATCTAGTATGTAGAAGGAACATATGTGGCCTTAAAGAAAGCTATGTATCTCCAGTTATACTAGAGAGTTTAAAATTAGAAACCAAAGTGTTGAATGCAACTATTCCCACTAGTCTTCCAGAAAAACCTGAAAATTTGTAGGCAACATCTGCCAATGGGGAATCTGAGCGGTACTTACTTTCGGGAAGCGAGACTTCTGATATTTGCATATATCCAGCCATTGTGCCTCCAGTGCAGCTGTTGGCTTCAGCAATGCCAAAGAAAATACTTCTCTGCTTCCTGTGTCCTACAGCAGTCCTGGGAAGAAGAAGAAAATCCAGATTCTAAATCTGGATATACAATGGGAGAGGCAGAGGATTGTTGACTTCACGCCCTGTTTATAGGCTTCCTGGAGGCATCAGCCTAATCCCTTGGCCTGATCCTGCATGACTCTCCTAATCTTCTTTATATTTTGCAGTAAGTCTCCATCACATGGATGAAAGAACTGCATGTGGGCATCCGTAATATACTTCACATGGTTAATTCTTATTGCAGAGTTTGAGATTGTTAGTTATGTGACTCTCAGACTTTCAGAACATAGCTATGGATTTCAGTAAACACTGGATCAGACCTTGTAAGGATATTTATGTTTGGCTGAATGCTCTGGGAAATGAATACTGCACTTTCATGTGAAGGAAGTATAATTATGCTGTATCACAAAACCATATCCCCCAGGATTCAGCATTTTAAATTAGTTGCATCTTATAATTATCACCACTACCTGCCAGAGCTTGCCTATTCTGCATAATTAGTACCTAATGCTTAAATCCTCTGAACGCATTTGGAAGAGATGTTCTGGGTTTTCTGTTCTTTTCTTTGTGAGCTAGTTTCAGGAAGAAATATTTTCTCAACTTCCCAAATTGTATGAGAGTGTCAGCAGGACACCTTTCACCTCTTTTTGCCACCGTACACACATGCGGTCATATTTTTCCATGCTGGTAAAGCAAAGTTGCAACCTAATCACTCAATTAATGATCACTCACACCAGCTTAAGGCAATGTAGATCTGTTTCACTTGTTAACAGTGAAAAGGCAATGAATGCAGACCAGACAGAGACTTTTTAAGACTGTGAGTGGCACAGGGCAGAATATTTATTTAAGCCCCCCACTTTGTGGCCCTCCATTTGTTTTTGGACTACAACTCCCATCATCCTTAGTCACTAAGGACAGTAGCCAGGGATTATGGAAGTTCTAGATGACTGCAGGAGGGCTTCAGTTTGAGATCCCTGCTATAGAACTTGCGGAGGAGAACATCTTAGCGGCTATGAAGTACCCTGTGCTAAAATACAAATGTGAATACATTAGAAGTGTTAGCATCTATTATCAGTACCTTGTCTTATCTTTCCCATCACTCAGCAAGGCCCTGCTCTTGCTGCTCTGTCTCCCAATTAGTCCTCATGCTCTATCCCTACTAGAGCTTTATGTTATTTCATATAATTGATGTTCACTGCCAGTATAAGTTCAGAAGCAGTTTTTCCACAAGTACATGGGGACACAAAGGAAACCACTGAGGACTTATTCTGGCACATGTACAAATTGATTCTCCAAGCACTGTGTCAGTACAAGGCCTACTGAAATTAATGAGGCTTATGCCAGCAGAAAAGTCACTGTCTCGGCAATAGAGTTATCTGTTAAGTGAGGCTAGGAACCAGTCCAGGAATATCTTTAAGTACATGGGAAGCATAAGAATGGTCACCATAAAGCCCTTCAGAGGGAAGGAGAAGTGAGGGAGTATTCCTAGGGTCTGCCTTGTGTCCTTGACATTGAGGCTGTGCACACAAGCAGCCCTACCCAGGTTAAATCAGCCCTACATAGGTAGGCTGCTTGTGTGCACCACCGGAATCGAGGAGGCACACCCTCTAACTCAGGGCCAGGGTTGTGTGTATGCTCAGGCTGCACACAGAGTTGGGCTCCTAGAGCACCCAATGGACAGAGTTGGGCTCCTAGAGTACCCAACTCCCAGGGGAATCCCCCAAAGCACCACACTCCTCACACAGTGCCTTGTAGGATTCCTGGAGACTATGAAAACAAGTCCCAGCCTCCAGCAATTCACTCAGAGCAGTGCAGAGGCATGTTAGTGCACCAAAGAAGACTACAACAATAATCTGGGGGAAGGTAGGTTCCAACCCCCTTCCAAACGCCACCCCTATTTTGGTCATGAAACTTAGGTCTTGGAGGCTGGGGAAGACTAGGGGTGCTAACTACATGAAAGGGCCTCAAAAATACTTGCCTTGCCAGAAAGTGCCATGAGAAGGAGGTACCAGGAGTTAGCACTGCCGGCATCTGTTTTGTTCAAGAAAGTAACCCTCCCCCCCTCCTCTGATTCCAAGGATTTGTCCTCCTTACTACCCTCTGAGGCTGTACAGATGAGCAGCCAAACCTGGGTTTGGCTGCTCGTGTACACTGCTGGGATTGAGCCCAACCTCATTGCTGTCCTTGGACTTTTGACCTTGGCCTTTAGCCATGGTTTGAGGGTGTGAGCATGCCCTTAATCCCAGGGCCAGGGTAGTAAGTATGCTCAGGTTACACACAGCCTGAGTATATGCATAGTCCAGCACTTAGAGCACCCAACTCCCAGGGGAATCTCCCAATGCACCAGGCTTGTTGTGCAGTGCACTGTGGGATTCCTGGAGGTGGGGAAAATGTGTCTCGGCCTCCAGATATTTATGCTGCACGGAGCGACATAGATCATGTGAGCGCACAGTGGCGTGCCCAAGAGGAAATTTATTTATTTATTTAACACATGTTTATACCGCCCAAAACTTACGTCTCTGGGCTGTTTACAACAAACTGTTGCTCATCTGAGGGGGAGGTAGGTGTGTAGTAGTGTGCATGGTTTTGGTTTGGGGCCATTGGGATGACCTCCGGACCAGCTCGGAAGTCCGGTGGTCCGGAGGTTCAGAGGAGCGGGGTACTGTAACTTTAAGCGGGGGGGTGGCTGTACTTAACCCACCCCCCGCTGCTCTTCCCCCTCCGGCGCTGGTCCGTTTAAATATCTTCTGGGGGCGGCAGAGTTCCTCCCTGCCGTCCCTGCCCCCGTCGTCGTTAGTTTAGGTGCCAAAGACTCTTGAACGGTACAGAAGACCGGAAAAGAGACGAGCGCTGAAGAGACTTTTAAAAAGAGACTTAAGGTGGAAAAAACTTTGGAAAAGAGACGAGCGGCTCGTCGAGTGCTAGCAGCGCGCATGCGCCCTGCGCGGCGTGCGCGCTCGTCTCTGACACTACCATGCGCGCGCCACATACGTCACGCATACGTATGTGGCACGGCAGCATCAGAGATGAGCTGCGCAGGGCGCATGCATGCCACTAGCGCTCGACGAGCTGCTCGTCTCTTTTCCAAAGTTTTTTCCACCTTAAGTCTCTTTTTAAAAGTCTCTTCAGCGCTAGTCTCTTTTCCGGTCTTCTGCACCGTTCAAGAGTCTTTGGCACCTAAACTAACGACGACGGGGGCAGGGACGGCAGGGAGGAACTCTGCCGCCCCCAGAAGATATTTAAACGGACCAGCGCCGGAGGGGGAAGAGCAGCGGGGGGGGGGGTTAAGTACAGCCACTACCACCCCGCTTAAAGTTACAGTCCCCCGCTCCTCCGAACCTCCAGACTGCCGGACTACCGAGCTGGTCCGGAGGTCATCCCAATGGCCCCAAACCAAAACCATGCCCACTACTACACACCTACCTTCCCCTCAGATGAGCAACAGTTTGTTGTAAACAGCCCAGAGACGTAAGTTTTGGGCGGTATAAACATGTGTTAAATAAATAAATTTCCTCTTGGGCACGCCACTGTGTGCTCACATGATCTATGTCGCTCCGTGCAGCATAAATATCTGGAGGCCGAGACACATTTTCCCCACCTCCAGGAATCCCACAGTGCACTGCACAACAAGCCTGGTGCATTGGGAGATTCCCCTGGGAGTTGGGTGCTCTAGGTGCTGGACTATGCATATACTCAGGCTGTGTGTAACCTGAGCATACTTACTACCCTGGCCCTGGGATTAAAGGCATGCTCGCACCCTCAAACCATGGCTAAAGGCCAAGGTCAAAAGTCCAAGGACAGCAATGAGGTTGGGCTCAATCCCAGCAGTGTACACGAGCAGCCAAACCCAGGTTTGGCTGCTCATCTGTACAGCCTCAGAGGGTAGTAAGGAGGACAAATCCTTGGAATCAGAGGAGGGGGGGAGGGTTACTTTCTTGAACAAAACAGATGCCGGCAGTGCTAACTCCTGGTACCTCCTTCTCATGGCACTTTCTGGCAAGGCAAGTATTTTTGAGGCCCTTTCATGTAGTTAGCACCCCTAGTCTTCCCCAGCCTCCAAGACCTAAGTTTCATGACCAAAATAGGGGTGGCATTTGGAAGGGGGTTGGAACCTACCTTTCCCCAGATTATTGTTGTAGTCTTCTTTGGTGCCGGTCCGGGGGGACTCCGGACCATGCACACCCCTATAGGTGTGTCCCTGCCTCCCCACCGCCCACCCTACCTGCCGCTATTTTGGTCATGTGCATGACCTCTTTGTGTTGCAGGAGGACACTCTGCAACTACCATCCTACAGTCAGGAGCTGCAGAGGCTCCTTAACCCCACCAGAGGGTCAGGGCAGTGGTAACAACTTTCCTGGCTGGGTGGCTGAGCTACAGACACCCTGACTTCAGGGTTGCTACTGCTACTACTACAACAAACATGTACATATTCCTTTTCAACAGCAGTTCTCAACACAGTTTTCACAGAAAAATAAATACTTCAAAATAAGATGGTTCCCTGTCCTGAAAGGACTCACAATCTAAAAATAAACGTTACTGTATTTACCTGAATCCGAGACTAGGGTTTCCCCCAAGTTCTTTCATGTTAGAAATCAGGGGGTCATCTCAAATTCAGAGTCCTCTTCCTTTTAGGTAAATAAGGGTATACCCTGTATTTAACCTCTGTTTTTAAAGGGGCTTATCTTAAATTCAGAGTAGTCTTCTATTTAGGTAAATATGGTAGGTAGACACCAGCAACAACCACTGGAGGAATGCTGTGCTGAAGTTGGATAGTGTTGCTCTCCACTTGCTCTCCCACCACTAAATAGAAGAGAATCACCACTTGGAGAGGGGGCTCTTTGCTCAGTTAGTATTATAAAGACTCTCAGTTGTTAGGAGGCTCTAGACAATTGTGGAACAACATCCTTAACTGCTTATTTGGTATTGCCTCTGAGGCCTGGTACATAGGGTGGGTCAGATGCGGCACCTAAGGTTGCTTCCACCCTGGCAGCACATGCTCTTCCCCATTGCTGTGTGAGCTTCTACTTCTGTTGTAAGTTCTGATATGCTGAGATCGGTGGGTTTGGACAACATTACCAATCTTAAAATATGGCCAATCAACCAATATGGCCAATCATCCAATCAACAATCAACCAACATGGCCAATCTTGAAATATCTTACCCTCCTTCCCTCAGAGAACCTGACATATGTCACTGAGATATCCAGTAAGTGAGAGATGTTGGGTTCCTTGGGGGAGATAGAGCAGCATATGCCAGGATTGGTGGGTTTGAACAACATAGGAAGCTGCCATATACTAAGTGAGACTATTGGTCCATCTAACTCAGTATTGTCTACACAGACTGGCAGTGGCTTCTCCAGGATTGCAGGCAGGAGACTCTCTCAGCCCTATTTTGGAGATACCAGGGACAGAACTTGGAACCTTCTGCATGCAAGCATGCATGTGCTCCACCCAGAGAGGCCCAATCCCTTAAGGGGAATATCTTACACTGCTCATACATGTAGTCTCCCATTTGTATACAACCAGGATAGACCCTGCTTAGCAAAGAGGACAAGTCATGTTTGCTACCCCAAGACCAATTGCATCATGCTGGAAGTTATAACAGAAGTAAAGGATCATGCAGGCCTTGCAGGGATCATGCAACAGAAGGAAAGTCTCACACAGGGATGGGGATGGCAACCTCAGGAGCCGCCATTACATCCAAACCCATCCATAGTCTTTGATACCTGCTCTGCTAGGAGCTCACCAAGGTCCTCCTCTCCTGCATGTACTATGCTCTCATCTTGCTAGTACCTCCACAAGGTTCTAGCCAGGAAGCAGATACCTTGTCACTAGAAAAGAGACAACTACAGATATCACAATGTTTTCCTTCCCTCCTACCATTAAGGAATGCATCAGAGAATGGTGAGGAGGAGTCGTTCTTAGGAACATAGGAACATAAGAAACTGCCATATACTGAGTCAGACCACTGGTCTATCTAGCTCGGTATTGTCTTCACAGACTGGCAGTGGCTTCTCCAAGGTTGCAGGCAGGAATCTCTCTCAGCCCTATCTTGGAGAAGCCAGGGAGGGAACTTGAAACCTGCTCTTCCCAGAGCGGCTTCATCCCCTGAGGGGAATATCTTGCAGTGCTCACACATCAAGTCTCCCATTCATATGCAACCAGGACAGATCCTGCTTAGCTATGGGGACAAGTCATGCTTGCTACCACAAGACCAGCTCTCCTCTCCAAGGAAGCTCTCCTCTTCAAGGAAGGCGAGGGACAGTCTAACCCTGGATATTGTTTGGGGCATACAGGTGGGAAATAGACCAATAAATGTCCACTACATGGACCTGATGGGTTCTCATGAATGTCAGTAAAATGTTTGACATCTTAAAAGGTCAAGTGTTTTTTCTGGAACCTTCGCAACTATGGAATTTATTAATGCACAAATTGGATGAGAGCAGAGAACAGATAATATTTTCTGATTTGAAAGATTCATGCTGCATTGTGTAATAATGTCCTTCCATCATTGTGGTTGCCAAAGGCATAAATGCACGGCAGGAAATGTAATAAAGTCTGAGAAAATAAGTTAATGGAGATTACAACAAAAACCGTAAAATATTTTGTCTCCGTTTACTTGGCAAAGGTATGTGGGGGTGGTTTTTACTTATATATTTTGCTATATAGGTTAATGTGGTTTGTAAATGGAATATGTATTCATGCAATGTTTGAGGGAAGAAAAATAAAAAGAATTATTGTTGTAATGTTTGAAGGAAAGGTAACAAGGCCATAATTGCATTAAAAAAAAAAACCCAAGAAACACTGCCACTGGCTATAATTAAATTTAACCAGTGTCTTTCCATACATCTTGTTCAGATTAATATTGTTTTCCAGTGATCTGTTCAATAGAACAAGGCTATATTTTTCTTTAAAAGACAAACCCTGAAAACTTGTAAATATAAATCTATCTTGTCACAGACAAACTATATCCTGCCACAGATTTATTCTAGCTATTGGAAAAGGAATTCTTATTTCCTGCACAGTGATGTTCAAATAAATCTGCTGTATTTCCTGCTTTATCCATGTAAAACATTGTGGAGGCCATGCTTACAACACATTTGCAAAGGCTCTTAAGAGAGTGTGATAGCAGTATGGGGAGCAAGAAATATCGGATTGATGAGGTGAAAAGAAGCCTATGTGAGTTCAACGAAGTTCATGAACGATGGGCTGACACCCAAGCTAAGAAAAGCACTTGTGCAAATGTACAAGGTGTTGTGCTAGCTAGTTGTGCTGAGTTTGGAGCTTGGATTCCAAACTAGTGTTGCACTAGCAAAAGCATGTTTGCATTTGCACAACAAGGTACACAACCTATGGCATGTCTCTCTCCAATGTTACACAGGGAATTTTTGAGCACAGTGGCGGGGGGGGAGATGCAAATTGAAATCGAACCTGGATTTGATTAGAACCAGCCTGGTTTGACCCGATCGTGTTCAAACCGGACCAGCCCCTGGTTCGAAGGGGCCAGTCTAAGTTCAAACCAAGCTGAGCCTGGTTCAAATTGAACCAGTTTGAACTGATGTGATGGTTTGGATGCGGTTGACTGCCATTACAGAGGGTTTGTTGATAAAATTTCAGCCCTCCTGACTGGATTTTAGCGACTGCCTTTGGATTGGCTAATCATCTCCATTGCTCTGCTTAGTTTGTTGTCCTTCCGATCTTTCAGTTTCCAGGGCTACTCTGCCCCCATTGGCAAGGGGGGGAGGGGAGCAAAAACAAGGGCGTTTAAAAGGTATTTAAAACCAGGCACTGCCTGTCTGGCTTTACTCTTCTGCCTTTCGGAAAGAGCTTTAGCTATGCTCCAGGAGCTGCTGGATTCTGGAGAACTGCTCTGCTCTGCTCTGCATTTTGGAGGACTGCCCTGCTTCTTGAGCTGGTGCTGTGTGGAACCACTGGCACCCTGACCCCTGCTTCTCAGATCTGCTCCCCGCCTGCCTGGTTGGACCCCTGCCTGACCGGCCCACCCACCTGCCCACCACCGCCTGACCCGCCCATCAGATTATTGAGACCTTCCCATTTTAAATTTCTTTCTATTTCTTAGTTAGTGCTAGTAAGTTAGTTTTGTTGTTTGCTGGTTCTTTTTATTTTATTTTATTATTTATTGATTGATTTGATTTGTATACCACCCTTCCAAAATGATTCAGGGCAGTTTACAATTAAAAACAAACCACTAAAACAATAAAGAGCTAAAATAAAAAATTAAAAACAATATAACAACAGTTAACAATCTAAAAACATTTTAAAACAAGAATTAAACAATTGCAGTAATGAAAAACCCCAGAATCGAGTTAAAATATTAAAACCGATTTTAAAACCTTGGAAAGCCAGGCCAAACAAATATGTTTTAAGGGCTCTCCTGAAGGCTAATAGAGAATTCAAATTACGGATTTCCGCAGGGAGCGCATTCCACAGCCCCGGAGCAGCTATAGAGAAGGCCCGCCTCTGAGTAGTCACCAGACGAGCTGGTGATAACTGAAGACGAACCTCCTCAGATGACCTTAATGTGTGGTGGGGATCATGCAGAAGAAGGCGCTCTCTGAGGTAACTCGAGCCTAAGCCATTCAGGGCTTTAAAGGTAATAACCAGCACTTTGTATTTTGCCCGGAAACATATCGGCAGCCAGTGCAGTTGTTTCAAAATAGTTGTAATATGGTCTCTCCGGGTTACCCCAGAGACCAATCTGGCTGCTGCATTCTGAACTAACTGAAGTTTTCGGACTACATACAAAGGCAGCCCCACGTAGAGCACATTGCAATAGTCAATCCAGGAGGTTACCAGCTGGTGCACCACTGTTTTGAGGTCATCCTCTTCAAGGAATGGGCACAGCTGACAAATCAGCCAAAGCTGATAGAAAGCTCTCCTGGCCATGGCCTCCACCTGAGATACCAGGGTGAGGCCTGGGTCCAAGAGTACTCCCAAGCTGCGCACCTGCTCCTTCTGGGGGAGTGTAACCCCATCCAGCACAGGAAGATCTAACTCACCCCTCAGATTCTGAGCACCCACAATGAGCACCTCCATCTTGCTTGGATTCAGCTTCAATTTGTTATCCCTCATCCAGCCCATTACTGCCTGTAGGCAGGCATTTAGAGAATGAGTGCCATTTCCTGAAGAAGGAAGGGAGAAGTAGATTTGGGTGTCATCAGCATACTGATAATACCCAGCTCCAAATCTCCTGATGACCTCAACCAATAGTTTCATGTAGATATTGAAAAGCATTGATGACAGAATAGAGCCCCGAGGGACTCCATATAACAGCTCCTGCTTTGAGGAGCAACTGTCACCAAACTCCACCATCTGGGATCTACCCAAGATACAGGAACGGAACCACTACAAAGCAGTGCCCCCTATTCTCAACTCCCCCAGGCGACCCAGAAGGATACCATGGTCGATGGTATCGAACGCCGCCAAGAGAGCCAAGAGGACCAACAGAGTCATACTCCCCCTGTCGATTCCCTGGTAAAGGTCATCCATCAGGCCGACCAAGGCTGTCTCAACCCCATAGCCCATTCTAAAGCTAGTTTGAAATGGGTCTAGATAATCAGTTTCCTCCAAAACCGCCTGGAGCTGGTCAGCCACCACCCTCTCGATTACCTTGCCCAACCAGGGGAGATTGGAGATTGGCCTATAACTATCCATCGCTGAGGGATCCAGGGAAGGCTTCCCTTTTTAGATTTGGAGGTATTTGTGTGCTCTTGCTATTGTTGTTGAATTGGTTAGGTTTTAGTGGTTTTTTGTTGTTGTGATTGGTTAGGGGTTGTGTGTGTGTGTACTAGTGGGGTCTGGTTTCTGGCAATGGGCGCATCTGTTGGGCAAGTGGTCTGGTCATATTATCCAGGCCATTGGAGAGATGGCCATTTCAGATCGTGGAGAATGCCAGCTTCCTCTGGATGCTCCAGCTGCTTGCCCCCGAGTACCACATCCCAGGCGTGCAGGGAAGTTGTGCTGGGGCTGCTGGAGTCAGAAGGACCTGACACCAGTGTACACTTCACTACAGATGTCTGGGCCAGCTGTAGTGGAGTGCAGGCTGCTTTTCTGTCCCTCACTGCACACTGGTGGGGGGCAGGAGAGAGAAGGGAAGACATCTGCTGCTGGTCGTGTGGCCAGCACATCCTCCCAGGCAGCAAAGCCCAGGTGGGCTCTGCTGCATGTGCAGCCACTGGACACTGACCACAAAGCCGATGAACTGTCAGTGGTCAGCAGGCGCCAGGGGAATTTTCAGACAGCAGGCTTTACTGCAAGTTTACTGTGAGGCTTTACTGTGAGTTTGAAGTTGCCCCAAAAAACCAACACAAAAGGTGGATTTTTGTTACCCCAGATATAAATTGGACTACACTCTAATACGCAATGAAAAACCCACACTGTGTGTGAAGTGCTCCCTGATAGCTCACAGGCTGATAATTCTGGCTGATATGTGAATGCACACCCTCCATTATGGAGGAGATGGCTTTCAATTGTGCTGGTTGCTTTGATTGGTGGTTGATTGTTGTGTTGTTTTGCTCCTGCAGCACAGCCAAACATGCATGTGTGCACACTCACACTCACACACCCCATGATGAGTCTAGACTTGTTCCCTTGTGTGTGTCAGCCTGCAGGAAAGAATACAGAAGACTTCTCATGTGTATGCACACGCACACTTCAATTCTTCTTGTTTTTGCTGAATCTTGGATGGACAAAGGCAGAATAACTTGGTTGCTTTGCCAGGCTTGCCTGCCCTTCCTTCCTGAGACTTCAGATTCTGGTGTTGTGGTGAAATCTCTGTCTGCTGTTGATTTTCAGTGTGAGAATTGCTCCATGACATGTGCCTGTCCTCACAGCAGAACAGGGTCAGGGGCACCTGGTGGGCCACTGTGTGAAACAAGATGCTGGGTTAGATAAGCCTTCTTCTGTCAAAAAGGTGCCACCTACTGCTGCCGTTGCTATGGAATAATTGTGTGTATCTGGAGAGCAACTTGTGGCATTGGATGATGATGTGTCAGCGGGCCCTGGGCAGGGCACCTGGCACTGTGTGGCTGGTACAGAATCTGTGTGAGTGAAACGTTTTTGGTCTGTTTTACGCCATGTTCTGTGGGAGAATCACTTTTTTGTGTGTATGCTCTGCTCTGGTTCTGGTTCTGCCAGAGGGAATAATGGGAAATCTAACCGGCCCATTATTCGCCATGCATCGTACCTAGAGACACAAAAATGGTTTGTGTGTCAAAATGGGTTCAAAGTCAATCCAAACCAGTGACCAGTTTGACAGAACTGGTACTCAGATCAGAGTCCCCTATTCAAGTCCAGTTCAAACTCGAACCGAAACAGGAAAGCCAGTTTTGTGCACACCCCTAACGGTGATACGATCTTGCACGAGGGCAATTTTGTTCATTGTGCAACTGCTCCATTAGTCTAGGCATCAGCCATGGACAAGAAAGAAAGAACGGATAGTTGCTACCATTTTAGAACATCCAAACAGGAAAAAAATCAGGGGCCTTGAGAAATAAACCCATGGGGTTGTAATGGAATTAATGGGACTTCAGTAAATCATGACTAAGTAGTCTCGTTTATTTCAGTGTGGCATAGCCATGACTACCTTTCTTTGGACGCAACCCATAGCTTCAGCTAAACTGCAAAGACAACCATATATAAAAACCTAGAGCGTGTTGTATAATCATTGCTTCTAAAGCAGTTGCTTTCAAACAGCACCAATTAGCCAAGTTAGCTATTTTGTAAGCATAAGCTTGGCACTTATCCATACAAAATACTTCTGAAGCAGCTAAAATGGTTTCGAGTGGTTGAGCTAGATACTTGAACGATTTTGTTTTTCAAAATTAGTCTGAATAAGAACCTAATTGAAGAACTGGAAAATACTGATGAACTTGAATCATAGCTTAACTTGCATGCTTAATGGATTTTATCTGCACTGATGAACAAGTGTGT
Organism: Hemicordylus capensis; assembly: GCF_027244095.1. Classification (NCBI taxonomy): domain Eukaryota; kingdom Metazoa; phylum Chordata; class Lepidosauria; order Squamata; family Cordylidae; genus Hemicordylus; species Hemicordylus capensis. Next base: position 203,738,375 of record NC_069661.1, read on the forward strand.
TGATCCTTTATGTAATGTAGCCTACATCCAGCCTAGTGTTTTACGGTAGTGTAACATGGTGTCCCTAGAGCAAGGACATTATGCTACCACATCGCAACACTAGTCTCGATGTCAGCCCATGTTTTTGTAAAAGTTAATACTCCTAAGTATCTAATAAGTAAAGAAGATCAAAATAACTGCCAATACGAAATCCTTCTCTTTAGATTTTAATTCTGAACCAATGGAATATGCTCACACTTAAAACATTTTAGAAACCTGTGCTATACAGAACTGTACAAGTATAATCCAGTTTTGAATGTTTGTATCTTTATATCTTTTATATTATATGTTGTTTCTATATGGCACTTCTTTGGCCTCAACATTTTCTTGAAATTGTGATTATTTTTCTTTTATGAAAGTCAGTTTTTCTGAAAGAGTAGAATTTTGAAAATGCACATGCCGAAAAGACATTTGTTAACTATGCTGTGCTGGACAAAACACAGCATCTGTGTTCATTCTATTAAAATGATGGTTTTGTTGTTATTAAGCATGTGAATCTTTTCATTTCCCTTGCAAGATTTACATTCTTTGAAGTTCTAGCAAGAACATTATTTAGCCAGCTGTAAGAACACAGTATTTCTAGCACTTCCTGTTGCTAAGACTGTGGAACTGTCATATACTGATATTGTTCAACAGTTTAAAATGACAAGAGGGAAGTTAAAATACTTGTTAAAATACAAAACACAATGAAAATAATGCATATCACCCCTGGTGTCTGGCATATTTAAATCAGCACAACAGCAGAGACTGCAGTAAAACAGGCATCATTCTGGAGACCTTTCCCTTTCCAGGAAAATAACTCTCTCTTATATCTTATAAGAAGTATGTATCCCTCTTGCTTCTAAAGAGCTTCTGCTTCAGGTGCCACTGCCATCTAATATGCAACTGGCGGTGACTAAGTACAGGGCCTTCCCAGAAATAGTGGTAGATGTGGAACTCTTTCCCACTGGAAGCCCACTTAGCCTCCTCATTGGCTAATTTTCATTGGCTTACTACAGACACATCTTTAAGTAGACTTTGGTGGCAGAGTAATCTTTTGTGGTCCCTTGCTACTACGAGCAGGGGCGTAGCTAGGGGAGAGGAGACCCCGTGTTTGCCCCTCTCCCCGGTGGCATCTTGGAGTGAGGGAGACAATAAAGAAAATAGGGAGGAGTGGAGCTGGGGGCAGGGGGCCAGGTTCTTTGAACTCATCCGCTCAATTATAGCTACACCCCTGGCTACAAGTTTTTATCTGGGAGACTGTTTATTTGCTTCATGTATCTTATGGTTTCACAGTATTTTAATAGTATTTTATTGTTTTTAGCCTGCTTTCCTTAAGGAAAGTAAGTAAGTAAGCTGATGAGTTCACCCAGCTCCCCCACCCGCCGCCCTGTCCCTTTAAACTTGCAATGCCTGGACCAATTTGAATCAAATTTGGTACAGTTGTAGGGACACACAGGGATACCTCACTGGCGTAGTTTGGGGTGATGTCATCCACCCCAATTCAAGATGGCAGATGCATGAACATTTGAGGTGGAAGTGGGCTAACTTGTGAAAATGGTAATTATCAATTGAGATTATAGTGAAAGGAAAGTAGGCAGATTAGATCTTACCAGAACTTCTTGTTGTGTTTTGTATTGTACATTGCTTTAAGTGCATTTTTTGTAGAAAAGTGGGTTTTTCTTTACTAAATAATACTAATACCAAGGCTAGTTGAAAAGAAAGAGTGATTTGTTGTGTGCATAAAAGAATGGACTGGAAAGCAATCAGGGTCCAATTTGCCACTAGCTGTGTGATCCGAAGCAAAGTATCCATTGTTTTCTTTGCCCCATCTGTAAAATAAGGATAACAAATAGGGCCATCATCTGAGGCAAGTTCGCCACAATCCTATTTATGAAGTAATAACGAGAGAGATAAGGGGCAATTTAGTTGGGCAAAATGGTTATCTTAGATTCGCTTTCCCAGGCATTATGACTGCACTGGCGATGTTGAAACTGGGACACATAATGATCTATCTTAATACTTGCAAATTGTCAAAAATACCCCTTGCTGTGCTGCCATCCTTTAACCCCCTTCTGTCAGCATGTTTTGCACAAAGAAAATATATACAGAACATTCTTATGGACTCATCCTAGATAGTGTGCCCTTTCTCACGATCAGTGAGAAGGGCTACTGGGTGGACAGGGAGGAAGGCTGCTAGAACTTATCTCCCCTGCAGACCATTGCCTGGGCACGTGCCCACATGGACACCGGCTGCCCCCAGCAGTGCAGAGGTTTTGGGGCTGGGACACGAGAGTGTGGTACATTATGGGGATCTCCCCGGTGCTGGCCAGGAGCCTGCTCCTGTGTCGGTGCCACATGGCACAAACACATGAGCACTCAATCCAAGTTAAGGGTGCCCTTGTGCCCTTAACTCTGGCTAAGCGGCAGGCTCCTTAAGCGGGTTTGCCGCCGTGTTGCCGCCAGTAGCCGCTCACCTCCCAGCAGTACACACACACACAGCCAAGAGTGGGCTTGGCTGCCTTAGTGCACTCTTGGCTGCATGTGTGAACAGCCTCACTATATCCTTGGGGATGAAGAAGCAGACAACAACACTTGGTTCAAGCAGCCATTCAATTGCTTAATTCATTGGGTATGTATGTATGTATGTACATGCATATGTGTTTATTACATTTATATACCACCCCATCCAAAGGCTTTGGGCGGTACAGATGGTACAGATACATTATGATGTTATGATGGTACAGATACATTTTTCAAATATGAGCTGACATCCTAATGAAGCACTGGTGCTTTGTGAAATGTGCCAATTCTCTGGCCACAGTCGACTAACCCAGCACCAGCACGTATGCAAGGAGGTAAATTTTGGTGGCTTCCCCATTTCCAGTAGCATTCTGTGCCACCCAAAAATATGTTACTGAGGGTCATGCTGCATTCAGAGACATATTTTGGGGTGACACAAAGGAATTCTGGGAAATTCCAGGGGAATCACCAAAATTTGAATGCGGACAGTGCATAACTGCAGTTTCATGCTGTTTCTGGAACCATAATCATAGAGAAGGTGGCCCAGATATGACTGGGACTGCACCCACACCATGCCTGTGGTGCTTCTTGCTGGCTGCCTCTCTGAGCACTTGCCCCACCCCCCATGTCTCCAACTAATCAATGCCCAACCCCTTCCCCTTGGGTGAGTTTGTGTAGTCCCTAGTCTTACCCATGAGAACAGCAGGAGCAGCAATGCCTCCAGTGAAAGGAAATATTCTACATGTGTGATGATGATGGAGGCTGCTCCTGAACAGACCACTCTCTCATGAGAGTGGAAGGCCATGGGGATTCCCATTCAGACAAGAAGAGCCACCCAGGGGGACAGAAGGATCAGGCAGAATAACCAGTCATGTGCGATGAAAGCCCTTCTCCCACGGACCATTCTCTCACAAGAGTGTTAGGCCGTGAAGACATGCATGCGGACTGGATGGCAGATGCCACCCAGCCTGGTTGCTCCACACATGCAAGCCACGGGGATGGGTACCCCATCAATACCTCTCACAGTCTTGGTGACTGCTGCAAGGAAGCAGTCCAAGTGGGCCCTCTGCCAGTCCAGCTGCCCATTGGGACATATCCATCTTTATTTTTGCTCAGCACAGCAAGACCACTTTGCTGGGGTCGCTGGAAATGAGGGCTCCCCTCTCCCACATTTCCCCACAGTGGACGCAGCTAGATGGTGGCACTGCACATCTTTTTGGCAGTGACAACCACAGTTTGAGCACAAGGAAAACTGGTACTGTTGTTAGTAAGGAATGAAGCATCATCTTACTTGATACAAAGGGAATTATTATTGTTGATCACACTGTGTAAAGTATTTCACTCCATTTTTCATATTCACCCTGTCAAGGTACTGTTCTCATGTGAACAAGTAAAGTTGTAGGACCCACTCACTCAATACTTAGCAAGACATAGTTAAGGTTAAACCAGAATTTTATCTGCTGAGCCACACTGAGGGCTTGTCTGCACTGCACATTTTATTGGTCTGAAACTGGCTTAATTGTTGTGACTTCCCACAAAGAACCCCACAAATTGTAGTTTTGTGTTGAGAATTATATCTGTAACTGCCTCTTAGAACATAAGCACATAAGCACAGCCCTGCTGGATCAGGCCCAAGGCCCATCTAGTCCAGCATCCTGTTTCACACTGTGGCCTTCTTCACAGAGCTACAGTTCCCAGAGTTCTTTGTTTATGAGCTAGGACAGTCAAACAGCCTTTTTAGTGGTTAAAATGTGTAGCATAGACATTTGCTATATTGCTGCAATACACACACACACACACACACACACACACACACACACACACGCTGCAATACCCTCAAAAATAGCAGAAATAATTGGAACAAATTAAGTATGTACCTACATACCAGGTGGTGTTCTCACAAATTCATTCTCTGGCATCAAAGTGACCTTTAACCACAGCTGGCACCAGAAGGCATCTGCTGTCAAAGATTTCCCTAGATTGTGCTAAAGTTAACAATTTCTTACTTGTATAGCCAGAATAAATTCCCTTATCAATAGGTTTTATGTTCAAGTACTGAATGTTCTACTCTGCTGTCTTTTAAAAATGTCAGCTGAACAATTGTGATATAAATATGCCATAATATTTCCCAATGGTTTGTCTTTGCTAAGCAACATAGACAGAGTCACTTTGGTCTTCATGAAGAGGTTCCAGGCAGAAATAGCCTTCAAAGAAATGAATCCAAGGGCCAACCTTTACATTAGGAAGAGCTGTGTGAAACTTTCTCTTGACTTTTCCTTTTAACAAAAAAGAGCTGCTGAATTAGCATTTTCACCAGGAACTGTGGTGTGAGTGGGGAGGATTGCTTAACATGCTGTTTCCTCCTTGTGGAAAAGATACAGATCCTTGTATCTTTTCCCCCACAAGGAGAAAACAGTATGATGGGGGGGGGGGGTTCTGGCAGAGAAAGGATTAATCTGCTTCTTCCCATTTGTACTTCTTTGATCCCACCTACATCCTCCTCTTCTGCTGAATATTTATATACCACTTTTCAACAAAGTTCTCAAAGTGGTTTACATAGAAAAAATAACAAACAATATAGTTCCCTGTCCCAAAAGGTTCACAATCTAAAAATAAACATAAAGTAGACACTAGCAACAGCCCTTGGAGAAACAAAGTTGGGATTAGCTGCAGTGGCTGCTTTTCATTTCTAAAATGTTGTGTGTGGGGGCGGGCGGGGGGTGTTACTCCATGAAACATGCAGTTAGGACCCATATTGAATAAATAGTTAAAACTGTTTAATAAAACTGAAAACATGAAGTATAATCATGATCGGGATGGAAAAGTACGGAATCTGACCCTGGGGTCCAGTCAAAACAATGAAATGCACAGAGCAAGCTGAATGCAAACAAGCTATAGAATGATTTGTACCAGAAAGTGTTTGCTTAGCAATTCCCTGCAAAAAGAAGTTTTTCAGGCTGGGTGGTATATTTACATGAATGTCAAATCAAGCCTGCACTAGCACTGAAAAATTAACTGACTCTTCCATGCGCTAGAAAGCCACTTAAGTTATCAATTAGTACCTTTTATGTTAACTATGGATTCAATCATCTGCTGTAAAGATGTTATTGCAGCTAATGTTAGCGCTAATTTTGTTTGTGCTAATGTTTGACTGATTTTGAGAGGAGAGCTGGTCTTGTGGTAGCAAGCATGACTTGTCCCCTTAGCTAAGCGGGGTCCATCCTGGTTGCATATGAATGGGAGATTAGAAGTGTGAGCACTGTAAGATATTCCCCTTAGGGGATGGAGCCGCTCTGGGAAGAGCAGAAGGTTTCAAGTTCCCTCCCTGGCTTCTCCAAGATAGGGCTGAGAGAGATTCCTGCCTGCAACCTTGGAGAAGTGTCTGCCAGTCTGTGAAGACAATACTGAGTTAGATAGACCAATGGCCTGACTCAGTATATGGCAGCTTCCTATGTTCCTATGTAACCCCAGTTCCATTTAATTCATGATCAGGAGCTGTTAGTAGAAGCCAGTGGGCCAGGAGTGGCCAACCTGAGGCTCTCTAACTGTTCCTGGACCACAACTCCCAGCTTCCCCAGCTACAATGCTAGGAACTGCAGTCCACCAACAGCTGGAGCTTGGCCACCCCTGCACTAGATTACATGAGAGCAGAGGGTGAGCCATAAAAAGCAGAATTCCTCTGTGCTCTGATATATAATTCCGCCTTGCTCTTATGTATAATTTTCTTATTCAATAGCCCAGGGGTTCCCAACAGGAAATACTAGTACCCCTAGGGATATTTGAAAGGCTCCCAGGGGGTACTCAGAGCCCTTCTGACTCCCCAGAATGCTATTGCACTATTTGCTCCCCATCTGAGGATCGCCAGCTTGAAGCTGACATCTCCTTAGCGATGTGTCCACTGCCAGAGGGGAGGGAGGAGCTTGAAGGCCTGCCTCCCCTGGAGTAACAGGTACCCCTGCCCCCAATAGGGGAGGTTCGTACCTGATACTCCATCCCCTGCTCCTGATTGGCTGGCTACATGCTCAGCATACCCCTCCCTCAACCTGACTGACAGGCTTCAGAAAATTAGCACTGAGTACTCCTATTGAAATTAATAGGCCCATTAGTTTAAATAAGACTGCTTATGAGTAACAGTGTGGATATGAGCCAGTGACTGTAGTAGTCTGTTTCCTAACTATAACACTTAAATCTCTGTGTGTGTGTGTGTGTGTGTGTGTGTGTGTGTGTGTGTGCGTGCGTGCACATATATATTCAAATATTAGTTATGAGACAGGCTACTCCAGTCACTGGCTTACATTCAGATTAAGTTACTCCTAAACAGTGGTAATGAAATCAGTGACAGGTTTATTAGACCCATTAATTTCAGTGAGAGTAATCAGGAGTAAAGCCACCTAATGGCGCAGTGGGGAAAGTAACCTGCCTAGGGAGCAAGAGGTTGCTGGTTCAAATCCCCGCTGGTATGTTTCCCAAACTATGGTATGTTTCTCAGACTATGTGAAACACCTATATCGGGCAGCAGCTATATAGGAAAATGCTGAAAGGCATCATCTCATACTGAACGGGAGGCAGCAATGGTGAAGCTCTCCTGTATTCTACCAAAGAAAACCACATGGCTCTGTGGTCACCAGGAGTCTACTCTGACTCGACGGCACAACTTTAATCTTAAGTAACTTAGTCTGGATGTAAGCCAGTGACCTCAGTAGCCTGTCTCATAACTGGAACATTTAAATCTGTGTGTACATATACGTACACACATATATGTACACACATGTGTACACACACACAATCTCTATGGAGTACCTGAGCTGAAGGTTTGTGGTGGAAGAAGTACACTTGTTAAGAAAGGTGAGGAACCTTTGCAATAGCAGGAACAACAAGATTATAATCATTTCGCACATTTCCAGTGGCGAAGACTTACATAGCGGTGGTGCTTCATTAGGAAGGATGTCAGCCATTATGTGCCCACAAGAAATAGGACACACAACCTCTCTCACATCTTGTTTCCCTGTAAAAAAATAAATAAATCACATCATAATCTGTTATTCAGCTATTTGCACCTTCCCTGCCCAGGAGATGTGTGTATATCCCAGGGGGTGGAGTTTAAAGGCAACATTGCAGATGCATTATCATTGTGACAGAACAAGAAGTCCAGGGACATTACTGATCCCATTTCTAGACTGCAAGGTGATGTCCAAAGCTGCTGTGAATGTTCTGTGTTATAGAATGACAGGTGCAGAAGAAGTCTCAGGGAATCAGGACTTTTGCCTGCTTCATTTCTGGTATGAATCTGAGGGTAACACAAACTCTCAAAATGATTGAAAAGAGCCCATTCTAATCCATTACATTATGCTCAATGCTTTATTCTGTTTTATTTATTCAGTTGATGACGCTTAAGAAAAAGATTGTATGGCCAATCTACATTTTAAAAAAATTTCCTGTATGGGTGAAAGAGCAATTTCCGACTCTACTATTGACAAATTATGTTTGCTGTACAGGTGTTTCCCCATTATAGTAAGATATCAATAAGTAGTAACTTGTTAGGACAATTTGTTCCTTGAGGCTGAAAAGCAGAACACTTTCCCCCCATAGAGATAGAAATAACAAGTACATGAAGAACTCGAAAGCTAAAAACACGGAGGAAGTGCCATCAAGGACAGGAGCACTTTTCATTTGGGCAACGGCCTTTCAGTCCCAGCTGCAAGTACACTGTGTACTCAACAGAGCGACTTAGCTGCTAAAAAAATAATAATAATCCAAAGCCAGGGCAGCAGAGATGCAAATATTCATTCCAAGTGAGAGATTCCCAACCAATCCCAGCTATTGTTGGACTACAATTCCCTTATGGTGAAGGCCACCATAGCCTTCAACATTAGGGCCAAACCGATGTGGATATCAGCTGGGGGTTTTCTTCTTCTAAATCTTACCCAGATTTAGCTGCGGGGGCTTTCCCTTTGCTTAGGCAGGGGCAAGTGGTGAAGTGAAGATGGACCCATCCTCTTGGGCTGTTTTTCTAATCCAAATTGTCCCTGTGCCTATAGTTCCTCCACCTCCTGTGCAGCTAACAGCAGCTTCAGGATGTGACTGTAGTTAGTTCAGAAATACAGCAGGAGGAGGGAAAGTTAATCTGAACCTTCGCTCTAACAAGTCACCACCCCTGCAGTACATCTCAGGAAGTCAGTTCACAGGTTTCAGATTCTGCTTGTCTTTTGGCTCTTGCAGGTGCTACTTACAAGTAGCTGTACCGGGTTTGCTTGTTGATTGACACAGGAAATAGTTTTCTCCTTTTCCTTTGTCAGTATTCCTCTTGCTTATGACTGACAGTGTAGCATGCCACAAGTGTTGTGGGTACCATGGAAACGGCTGCATGCTTGTAAAACTGTATTGGACACAGTTGCACAAGAGCACAGTTGTGCAAATACACAGAGCTGTGCATATGGAATTGCACAATGGGCAGCTATTATTTTCAAGCGCAACTCCAGTTGTGCAATTCTGTGCATTTGCACCAGAGCACTCTTGTGCAACTGTGTCAGACACAGTTTTATGAGCATGCAACAGTTTCTGTTGTGCTCACAACACTTGTGGAATGCTGAACAGTATGTTGGCCAATAAGGTTATTTGCTTGACATGGGCTGCTACATGGGCAAAATGTGAGGTAAAATGTAAAAGGAGTCTGTCCTACCTCACTTTTTGTTCGTGTGAACCGTTGGGGATCTGAAAATGGCCACCGGGGATGGCGGCCATAGAACCCTGACTGCAGTGTGGCCTGGGAGAAGAGCCCTTCTGCATTCCAGAGAACATTCCGCTGCCTACACAGTGCATTAAACATACCCAAGGCCTATCTAGTCCAGCATCCTGTTTCACACAGTGGCCCAACCAGATGCTTCCAAGAAGCCCACAGGCAAGAGGTGCCCTCTCTCTTGCTTCTCCTCCTCTGCAACTCGTATCTAGAGGGATCTTGCCTCTGAGGCTGGAGGTGGCCTCTAGACACCAGACTAGTAGCCATTGATACACCTGTCTTCTATGAATTTGTCTAAGCCCCTTTTAGAGCCTTCCAAGCTAGTGGCCATCACTACATCCCGTGGCAGATAATTCCATAGATTAATTATGTGCTGTGTGAAAAAGTACTTCCTTTTGTCTGTCCTAAATTTCCTGGCCTTCACTTTCATGGGATGATCCCTGATTCTAGTGTTGTGAGAAAGGGAGAAAAAATGTCCTCTGTCTCCACCCCATGCATAATTTTACACACCTCTATCATGTCTCCCCATAGTTGCCTCTTTTCCAAGGTAAAGAGCCCCAGATGCCTCATACAGATGCCTTGCCTCATACTTTAAATTTTATATGTGTTTTAAATGTGTTGTTTTGTTTTGTTTTGTTGTTGTAAACTGCCTATAGACTTTGGTTGTGGGCAGTGTATCATTGTGTTAGATAGATAGATTGATTGATAGATAGGGAGGGTGCTTCATGCCCCTGATCTTGGTTGCCCTCTTCTGCACCTTTCCCAGTTCTACAATGTCCTTCTTAAGATATGGTGACCAGTACTGCATTGTGGGACGCAGGAGGACTTCCTATTCCCAATCCTGTGTTGAGTGACCACTGCCACACTGGTCATGCAGAAGCTCAAGCGGTGGTTCATAGAGGAGCAGACCATGTGGGGGAAGGTAGGTAGGATCCTACCTTTCACCCAGCCCTCCCCTGCCTTTGTGGTGTGAAAGACCTTTATATCTTTTTCTGATATTCATACCCTTGATGCACTTTTCCTACCTCTTTTATAAGGAGAAATGTTTCCCTCCCCAGCCCTGTAGGGGAAAGGTGTGATGCTCAAACAATTGTATCATTTTCTATGGAAAGTTGATACATTGTTTAAGGTAAGAAACAATTGTATCATTTTCTGCAGAAAGGTAGTACATACCTCCTTATAATGATGATCTGCTTACAACAAATAAAAGGACTATGATTTGCATTCAGAATTGTGGTTTTCTGTGTCACATACTGTATTGATTTAATTCAGAAGGTGACAAGAATAACCGTAACCCATTTCAATATTCTGCTTTCCTTAACAAATTTAATGGAAGACTTTTCCTACTGGAATAAATTCAGGCTTCAGATTTATGGCATAACAACAGATTTCTAACTACTGCTCAGCAAAAATGGGATGAAAGTGGCGAGAGGCATCACTATGTCAAAATTTTCATAAAATGTTTTTACATCCTTGATTCAGAAATATGTAGTCATTCAGGAAATGACAGAATATCTAGTTACTACACTGGAATGAAAAGATTTAATAGGAAAGGATACCAGTTACCTGTAGAAATATATATGATAATTTTAAGAATGAGTGGGTCCTTGATTTGGATGAAACTGTTTTGCAAGAAAAGTGGTTATGGATATGGAAATTATGTGGCAAATCTCCTTCATGTTACCCTTAATGAAAGTTGCTGACACCCAGACTAAGTTATTCATGAATAGTCCCATTGAAATTAATGGGACTAATCATAACTAACTTCTCCCATTAATTTCTATGGGGCATAATCTAATTTGGATCTCAGCCATTTATTATAAGGTTCAGTTCCAGTGGTATTTAACCTCTTCACATTTAAAACACACACACACACACACACACACACACACACACACACACACACACACACCCCTACATATAGAACCGTGGTGAAGATGAGTGTTGGAGGAAGCAAACAGAGTGTAGGGATGTGCACAAAATGTTTCGGCACATTCAGTAGGGATGTGTTGAACTGCTTTGGTGCAGCCCACCCAATCATTTTGGGTGAGGCAAGGGTGGAACGTTTAAGGATGAGTATAGCAAGTCCTTACCCTGCTCCTCTGCTGCCACATCGCTTTTCCTGCTGCAGTGCTGCACCATTCAGAAGTCCATGCGTGGCTGCTGTGCTGATTTAGCAGCCTGTGCATTGTGCCAGTGGTTGTGCATTCTGGGATGCCCTGTGCCTCCTGGTGCCACACGCAGGCTGCTGGATCAGCGCAGCAGCTGTGCGCAGACTTCTGAGCAGCACAGCACCGCAGCAGGAAAAGTGGTGGGCTGGTGGAGGAGCAGGTACGGACCTGCTTTACTCGTCCTTAAGGGTCTCGCTCCCCACCCTGCTGAAAAGCTTCATGTACATCCCTAACAGGGAGCTGATCTCTCCACATCTGTTGAAATTGTCCAAAGATTAGGAAAGAGATATTGGGGGAGGGGGATTAAGAACATGACTGGTAGGAACATTCTGTACAATATAAATATCAAGATTGTATTCCTGGGCTACTTGAAAGATCGGATTTTGGAAGACAACCTAAAATTAGTGACTGGTTCATTGCCTTTGGTTAGAATCTGTGCAGTATCATGTTGGAGATCTCCCAGGCCACCTCCCATGTTAGATTGGAACAAATGGATTTGAAGAGTAACTGAATTGGCTATGTTTACCTACTGTAGGAGAGCCAGAAAAGACATATCAACAGACAGATTTGTTGAGACATGCATTTTATTTGTTAATCACTGAAATGCAATAAGGTTCATGGTAATATTCACCCATGTATTCTGTTGTCTCTTTTGTAAGAATTGTATATATGACTCCTGCTAACTGGGCAAAGAGGCACCTTTGTAAAGTGATGGTTGTCTTAGGTAAAGCAGGTGGAGAGAAACTGTTCCTATACAGCCCCAGCATAATACTCCTCCAGTGGCTGTTGCCAGTGCCTCCCTCATGTATCTATTTAAAGGTAAAGTGTATTGTCTAGTCAACTCCTGGTGCCCACAGAGCCCTGTGGTTGTCTTTGGTAGAATACAGGAGGGGTTTACCATTGCCATCTCCCACACAGTATGAGATGATGCCTTTCAGCATCTTCCTATATCACTGCTGCTCACTATAGGTGTTTCCCATAGTCTGGGAAACATACAAGCGGGGATTTGAACCAGTAACCTCTGGCTTGGTAGTCAAGCCATTTCCCTGCTGCGCCATTAGGTGGCTTGTGTTTCTGTTTCGAATCCAGTTTTAGAATCCTTTGGGGACAGGGAACCATCTCCCTCCTGTTATTTATTTTTCCTTTGTTAACCGCTCTGAGAAACTTTCTGTTGAAAAGCAGCACAATACTAGTAACAATCCTAATACTAATAGTGTTTGTACTAGATTTTATAATTTAATGACAAAATAAAAAGAATAACCAGCCATGCTAATATGAACAACGATTTGCATTTTAAGTTTCTATTCTCAGGTTAATGTGGAAGAATTAAAAATGAGCTGTGCTGGCGCAAAAATGCATTCTTCATGCTGCCTATGGGGCGTGCCTCACAAACTTATATTCCATTATTGAATCACACAAATTCTGTTCCATTGGCTCAAAGCAGCAGGGCGTGTGTGTGTGTGGGGGGGGGGGGTTGGAGCCCTTAGGGCCCACATAGTTGCTTAGTGAAATCAAGCAGGGGTCTTTCAACTGATTTTTATTGAGCAATGGCTACAGGTCAAATTACATGTAAGTATACCTTTTAATTTAGGTTTCTGTTTAGGACAAAAACATATGGAAGTATAACAGAAAGACTTCCATGGCTACTTCATGCTGCTGACAGGAATGCCTTTTCTTTATTCTTATTATCAGCTGCTTTGGGTGTGAAATTAAAAGTAGGCTTCTACCTTTAATTTCAGATAGGCTTCTAAACACCTACTGCTGACTCGTATTGTCCACAAGGGTGCACATTTTAAGAGATTCCTATAATGTGTGATGTCCAGTACTTTCCTCATATTGCATCCTTTAAATTTAAAACAATGGCATGATGAAAATTGCAGCTATAGTAGCCAGAGCAAATTATGTAAATACTGATTTATGCAAGAAATAGTTAAGTAGAAATTCAGCTAGAAGTGGGTTAGGCAGCATAAAGCCCACAGGCTGCATCTAGCCTTTTCCAGATCCTGGAAATGCCCCCCCCCCGCTTTTGCATAGAATGCTCAGTCCATGCTTTGGTACTTATATGAGGGTGATGGTGGTGGCAGCAACAGTGATCTGGATGGTGTGGAAAGAAATCCATGGAGTGCTGGGTAAACCAGTGGGCCTTTCTTTTTCCATACCCACTTTATTTTTCTCCCTGTGTCATCATCTCATACACCACCACCATGGCCAAGGATGAGATATGGACTAGTGCCCTGACCCACATGTCAGGCTGTCAACGGGGGCCCAGCACCAATCTGAGGCCATAGTGTTATCCAGACCCAGTCAGACAGGCAGGCAGGGATGTATGCTTACACTGGAGATGAAGAAAAGAAAGAAGATTTCTTCCCATGGTAAGAATCGACAGGCTTTTTTCCTTGTCAGGCCATGACTGTTGCACTGTCTTCCTGTCTCTTTGTGGCAGGCAGGATAGAAGGAAGGAGGTTTGATTTTGTGGTTTTCTCAGCACTGAGTGACTAAGTATAATATGCTTGTGCTTAGTGTGCTATTGCTTCCTGTTAACTATCTGGTTTTGCTGGATCTCAAACTGAAAAAGGCAGAACTTGATCCCACTGTCATGATCACGAAGAAAGGGCTTCATGCTGCAGGAGAGGAAGCCTTAAAACACTTACCTCCACCGCAGATAATCTTGGTTTTCTTGCTGGGCGAGTAGATCGCTACCCCAGACACTAGATGGGGCTAAGAGATGATCAGCAAAATGGGGTTAAGAGTAGGGATGTGCACAAAACCGGTTTGCCCGGTTCGGTTTGAATTCGAACCAGGTTAGAACCAGCAGGGGGTGGTTCGGTTTTGGTTTTGCTCGAACCTCCTCCTGGTTCGGTTCGAATTCGAACCATTTTGAACCGATTCGAAATGCTACCAAAGAATCTACACTCAGAACACTTCAGAAACAACAAAACCCAGTACTCCATGGGTTAGCAACCCATGGAGGTGGTTGGCACCCTCGCTCTGGGCCACCCCAGCACCCCCCAAGTGCAGTTATGGGGCTGCTGAAACCTCCATTCTTCCCTATGGATAAAAACCTTAAAGCCACTTGTGGGGTGCTGGGGTGGCCCAGAGTGAGTGATGGTCTAGTGCAAAGAGGGTGCCAACCACCCACATGGGTTGCTAACCCATGGATTACTGGGTTTTGTTGTTTCTGAAGTGTTCTGAGTGTAGATTCTGTGGTAGCATATAAGATTTTCAATGACAAACCATTAATCCACTCTCATCTGCTAACCTTAAAGACATATCAACTTCAAAAATCACTTAAAAATCAGCCCTTTGCCCAATTCCTTTCAAATAATTCTGATAGCTTCCTTTCCCACCTTGGGAACTACCACCCACCACACTCTAGGTGCTCTAGGCCACCCCTTTGCCCCCGACATGAAGCTATACATTTGCTGACACCTCCATGCTTCTTTATGGAGAAAAACCTTAAAGACACATCAACTTCAAAAATCACTTAAAAATCAGCCCTTTGCCCAATTCCTTTCAAATAATTCTGATAGCTTCCTTTCCCACCTTGGGAACTACCACCCACCACACTCCACTCTAGGACACCCCTTTCTCCCCGATGTGAAGCTATACATTTGCTGCAATCCTCATTATTCTCTATGAGGAATTCCAAAATAATATTAAAATTCACCAATAATCAGAGGAGTGTCTGATTGCCTTGGAACTTTGTGGATAGTAGGCACCCCTGGTTGTCTACCACCCACCCCACTTTTGTGCCCCTAGGTGCTCCACAATAGGGGATATGGGCTGGTTCGGGTCCCATTATACCCTATGAGAAAAATAATTAAAAATATTTGAAATATTCATAAAAAATAATAGGGGTGTCTAATTGCTTTGGGGTTTGCGTGGCTGTTGGCACCCATGGGTGCTACACAATAGGGAATAATGGTCTGGTTCAAGTCCCAGTATACCCTATGAGAAAAAAATAATAATTTTCAAAAATTCATTTAAAAAATCATGCGAGTGTCCGATTGCTTTGGGGTTTGGGTGGCAGGTACCACTGGGTGCCAGCTACCACCCTACCAATTTTTGGATGTCCAAACAGGTTCTAACCGAACCACCCCCTGGTTCGGTTCAAATTCGAACCTGCAGTTCGAACCTGATGGCTGGTTCAGTCCGAATTTGAACCTTCGAACCACCCTGGTTTGAATTCAAACGGTTTGAATTCGAACCAGTTCGCACATCCCTAGTTAAGAGAGCACTTGCTCTCATAACCCCATTTAAGAGGGTGGCTGGCTTGACAGGTTTGCTGCCGAGGCACCACGAGGATCAGGCATGATCCCAGTGGTTCTCATGCATGGGCAAGACCGGGCTTGGCTTCATCAGCTTGGTTTTTGCCTGCACGTGAAAACAGCCTTCTTGGGTGCCTGACTGCCTAACTTGAGTTGTGATTTGTTCTGTTTGTGAGATGGTGTTGTGGAGAGAAATGGACAGTGTCAGCTCTCTGTGTAATATTTCTTGGTAATTGCTGTGACAAGTTCCATGTCTGTCCTTGAGACTAACTTGTGTTTCATTCACCGTTCTGGTCTGCTCTGCAGTCTGTATTGTGCATTGCAAGGTGTACTCACTCAGTTAAAATGTGGATGAAGATGTTAGTTGAGTATGGCCTGCTGGCTGCTAAGGGTGCTGCTGTGGCAGCTGTTGCAATGCTGGAGTCATAATTGTGTGAGAGGGAGCAACTTGTGCCAATGATGTTACTGCAGTGCAGACACTGTGGCTGGCAGTGGATTTTGGGTCAGTGATTCATTTTTGACCATCTTTGGACTTCGTGTTTAGTAAAATGTGTTCTGTGTTGGGAGGGACTATGTGTTGTGTTGTTTTTCAATGCAGGGTTGCAAGTTGTGTGCACTCTGCTTGTTTCAACCATAGAGAATAATAGGGAACTCAAATCGCCCCATTGTTCCACATGGGTAGGTGGACACCAAAATGGGTTGGGATGTATGGCACCACACCCGCAAAAGAAATGGGCAAGCGTTTGATTAAAACTTATATTTTTTTAACCTAAAACCCCATAGGATCCTATGGGTTGGGGGGGGGTGTTATTTTTAATTGCCTGCTTGCCCATTTCTTTTGTGGGTTGAGTGATAGGTAGCACCCATCATGTCCTACCACCCAACCCACTTTGGTGTCCCTAGGACCTAACCATCGGGAACAATGGGGTGTTTTGAGTTCCTCATTGTTCTCTATAGGCAAATCCCAAATTTTTGAATATTTTAGATTCAATTCATTGAATTAGCTGGCTGGTTTGACAAATTGATTTGAGTTTTTGCAATTCAATTTGAGGTCAAATTAAAAAACAAAATGACTTGTGCACATCTCTCGACTTGTGCATTGTTCTTCTCTTGATTATTGTGTAATTGAATACCTGTGCAGATTTGCAGCATGAGTCACCATGGTAATTTGAAAGCTGTTGCAGGAGGCTTGTTATAATTGTATTCTAAACTGGAGATTGCATATGTGATTGTCAAAGTGACACTCAAGCAAACTGTGCCCATATTAAGGATGTCCATTGATTTCAGAAGAAATGAAAAAAATAAAACAAATCGGGCTCATTTGGTTCATTTCCCATTCATTCCAAAGTGAATTGCCAGAGCTCTGAATGCATAATGAATGGGTTCCTCATTCATAAACCATTCATTGTTCATTCAGGGCTGACTTCAGTTGGGACATAGAAGCATATGGAGTTGCCTTATATTTAATTACCATGAGCATGTAACTAAGGGTTCACAATACAGCCACCTTTGAACCTAAGCAGGCCTTGGGGGTGGGAGAGCCATGTATGCCACACCTGGGGATGGACCATAGGTCAGTGGGAGAGCATTTGCTTTGAATGCAGAAGGTCTAAGATCCCCTGCAATCTCTAGGTAGGGCTGGAAAAAACTCCTGCCAGAAACCTGGAAAATCTGCTGTCCGTGCGGACAATACTGAGCTAGAATTTTACTTCCAAATGGGGTGCACGGTCCCA
Organism: Hemicordylus capensis; assembly: GCF_027244095.1. Taxonomy (NCBI): domain Eukaryota; kingdom Metazoa; phylum Chordata; class Lepidosauria; order Squamata; family Cordylidae; genus Hemicordylus; species Hemicordylus capensis. Next base: position 203,755,824 of record NC_069661.1, read on the forward strand.
TTTGCTTATGTGGCCATGCCCCCTGCGTCTGATGCTGGGGGGTGGGTGGGCGTGACTGGGCTGCTGGTGTCCTCACTATGCCACTGTGAAAACTAATGGGTTATGAGAACAAATAAGCAGGAAAATGAATCAAAGATGGTGGGCGGGGGGAATACCTTGCACACCCCAAGCACGTAACCCAAGGAACATGACTGTACTCTAGCCTTCTACAATATCTATGAACACATAGCAAGAAAGATCAGGCACATGGAAAATAGGAGCACAGGAAGGTGCATATGATTAAAGGCAAATGGACTATAAACAATGAGACCTCAAACTGCCCCAAAGATAACTGGATAATATGGCAGTGCAGACATGCCAGTAATCATTTCTTTAAAATTACCCTATGTCCTACAGGCACATCTTGTAAGTTGCACCTTATCACTGATTTTTTGATCACAGCATACCCGAATCACAATGATTCTATTCTTGGGGTGTTAAACTTGGGAGCTTTGGTGCAGGCGGTGAGACTAAGTGACCTTGAGAAATAGCCTGGAGCCCTATAATCCTATGACTGGGTTTTCTCTCTCCTCCCCTTTCACTTTGCTTGGAATTGCACAGTTAAATTGCTATGTAAAGCATGCCGAGAGACTAGAGTGCTAAATTATACATGACGTTCCTTGTTTCTTTCTAGCTCTAATATGTGAAATGCCACTCTGCATGTGTGTGTGTGTGCACACATGAATGTGTATCTTGTGCAGTATGGGCTGAAAAGCTGAAATAAAAGCAATGTGAATTTTTGATACTTCTTTGTGTTGTTTGTATCCAGTCGCAGTATGGTCAACTGTGATACAAAGCTGATAAAAGAACAATATCAACAGTATGAATAAATGATGGCTCTGACATGAGCAGCATCAATAAATGATTTCCTCTCCCTTATCTCCCCTTCTTTTTCTGAATATAAGATCAGTTAATTGAATGCCTGGGTAGCTGGGTTTCCTTTTTGCCTATACAAACCAAATAACTTGTTTACATCAGTGATATGGACAAGTGCAAATGTGCCTTGCAGCCATAGGTGTCGGGAAAGGCTTCTGCATTGGCAGCAGAGTATCTCCAGATAGTTCATGCAGCCGCTGGCAGGGCAGGGAGCGGTTCCCTTTAAAAGCCAGTAAGGAGCTCGCCCCCATTGCTTTTCCGGCAGCAACACTAGCTCTCCCAAAAGTGGCACAGCCTTTGGGAGAGCGGGTGCCGCTGCCAAAAAAGTGGCGGGGTGGGGGTGAGCAGGAAAGGAGTTCCTTACCTGTTTTTTAAGGGACCCGCCCCTGCCCTGCCAAGTCGGTCCAAATGCCGGCGCCTGAGCCAGTTCAGCACTTCCCAGAGGAGGTGCCAAACCAGGTCATGCACATCCCGATCTCCAGATTCCTTCCTTATGCAAGAGCAAACAAGCAAAAGCCGTAAAGCGAGGGCAGCAAGCAGACAAGGATGTAATGGTTCACATGTAACAATGGCAAGTCGACAATGGCAAGTCAATGGCTATGCACTTTCCTGGAGTGAGCTTGGTTCTATTTAATACAAGCGGAAGAGAGCTGTTCTGGGAAGAGAGCTGATCTTGTGGTAGCAAGCATGACTTGTCCCCTTAGCTAAGCAGGGTCCATCCTGGTTGCATAAGAAAGGAAGACTAGAAGTGTGAGCACTGTAAGTTATTCCCCTCAGGGGATTGAGCCGCTCTGGGAAGAGCATCTAGGTTCCAAGTTCCTTCCCTGGCATCTCCAAGACAGGGCTTCCTGCCTGCAACCTTGGAGAAGCCTCTGCCAGTCTGCGTGGACAATACTGAGCAAGATGGAGCTATGGTCTAACTCAGTATATGGCAGCTTCCACTGTTCCTATGCTGCTGGTTTCCCACCTTCCATATCATCCATACTCACCAATTTCTGGTTACCAAGCAGCACTTTCCTCCTCCACCTGACCTCTGTAACCAAGATTTGAAGTTGGGTGATGGACGGAAGGGCTGCTCGGCAACCCAGTACTGGTGGGTTCTTCAGTCATCCCTCTAGGCAGGGTATTACCGTAGCAGCTTGCGCCTGGGGCACATGTTCACCAGGAACCAGCAGCTGGCTGAGCTAGACTTACCATATTATGGGGCTATTCTGACGATCAGCAAAAATCGGGCTAGGCTGCGAGCCCGGTGGTTCTCAAGTGGTTAACCCACTCAAGTACCCCTGCCCTTAGCCCGGGTTTGCGGAGCGAGTGCTCTGCAAAACCGGGCTCTCTGATCGTGAGTAGATCGTGAGCACGGCTCCGGGCCGCGGCTACTCGCAAATAGACCCCCGGAGGGGAGGTGAAAAGCCGCCTCCCGGCTCCAGGGGTCTCCCTAGTATGCCCTGAGTGCTCGCGCAGGGCATACTGGGGCTTCCGGGGGCCGCGCAGCCCCCGAGCTCCCCAGCCCCTGCTGGCTCCGTCACAGGGCCGGCAATCATGTGGGCGGCCAATCTGGCTGCCCAGGGCTCCCTCCACACTTGTGTGTGAGGAGAGAGGGCTTAGCTCACTCACTGATCACTGATCGTGAGACCCGGTCCTATGTGTGAAACAATGCTAAGAGCTGCACAAGCAGAACTCTTTCACTCACATATGGGGGAGCAATTTTTGCTGATCCCCCCTTTCTGCTTCAGCTCCCATGTCTTTCCTGAAAATATATCCCAGAGGGTGGAGTGACCAGTCTCTGGAACTCCCTGCCCTTTGATATTAGCCTTACCCCCACTCTGTTTAATTTTAAATGAAAGTTGATGACTTTTTTTAATTCCAGCAGGCCTTCACCAAACTCTATACATTTCTCTTTGACTGCCCTGTTTTAATGATTGCCTTATCCTGCATTTCTATGATATGAGAGGTTTTACTATGTTTCATTGTGGGTTTTAAAAATGAATTTTGTTGTAAGCCCCCGTCAATTCATTTTTGAAGAACAGCAGCATATAAAACTTTAAAATTAAGTAAATAAGTTTCTTTCCATCATATCACATAAAGACAGTTTTTCAAGTTACACAAGTCATTTCATGGGCTATATAACTATCTTTTGATCCTTAGGTCTTATATAGTATATAGAACCACCTGTTTACCTGGGGCATCTTTGCAAAGTGTGTGCTATGTGAAGACCCAGTGACTTCAGTTCCAAATTCCTAAATTCAGGATTTCTAGGATTCTTATCAAGTAACTGGCCAAAAGTCAGCTCTAGGTTCTGTTGACAACAGGTCATCTTATATTGATATGACATGCTGTTTTCAAATGCAAATCTTTATATGACTGCGGTAATCATATGCAACTGGATTACTTAATGTGACTGTTTTGTTGTGGCATGTGTCAGATTTTTAATGTAGCTCTCTTAGGGATTTCCAGCAAAGACACAGAATTAGTTCACTAAAGGAGGAATCCGTGTAAAATATAGTAATTAAAAATAATAGCAAGGAAAGCTCATTTTTGAGGCATTATGTAATCCCACATCAAACGTTTTTTGGTAAAAGTCAGCTTGGTTTGTTGCCATGCCACACCACTGCAGGAACATGAACTCGAGAACTTCAGAAATGAACATGCATGCTTAGATAGCTCTGCCTTAATTTTACAAATGGTAGAAAAGTTAAATGAAAGATCCCAAACAACTAGAAGTTAAAAATGGATACAGAAGACACTCTACAGAGCTATCATTCTGTTTGTTGTGAATTGATATGTTTATGCTAGCCAGACAGTGTCTGGGCTGGAAGACATACTATGGACTGGCAGCACTATTTAACAAAAAGATTCAGACAAACAGGGCCAGTCCCTGCCATTGGGACATGTCTGGGTGGGGTGTCTCTTCTCTACCTCCCCCCTTCACTTGGGATCCTTTCCTTCTCTTCCTCTTTAACTCCTTCTCCTCAAGGGTCTGTCAGCCTCCATCAAGCTATTTGCCAGCATTTGAGGGAACTTCTTGGGTTGGACAAGTGAAGGTATGCGATGGTATGTAATATTTCTTCTTTACCCTTGTTAGCTTGAAGCCTAATCAACAGATCCTGCAATTTTCTTAAGTAATAAATAAATCCCTGAAGCCTAGGACATAGCAAGGTTGGAGTGAGGCCTGGGACAGGAAGTGAAGATTGGACCCTGCCCCCTCAGTTCCCCTACCTTCTTCTCGCCTTCTCCACATGCACAGGAACACAGGAAGCTGCCATATACTGAGTCAGACCACTGATCCATCTAGCTCAGTATTGTCTACTTAGACTGGCAGGAATCCAAGGTTGCAGGCATGAATCTCTCTCAGCCAGAGGTGCTCTTACCCCTGGACTTCAGGGCCGAATTCCAGGGCCTCCACATTCCTTGGGGGGCCCAAATCCTCTTTAGTCCTGGGTGGTTTGTTCGCTGCACTATGCCATTGGCCTGCGCTGTGCTGGGCAGCAGAATGTGACTGTGACCTGTGTCAGATGCTTTAGAGACAGAGAGGGGATTGGGGAAAGGAATATATAGGATGGGAGCATGTTAAGTTGCATGTTGAAATGTTTCCGCTAATGCATATTTGCATAAATATTCCTTTTTTATATACTTACATTCTTGTGAGTTCAGTTGCTGTCTGTCCCCTCAAAAACCCATGTGTTAAAAATACTGCATGTGTCACTGAGTGTGTGTGTGTGTGTGTTGTGTGTAAGGGGATGATGCTTAACTTGCAGCAGTAGGGTGGGTATGGTGGGGGGTTCCAAAGACCTTTAGGTCCAGGCTCCAAAATTACCTGGGTGCACCTCCGCTCTCAGCCATATCTTGGAGATGCCAGGGAGGGAACTTGGTGCTCACATGTAGTCTCCCATTCATATGCAACCAGGGCAGACTCTGCTTAGCTAAAGGGAAAAGTCCTGCTTGCTACCACAAGACCAATTCTCTTTTCACCAATGTTGAGGACATGGTGAAAAACAAAAAAATTCTCAGCACGCCCTTCCTCTCACTCCTCATACAGCAGCCCCCCACCCCCAGACACAACAAAATTTGTCCCACCTTGTTCAGTTATAGCTATGCCCCTGAGGCTAGGCAATACATCCAAAGGAGATACTTGTACTATTGCGGGTTTTTTTCTATGCTAACAAGCTCGAAAGACTCATACCTAATTTGTATCATGATGCTCTAATTAATATCAACATATTATCATGGTTTTACATAGGTCTTATTAATATTCATATTTAACGTTGGCATTGTGATAATTGCAAACAATATGTGTTCCATGCTATGCAATGGTTTGCCACATTGTTCACTCAAAAGATGAATAATGAAAAATGGTGGGGTTTTAATGAACAAAATATCATAATTAAAACATATGCAAGATTAAGGATAGAATGGGCTAGAGACGGGGAAAAAGATCAGTGGCAAGGCTTTTTTGCTAATATAAACCTTGCCGTTTAGAAACTGTAAATGTTTCCACCGGAAAAAAAATAATAATAATGAAACAGGAAGTGGTAACTGTTGGTACTGCCAAGTTAGCAAGGGTGACTTTAGCATATGTGGTGAGACTGGTGATACACACCATTAATGAGATGTGTAAGGCTCAAAGAACCTTACACATGTTAATATGTTCCAGAATTGTTTTTTGCAGAACCTTGGAATAATGATAGCCCTTCTCAGGCAGACTGACTGAACAAAATTCCGGGGCAATTTCTGTATATCTAACAAATGACGTTTAACACAACATGTATGTTAAGATAGGTCAATCTTGGGATCTGGTCATGGTGTGTATTTTAGGATTTAGGTCTTGACAGAGCCTATCCATGTACAAACTGCACACATGCAGGGCCTATATATACAGTCTGTACCCTGTATGGGAAACATCTATATGGGGCAGCTGCGATATAGGAAGATGCTGAAAGGCTTCATCTCATACAATGGTATGATGGCATACCATTTGGCAATGGTAAACCCCTCCTGTAGTCTACCAAAGAAAACCATACGGCTCTGTGGGCGCCAGGAGTCAAAATCAACTCAACGGCACACTTTACCTTTACCCTGAAAAAGTATCAGGTGCAGATCCCATAGACAAAGCCTAGGCATATTTTTTTTGCCCTAGTCAATACATGGAGCAGAGCCCAGGCGAGCCAGTCTGTTGGTAGATTGCCCCGCTTTGCTAAACAGTTGCTTTGCTTTGCGTTTGGAGGAGTGACTGCATGTGAGCACTGCCTGCTGTAACATATTCCTCTTAAAGGGTGGGGTTGTAACTCAGTGGTAGAGCATCAGCTTGCATCCAGAAGGTTCCAGATTCAATCCCTGGCATCCCCAGGTAGGGTTGGGAAAGACTCCTGCCTGAAACCTTGGATAAGCCTTGCCAGTCAGTGAGGCTATTCTCACAATCACCCAAAAGTGGGCTCAGGGAGCCTAGACCACTTTTGGGCGATCATATGCTGCAATGGGAGCCCCACTGCTCCCAGCAGCAAACCTCACTAAATACCCCTCCCTTTAGACGAGGTTAACAGAGCAAGTGCTCTGTTAACCTCATCTTTTTGCTTGTGTGTTGCCATGGCGCGCAGCAACACACGAGTAGAACCCCGACCAGAAGGCTGCAAGCAGCCTCCCGGGCTTGGGGGTCTCTCCAGGATGCCCCGCGCACTTGTGCGGGGCATCCTGGAACTTCTGGGGGCCTCATGGTCCCTGATCCCCGCAGCCCCCACCGGCTCCATGATGGAGCCAGCAGTTGTGTGGGCAGCTGATCCGGCCACCTTGATCGTCTGTGGGGAGAGCGGACTAAGACTGCTCTCCCCGAAACCCCCTTATGGCTCTTCACACTGATCGTGTGAAGAGCCTCAATGTAGATAATACTGAGCTAGATGGACCAATGGTCTGTCTTGGTATAAGGCAGCTTCCTGTGTTCCTACCATGATTCTACACACATCTGTTCTTTGGATGGATCTGCACCCCTGAATAATTTGAAGAGTTGCCCCCTCATTTTACTGAATTCCTAAGCCTGATAACTTCAACCGTAACTTGTTTTTTAAAGTATTTTAATTATTTAAACGGCTTTTTAATTGTTTTTGAATTGTTTTTATATTGCTTTTAGCATTGTGTTTTAAATGGTGTGTTTCTTTTTAAATTTGTTGTATACCACCCAGAGCCTTTGGATGGGGCAGTTTATAAATGTAATCAAATAAATAAATAATAACAACCCATATCTTCCTTTTTTCTCCCCCAGTGTCTTTTCTCGCCACTCACCCCCCACAAGTTCAAGTGAGGCTCCTCAAGCTTTCCCTCTGCTTGCACACTGTGTTAGCTCCACATGGCTACAGAAGCTGCCAATGGCAAACCAGTGGTGGCGACTGAACATTGTTTAAAAAAACAACAACAGCAAGTGCAGTTGACTATCTTAGCTCTTAAATTAAATACCCAGACTTAACCAATGAAGATTTCACGGGAGAAACAGAGACCCTCCAGCACAATTGACAAATGCTAACTACTGGCAAATCTGGGGTACAGTTAGAAATGTGGTGCTAACAAAGAAAAGGAAAGGTGTTTCTATACTGTTGTAACCTTTTTTCCCCCATCTCTAGGGATCTAGAGCTGGCCAACACTCATATGGAGCTGTTTCCTCACTGTCCAAAATGGCACCAATGCCCAACTTCCAAAGTCCTGGTGAAGGGATTTGTTTTGTGGGAAAATTGGAAATAAACAAATTCCTACACAGGCTTATGAACTAAAAGGGAGCAGAGGAAACATTTTGTAAATCACTCAAGCATGAGAATGAATGCTGACACATTATTAAAATGAAACACGTCTGTCAACCAAATAAGATGCATTTTTTTAAAAAAAGAAGCAAAGAAGCACAAATGGTTTCAGTCCAAATTATACTGGGGTGGCTGCCAGGGGTTACATTAGTAGATGGGGGGGGGAAACAGGGGGGAAATAGCTGGAACAAAACAAACAACACTTAGCACTCCTCTCATTGTTAAGGCTACAAAATAAAAGATGACTGGGCTGCATATTGCAGACTTGTCATTAGCAGGAGTAGGTATATTTTTTACTACGCATAAAATCTTACTCAGAATGTGTGATCAGAGCACAGAAGGTATGACACTTGGTGTTATGGATCCCAGACCAATATGTCCAAATTATGTCTTGTGAAGAGGAAAAAACTGGCCTTGGTACTAAAAAAAAATCTCCCAGTGATTCAGAGCTGGGATGGGAAATGCCAGTACTAGGAAAATGGCTACAAACATCCATCCAGGTAACAAGAAGTTTCTTGGGAACATGATTCACACCACTTTTCTATCACTGCTCTCAGCTTGTGGGGGGAATTATGAAGGTGGGATCTCTATAATGTATATTAAATAGTGATCGCAGGGGTTATGTGGAACAGCCCAACTGCATATGTCTGTAGATTCCCATTTATCTACATCCTAATAACAGCCTTGCTAGTTTGTGTGGATGTGATGTCGAGGCACTCACCAGGGTTGTACAGATTTGATGCAGGTTTACATGAAACTGCAAATGCTGGAGATATCAGCAAACATAAGGAGAAGTTTGAAATAAGTTCAAAGGTCCCCATACCTGCCTTCCACAGAAGGCCGAAGGGTCCTCTTTGGGGTAAACTTACAGCAAATAACAGCTGCAACTCGGATTCTGGTGTATTGCAAGAAGCACATGCTAGCACATTTTGAGTCTGCCTACTTGAAGCACACATCTAGGGAGTTTGAGGGGAATCTAAGCTAACAATGGGGATATAGATTTGAAGGGTGAGAGTATACATAAAGCAGATGTGAACAGGATCAAGTAAAAAGCAACCCCTTCCCCTTCTCATGCCACCGTAGCTTCTCAGCACACCAGAAGGGATGGGATTAAAACTCCATCCATCCTGGTGTATTGAAAATCTACAGTGGCATGAGACAGGAGAGGGGTGTGGCTAGCATAAGAGGCATGGCACAGCCTGTCATGGGAGTTCAGAGGAAGGCAGCCAATAAGGCTGTACCCACGAGCAATGTGTAGAGCCAAAAGAGGTTCTGTGGGGAGAGCAGGCTTGACCCACTCTACCCGCAGACTATCAGGGTAGTCTCCTTGGGCGGGCAGATCGTCCGCCCAGCTAAGCGACAGCTTCACTCTGGCACTCCTGCACCTGGCCGTGGCTCGTCCGGCAGTTCCGGGTGTTGGTGGAAGGGAAGTGCCTCCTTGTGGTGCCCCCCCCCACAGCCCCAGTAATGCAGCACGTGAGTGCACGGTGCATTCCTGGAGTCCTCCCTCCCGAGTGTGTCTGCTGTGGTTGCAAACAACCACACCCGACCAAAAAACCTCGTTTAAGGGGAGCAGTATTTAGGCAGGCTTGCCACCGAGAGCCACACAGCTCCCGTTGCTGCACACGAGCAGCAGAAACCAGGCTGGGCTCCCTTAGCCCAGTTTCTGCTGCTCGTGAGAATCGCCTCATTATATGACAAGACTTCTTTATTGTGTTACAGGAAGAGCCAAGTTAACAAGAAGTGCATGCAGGAAGTAGGAAGTGACTCTGCCTCCAATTAGGATCACTACTAGCAAATGCTAGTGCCACCTACTGGCTGGACATATGACAACAACATCTCCACACACAGCCTCAGGTGGCACCGCTGCTTAAGGCAGCACTGCTTCCATACACTTGAAAATAGCATTCTTTTGTTTCTTCACAGAACTCAACTGGTTTACAATATAGCTGTGCAATAATTATGGCAAGAAAGTAATTGAAAGAATTAAACATGATTCCTGGTGATTTGAGCCTATAATTATAGGGCACTCCAGTCCTAATGGTGTTGGACTAGTATTCTTCCTGGAAATATTAGAAGTTTTCTTTTTTCAAGAACAAGATTTCTAAAGATAATTTCACCTGTCTTGAAAACTGATGTTTTTCTTGCACACACACACAAAATTCACATATAAAACATTCAGCTAGAAAATATAACAGATTTCTTTTGAAAGAAATTTTAAGACCTACACTGGAGTTATGACAGTTTGGGGGGGGGAGTGTTTGGACACTATTCTGGAAATCATCATCAGTTTCTAGGGACTGTGAGTGGATGACAAAACCTTTAGAAACTGCGACACTCAACAAGCTAATGGAACTTGTCCATTTAAGGAGAAGAGCAGAGCAAAGTGGCAAGCTTTGGGCTCTTTTGGAGCTCTCATTATGCACTGAAAAGTTTTAATGTTTTCTCTGTGTTAGAATTTTTTTGTATTCTCCACCCCCGCAGTAAGTAGGTAGGTGGGTGGGTCGGTAGGTAGGTAGGCAGACAGACAGACAGATAACTGTTGGCAGGGATTACGTGGGAGGGGACTCCCCTACCCCTCTCACAATATGGCTATAAAGAGAAATTAAGATTTATAGCTCTTTCAGTCAGGTTCCAGTGAAGATGGATTAATAATACTCCAAGCCAAACAAAACTACATTTGACCTGAAGGTAAGAGGTATGCATGACGTTCTCAGATATACACGGTTGGAGTGAGATGACAAGAAGCAGCAGCAAAATGAAGGTCGGTGAGGGGGGGAACCAGGTTAAATATTTGGAAAGGAGATAAACAAGAAACTCAACAGGACCACCCAGCAACATGAAGGATAAAATGGTAAACCCTGTTCAAACTAATAAGATGGGGAAAGATGAGCCCATAACAAAATATAAGTGTGTGTGGGGGGGGGTTGTACTCTGAAACACTTGAATTACCAAGAAATGCAAAAATTACTAGAAAGTTAATGTCTTTCCAGATCATATAGTGCCAATTTTAATTTTTCCATTATGTGATTTTATCTCTAAATCACACTTGTTTTAGCTGCTACATGACACAGCCTGACATTTTTCAGTTTAATTTGTCTATCAATACTGATAACACTGATGTGCTACATATACATTAAACTCCCAGCTTCTTAAAAACTAATGAGTCTTTTTATTTATGTACCTGATTTCTAGAATATATCCAGGGCCTGAGGGCTGCAGGGCATATGTATACGAAAGAATAAACATAATACTTCACATGCCAAGGAGAAGGGGAAAACATAATTAAAAACTAAAAGGAATTAAATTTTCAGAGACCCAGTCCTTATACCAGGACACAAACAAAAGTAACTGAGCAGTGGGTAGAAGATTTCTCTTTCATGCACAGTCCTCCACTTGGATAGAAGACCTCTAGAAGCTCAGTGGCTGCTTCTTCTCCTTTTCTTTTCTTTTCTTTTCTTTGCTTACAATAGATCAGCTAGAAGGGGCAGAATAAACCATTACAACTATTATGATAAATATTGTTACCACACTTGAAGGTCATTTACACAACACAAGCTATTTGGGTAGGAGGGAGTTTACCCAAGCAGCCTGGGTCATCTGGGCCACTGAGAGGCCACCCAACTCAGCTGACGATTTGGGTAGCCCAGATCTGCTACCTGGGCAAAAAGTGAGATAGGAAGGGAAAGGATTCAGTCACCTTATGGAGCCCACTGCTAAACTTGGGTTTGGGGCACAGGAGCACCCAAAAAGTGGGTTCCTTGATCGTGTGCCATTGTGTGCCAGAGAAGAGAGCTGGTCTTGTGGTAGCAAGCATGATTTGTCCCCTTAACTAAACAGGGTCCGCCCTGGTTGCATATGAATGGGTGACTAGAAGTGTGAGCCCTGTAAGATATTCCCCTCAGTGGGTGGAGCAGCTCTGGGAACAGCAGAAGGTTCCAAGTTCCCTCCCTGGCTTCTCCAAGATAGGGCTGGGAAAGATTCCTGCCTGCAACCTTGGAGAAGCCGCTGCCAGTCTGTGAAGACAATACTGAACAAGATGGACCTATGGTCTGACTCAGTATATGGCAGCTTCCTATGCTCCTACGTGTTGTGGTTCCACACCACACCAACTCACGAGTAGCCTCCCAGTGTCGGGAGGCTTACCAAAAGGCACTGCACACCTGCACAGTCTGCACACTAGCCAGGAGGCCCCCGAACCCTGCCAACCCAACCGGCTCCATGACAGAGCTATTAATTGTTTGGGTGGCTGATCTGGCTGCCCAGGGATGGCTCCTTGATCATCTGCAGGGAGGTAAGCACATTCAGGCTTCCTCCCCGCAAAAGAGGGTAGCTGCCTTATGCAATTGTGAGGATCGCTTCAAGGTCTTTCTGAAGCAGAAAATTTTCATTTTGTACAGAGTCTCATGCAAGATCCAGGTAATTGAGATTGGTTGCTGCACAACGACTGAAGGCACAGTGATTGAAGAGAGAGAGAAAGAATTCAGGGGAAAGAGCTGAAGGCTTGTGGAACTGTAGTCTGGCTTAAATGCAAAAATAGAAATGTTAGAAGTAAGAGGGAAGAAGGGAGAGAAAAGAAGAGGGCAGTGTTATATCGTTCCTAGGTCCTGCTCATTTGACAGTGTTGCAAAGCGAATGGATCTCACCAAAGAAATCCAGGGGCACACACTACAAGAGTGATTATCCCCACTGCAGGGCCAAGAAGGATGGGGCACCTCAGTCTGTGACTCCAGAACCACCAGTTGCCAGACAGGCATCGGATTGATGCACCCTGCAATAATGCAGTACGTTTCCGAGTGGGGAGGAAGTGTAACCTCATTGTTTCTACAGGGGCTCCAAGGCTGCCATAAGTGGCGCAGCGGTGAAACTAACAAGTAGAAGGTTGCCGGTTCAGATCCCCTCTGGCACTATATCAGGCAGCGGCAATATAGGAAGATGCTGAAAGGCATAATCTCATTCTGCATGGGAGGAGGCAATGGTAAACCCCTCCTGTATTCTACCAAAAGGAAACCACGGCTCTGTGGGCTCCAGGAGTTGAAATCAACTTGATGGCACACTTTACTTTTATTTAGAGACACCTGGTCCAATAATCACAGTATAAGGGTGAGGGTACAGCTTCTGATCTCACATGAGGTTCTGAGAACAATTAGGAGTGGACATCTCAGGGTGAGGATGCAGCTCTGGCCTCACATGGGGGCTGAAATGGGAAGCAGTTGAGTGCAGTAACAGGGCAGTCGGCTGGCTGGAAACACAGATACCAGGAAAGGGACAGAATGTTCACCATAATCTCATGTCTGACATTACACCTGCATTCCTAAAACTGTAGTTAATTATAATTAATTAATTAACTAACTAATTAATTAAAACTAATTACAGTTAATTAAAACTGTAGTTAATTATCAAATAAATAAATCAAATAAATAAATTATAAGGGTTTTGGCCCTGGGGTTCTTGTTCAAGCTGGAAAGGTGGGCAAAATTTGTATTTGGAGTTTCCTGGAATTCAGGAGTTTCTACAGATGAAAGGCTAAGGGGGAAATGATGTTTCCTGGACTGAAAAGATTCAGGGTAGCTGAGGTGGGGAAATCTTGTATTTAGATGTTTTACTGAGAGGTCAAGTCACATGAGCAGAGGACTGCTATTGAGATGGTGGTGGCAGAACAAAAGGGCTCTAGTTTGCCAAATCTAATTAAGTTGCTGAGAGTTGCTTTGATTGCATTTAGGGTGCAGCTGGCTAGTCTGTTGATGTGGCTATTGTCCCATGACCCCAGTATAGACCAAATGGAGATTTAGACTCATTTAGAATGCAGGGCCATTGGGAGGGGTCCCTGGCTTCCTAGGCTCTCTGCATCAGTCTCAGTTTGCATGACTTTTCTTCCCCAAAATGGGGGCTCTCCTTTTCTGGCATCAGGCTTTTGTCTTTGCAATGGTCTCACTGGATGGAGGCAAATCCCAGAATGGCCACAGGGCTAATCCAGGCTGCTGTAGCAAAAGCATGCTGTAGCCCGGCACTCCAACCATATCGGAGTTCCTATTATAAGAAAATGTTCACAGCTTCCTTTTGCATAGTACTCCTCTTGCTCCACTTGAAATTCTCACCATGGGAATTTTGAGTGGTTTTGAACTGTGTGGAGTGTTTCATTATTAAATGCTCAAGCGCTCCGGTGTCAAAAGATATTTTAAAAACACGATCTTCCCTAGCATTTATGCTGTGTGACAGATTTCTGGGAATGTTTGGCCCAAGTAGTCCTATAATTGCACAACATTGGTATTTGTCTTTTACATAGGTACCTGCCTTATACTGCCCAAGACTTACAAAGCATGAATGCTACATGAGAAGCACTCATGCTGCGGATGGGTTTAACCAACACAGCACCAGTGCTTATGCAGTGTGGCAAATTTCAATGTTCTCTCTCTTCCCAGAAAAAGACTCTGTATGATGCAAAAATATATTGCATAGCCCTCAGGGATATATTTTCAGGTGGCACAGAGGGCTTCCAGGGGAAGGGGAGGTTGTTGCTCTCCCCCTCCTCATGTGAGTGCTGGTGCTGCATTATCCTGTAGCTCAGCAATGACTGTGGCTCTTCGCACACAACACTCTCATTTTGTTAGTCAGGATGTCGGCCCCTGAGTCAGACCAATGGCAGAGGTTGGTGCCACTGGGGCTTGGACAAGGATCAGTTTCATGAGAAGGCCAGTTTTGTTTCATACCTGGCTAAGAATAAATTGAGTTATTTTGCACTAGGGAGAGAAGAACAGCACAGTTTGCAGAATCTAATTACTAATCACTCCATCCCATGTCACCAGTGTAGCTTATGAAGGGGCTCAATGCCCGATAGCTATTGAAGCACAAATATGTTTACCATTGTAAAGGCAGTCTGTTTTTGTTTTGTTTTTTAATTGCTTTCTGGATGAAAGATGAATCATCAGTGGCTCCAGAAAATATTACTCAGGGTTTTTTTTTAATCAATAATAAAATAGCAATAGCAATAATAATAATAAAAGTTAGCAATAAGCAAGCCAAAGGCTGAAGTCTAAGCACAGAGAGGCATACAGAGCATCTGTTGTGTTCACTTACTAAGGTGTCCGTAAATTATTAATCCACTTGTATGCAATTTGATGTTGTCTAGAGTCATATGCTCTTGGTTCACAGAAAATACTCTGTGAAATTTAAAACAGCTAGGGAAAGTGTTTCCATAGTGCCCTCCCATTGTTAGAATGATATAACAAGATATTCAGTTTACCATATCTAGGGCAGAGGCACAACAGTAGAAATGGGTGGTTTTTGTTGCTGACAAAAACACTGGTAGCAGCTGAGGGGCTTTGTGCCAGAGAGGCACTGTTTGAAACAGGGAGGATATCTCCCCAGAGAACGTTCTTCTGAGAGGGAATATGTTTCTGCCTGAAAAAGCAACTCACAGAGGAAACTCAAGACTGCATATGGACAATGCTATTACTTTGATGAACAAACATATGCAATTTACTTCAGCTTCAGGAAGGGGAGGGGAGAATTTGTTCCCACAAGCAGGCATTGTAGAACTGCCTTTCTACTCCTTGGCAAAGAAAGGAGATATTGCTGGCCTGCTAGTCAGGTTTGTGGAAAAACCTCATTCCAGAGACTGGTTGTGCCATGGTTAACTAAATATAAGAAGTGCTAATTCTAAAACCTCCCTGAAAACCATAATTTTTGATCTAGTCACTTGGCCTGCTAATCTAAGATGCAGGGTTAGGGTTTGTTATGAGAAAGATGTATTCTCAGAAATATGTTGCGTGTCTCCATAGTGAGAGCAGCAGCCAAAAGGGGTCAGAAATGTTGAGGGAGGGGTTAAAGAGAAAATGTGTCCTGTATACATTTTCAGAGATCAGGATTTCTTTTGATTAAGCATTAAAGGATACTGTATACATTGCACCCCAACAACGAAGTTACAAGACACATATTTGGAAGGAAAGGGCTACAACACTTCATTATCCAGTCAAATTTAATGGGAACATTGGGCTCTTTAACTCTTCACAATGCAGGAAATTCACCCCATTAGACTTATAAAATTAGTGGATGATTACATCCCTGCTGGCCACAGTCCTAAGGCTGATTCCCATTCCATGGGCTAGCCCAACCAAGCTTATAAGTCTCTGAGATGCATCTTCCCCCCAAAAGCTATTCAGCCTATAAGGTTTATGATGCCCCCATGTTAGAGAAGTTTGAGTAAGGAGTCCTCAAGCTGCCAACCAAGCCCCTAGAAAATTACTACAGCTTCTCTGCATGCCAAATATGTGCCCTGGACTGCTTACCATAAAGCATCCAATGCTTCCTGATTTCCAGTTCATGGTGCCTGACAGTTGGAACCAGGATGAATGCAACAAACTAAGGAGAGAAGTGTGAGGTAGGCATAAAGCCTCTCATATCACAGGCCAGTCAGATGGAGTCAAAACATTCTATGTGTCCCCCAAAAGGCCAACCAATTAAAGTCTGTACTGCATCTCTGGGAAAATCCCTGCCAAATGCCAAGTGACTGGCCAGAGGGGCACACACATCCAAAAACTGTAAGGCCACACCCACCTGGCCCTCCCAACCAGTCACGTAGCTCCCTTTGCCTCATGCTTCTCAAAGGGGGCTGGAGCAAAGGTGCCACACCCAAGACATGCTTGGGTAAGCAAGGCATTTATGCAGAGCCCCAATGTATACTGTGGCTGACATCCTGACTAAATTACTCAATAGAAGTCCTGCTGAAATCAATAGGACAAGTTAATTTCAACAGCACTTCCATTGAGTTATTTAGTCAGGATGTCAGCACATATCCTTTAATGCTTAGATTTGGCACAAGCATCCTAGTAATTTATGTGGGATATCTCACTACCTCCCTGGCCAAGTGCTGACAATTCTCGATATACTCACTTCTAGTATTTTGCTGGAACACTCTGTGGAATGATGCATCATAAACTAGAAGATGACACTCGCTATATTGTACAGAAATGTGGTGGTCACATATTCTAACTTAAACTAAGAAGCAGGGACAATCCATTAGATGCATGCAGTTTTTTCAGCATCATGTAGAACCCTTTAATTTGTAAGGACTTTTAACCTTGATCTCTTGGCTTGTGTACAGCTTTGGCAATTATGTTCCACCTACCTGTGAATGGGGTGTAGCATTCTTAATTTTCCTTCAGCTCCAGTCCATTCTCTCTCTCCCAGTCTGCTTTTCCTTCCCTCCCCACCCGCTGGCCTGGCCGGCACCCGGTGCTTTTCTTCCCCGCCTGCAGGCCTGGCTAGTGCTTTCCTTCCCCGGCCAGCCCAGTGGGTGTTCTCCCTTGCCACCCACCAGCGGCTCTTTCCCTCGCTGCCCATGGTGGTGCTTTCCCTTGCCGCCTGCCAGCTGGGGGGTAAAGCTTTCCCTCACCATCCGCGTCTGGAGGTGGTGTATCCGTGGCTCTCTGGCAGCTGCTCGTGAACTCTCGCGAGAGCTGCCATGCATGGGATTAGCCACGGGTATGCCTTAGAGAATTAAATATATAGATTCTCCTCAAAATGATTTTTAAACTCCTCTCTTGTTTTTTGACCTAGATTTCACATTGCTTCCTAACAGTAGCAACCCCTCCTCAGTAAGCTTCCACAGATTAACTGTTTCCCCCCCAGCAGAGTCTCCCTCCCTCTCCTCTTTGTCACAGTCAAGAGCTGTTTGATGATCACACTGTGCATGCAGAGGATACGAGAACTTCCTGCAGTCTTCAGAACATGATTGGCACCCTTTTTTGCTGCTTCCAAAAAGTAATGCAAAATGGGGACAGCAGGGAGATCCCCATTTGCAGGCTGAACACCATGGTACATTCTCTGTCTCCAAGATCTGGCACTTGATTTCATTAGCGTGACAGAGCCTAGAGGCCAAGCTCAGGCCCAGCTTGACTCTTGATTAGCCCCATTGCTGGCAGGGCAGGCAGGGACATCCTGATGAGTTTTGTGCTTTTCAGGCCTTTGTTTGTTTGTGTTTGTCGCTATACCGCCTTCCATTAAAATAACCCCAGTGTACAAAACATTTACAAACCATAAAAACAACATAATGTGAATTAAAATGGAATATAAAAATACAAATCTAATTAAAAGTTTTTTTTAAAAAAACCATGTACAATATAACCATACGATACAAAGCAGCAGTGAACATAACATTCATTTAAAAGCCTGGGCAAAAAGCCAAGATTTTACTTGCTTTCTAAAAACTGTGATGGAGACTGGAGAGCAGAGGCTCACCGGGAGAGCATTCCAAAGTCTGGGGCAATGGCTGAGAAGGCCCTGTCCCACCTCAATGACAGGTGAGCCTCCCTCATTGTCAGGACATGGAGGAGGGCCCCATCTGATGACCTTCAGGAAAGATATAGCCATCCTTGCTAAATGCCAACACCTCTCCAATTATTAACATATTTCCATATTTTTTAAATTGCTAGAACTAATATCAGAATTGTATGACAAATCTATGAAATTATGGTGCATTAATACAATGTTTTTACCTTATTCCTGAAGTTACTGGCAAATTAAACCAGTTCAGAAGTTGCATTAAGGACTTCAACAATTTTTCTTTCAAATACAGAAAACGCCGTACAGTACTGTCAACAGACACATATGAACTTCATTGTTCTCCCTTCTACTCAAGATACAGTGTCCAAAAAGAAATAAAGTGGTTATTTGATCTTTGGGCTGCGATTGTATTTATTTATTTATTTAACATATTTGTATACCGCCCAAAATGCAAGTCTCTGGGAAGTTTACAACAAAACAACAAAAACAAGTAAAATTTTAAGTCAATTGATATCTATTTTGACCTTTAAAAAGAGCACCTGATTAATCAGTTAGCAGATGTTTTAGAATATTTAGTTCATCATTCTATTTGCACATACTTGAGAGTAAGTTCCATTGAACTCATTGGCGTTTCTGTCTAAGTGTTAATTAGGTGTTAATTAGCTTTAATATGTATAATTATAGAAACTGGACATGACATTTTCCCTCTCCCAGGAGGGAAAACAGTATTTGCTCCTGGGTGAGAAGAAATACAGAACATCTTTTCTAAGAGGATGTCTGCATTTAAAAACAAAGTATGCATCTAAAACAAAGGCTGACATCCAGACTAAATTACTCATGAGTGGGACAAGTTAGTTGTGATTTCAGTGGGACTACTCAGGAGTAATTTACTCTGGGTGTCAACCAGAATCTTTATTTGCTTCAAGTTTTTTTTTAAATAATATACAAATTTATTCAATTAATTACTTTCAAAACTCATGATTGACTAAGCTTTTTTAAATCTAGTGACAGCCCTTTCTACCTTTGTCCTGAAGATGTCTGGCTTCTGCAGTTTTCCTTGCATGAATTTCATTCTCTTTGATTATTGAAAGCAAATCATTCATAAGAGGAGGGGCTAAGAAAGAGCCTTGCAGCTTGGCCACTGACATAATGAAATTCAGTCTGACATTGCCAAGTGCTTGGGAGAAACTAATCAGTTCCACAGCTGTCTCATGAGTGCAGACTTGAGCTAGTCAGCAATTTTCCATCATGTGTATACACATGATTACTTAAACTTCCCTGAGCTTCAAAAGATAATCCAGCAAGCAAGATTTGGGTTAACTCCTCTATACCACACTGCAAAAATGTTGCTCTGAAAATAATTTACACAATTATTTGGCCTGTAAATATCTTTTTAAATTTCCTGCCTGGGGGGGAAATTGTCAACTCAAAAGTGCTAAATAAAGAACATAATAAGAAAGTAAAAAACTTCTTTTCCAGAGACATAACAATCACCACAACCAAAGACAGATTATTGGAGGGAGTGAGATTTTACTAACACACTAAATTAATGTAAAACATCTCTTCTTAGAATGTTTGAGCAACCAGGATTTACATTTACATACCTGATCTTATTGGTAAGCATATGCAAGAAAAAATACTGGCAGACATCCGAACAAAATTTCTCCTGAAATTTTCATAATCCTATGAAAATTAAGCAACCCCCTGAATAGTAATACTGAGTGACTTGGTTTGCATAGCAGCTATTGTTTTAATTTTACTTCAATTTTTTTTTCATATTTATTTTGTTTTCCATCCTTTACTCTTTTTTGCTGCATTGTTATTTTGATTCATCTTTAGTTTAAAAGAATCACCATCTACATTTCTTTTTCCTTTTAGCTCCCAGCAGCAGTTACAATCTGCATCTGCCTATTTCCAGGATCTATTGTAACTGTTCACATGCATTGTGATGTGCTGTGGGTAAAAAATGGCCACTGCCATGAAAAAATTGCTGTGACCAATGTTAGTAGCCTTTTTTTAACCACACTGGCCTGCTACGCAGCTATGTCTCAAGGGATATGGGTTATTAAAATGGCTACCATAAAGAGGAAGCTACATGACCAAGCTGCTACAAGTGAAATAAAAAATATACACTTAATTTTTAAAAAAAACCAAAGGAATGCCGCTCCCATCACCATTTGTTCCAAGGCACATTCATTCAAAAAATAAATGCATATATTTATGTGTGATGCTTGTTATTCTATTACAAACGTTTGCTTGTTATGTGCTATGTTTATTCAATATTTTTAAAAGATTCCAATAATTAATGCACGTGCCTACTAATCGGTTGATTTTACATAATTGAGACCCAAATGGAAAAATGTCTTCCAGCTTCCTTGCAGATATTCAGGACCATTGCCTGAAACATTATTTATTCTCCAGTCAAAGGGACAATTCTCATGATTGCTGAGAACAGATAGGTGGGAGGTGGGGCAGGGAAGGCTCCAAAAAGTGTACCTTCCCTAGAGACGAGTGAGGGATGGTTGAGAGCTCCACGCTCCCACAGGAGCAGCCCTACTCCATGAAGAATAGATCAGGGCAGAGAGATCTGAATTCCACAATGCAATGCGTGACACACATTGTATTGGGGGATTCCCTCAAGAGATAGGCACTCTAGGCATCCATCTCTGTTGGCAGCCAGGCTAACAGCCAAGTAAATAGAGAGGCTAGGCAGCACTGCTCCATTGGGATTGGGCCCAGTACTAGCGGTTCTCACACACAGCCTAACCCAGGCTGGGTGTCCCTAGCCCAGGTTAGGTTGCACGTGAGAACAGCCTCATAGTCACGTTAAATGCAGTACTATGGATTGTGTTGCATCACAGCTTCTCATACCAGGGCTGGGCCTGTGTCAAGAGCAGTGTTCTCTGTAACAAGGATTCCCACCCACCACTGACTACAACTTCCAGCATCCCCAGTTGCAATGGCCTTTGGCTGGGGATTATGGGAGTTGCAGTCAACAACATCTGGGAATCCCTGTTACATGGAACACTCATCAAGAGCTCTGTTGGCATGGATCACACTAGAAGAGAAAGAAGCTAAAGAGAGATGATCCAGAGAAGTCACAGAAGCAACAGCCCACGGTGGCCAATTCATTCATTCATTCATTCATTCAATTTCATTTATTCATTCATTCATTCAATTTCATTTATTTATTCATTCAATCAATTTTATTAATTTAATTCATTTATTCAATTTGGCCAATATTGAATATGCCAAAATTGTATATGTGCCAAAACCACAATACTGCAGCAGAATGAACACTGAGGGCAACTCTTTGCTGTCTCTAAAATATAGGGATTATGGATGTGCAAATGGATTTGGGTACAAATCGATTTGTACCTGAATCTAGGTGATTCAGGTGGCTTGGAGACAAAACAAATCACCCCGTGGTCCATTGTCTAGATTTGGGTACAAATCAAATTGTGCCTGGTTAGATTCGAATTAATTCGAGAATCGGATCACTCCTATTAATTCCCCAGATTCCCAGCATTCATTTAAAAAGAAAAGCTAAGCTCTAGCCCTTGTAGAAATGGAGTTATGGAGCAAAGTGTGTTCACTATTTTTCAAGTGTTTCAATTCCTTGGTGTATAATAACTTTCCCTCAATGAATCCCTATCAGGATTCATTACACACCTTCATTTCTTCTATTCATTTTGACTGTCTTTTTGACAGTGCCAACTGTCAACTGTCATGTGCCAATTACACCCCACTCCCACCCACAAGGCAGTGGGGTACTACTCAGTTTATGTTCGAGGATTTTTTTTTCATGTGTTTAGGCTCTTTGGTGTCTAATAACATTTCCTCATAATGAATCCCTATAAGGATTTATTACACACCAAAGAGTCTAAACACTTCAAAATTCCTAAAATATAAACTGAGTACCCAGTGGCTTGTAGGTTGGGGGGTAATTGGCGCATGGGATGCCACTAATTCCCCATCCCCACCTGCAAAGCAATGGGGTAAAAATGAACAGAAGAAATGAAGGTGTGTAATGTAGACACCAAAGAATCTAAACACTTCAAAAATACCTGAAAAATAAATTGAGTACCCCAGTGTGTGGGGTGGGGGGGTGTATAGTTGACACATGGCAGTTGACAGTTGGCACTGTCCAATGATAGTCAAAATGAACAGAAGAAATGAAGGCGTATAATGAATCCTTATAGGGATTCATTATGAGGAAAAGTTATTAGACACCAAAGAATCTAAACCTTTCAATATTCCTAAAAATTAAAATGAGTATCCCACTGCTTTGCAGGTGTGTGGGGGTGGGTGGGGGGGTTGGCACATTGCAGTTGACAGTTGGCACTGTCCAGTGACAGTCAAAATGAACAGAAGAAATAAAGGTGTACAATGAATCCTCATAGGGATTCATTATGATGAAAAGTTATTATACACCAAAGAATTCAAACACTTGAAAAATAATGACTGCACATTTTGCTCCATAACTCCACTTCTACAAGGGCTAGAGCTTAGCTTTTTAAAAAGAGAGAGAGAGAGAGAGAGAGAGCTGGGGATCTGTTTTAGGGTTAGGATATGGCAACTTTGAATCCCCATTGTTTCCTATGGTGGAAATGTTCAAAATCAGTAAAAACTAAAAAAAAAAAACCATTAAAAAAATCAACCAAGTGTCCCACTGCCTTGAAATTTGGGAGAAAGGTGGCACCAATGGGGACCTACCCATCACCCAAATTTGGTGCCCCCAGGACCTTGTTAAATGGTCCAAATCTGTCTCAATCCAAAGCAAAGCAAATACAAATCTAATCTGGGGTGATTTGGAGGGGGTAGATTTGGATACAAAACAAATCAGGGGTGACTTGTTTTGGGCACAAATTGAATAAAAAAAATCAATTTGTGCACATCCCTAATAGGGATATGAGGAGGCAAAAACCTGCATTTTGCTGAAAGTGGACTGGGGATAAAACCGTGTATGTGGGAGTTCAGTTGATGATAGGCTGTACCACTGCTGCTGTTGTTCAGCAGCAGCTAAGGGAAGGAGGCTCATGTAACCATATGCACACATCACCCCACATGCACATTAGCTTGATAATCAAGATCATCATTGGCCCACCCACACTTCATTTATATGCAGAAGGTGCAAGGCTCAATATGGGCATCTCCAGGTAGGACTGGAAAAGCTGATGTGTTTAGAGTGTTGGAATAAAACTGGAGAGACCCATGTTCAAATCCCCAGTCAGCCATGAAATGTGCAGGGTGATCCTGAGCCAGTCATGCGTCTCTCAGCATAACCTACCTCACAAGGTTGTTTGTTGTGTGAGGATAAACATAACCATGTACATGTTGGAGCTAGGACACCCTGGCAGCATCAGCTCTCAGTGGCAATGTCTCATAGTGATCATGGGGGGTGGAAGTGTTAGGGTCATGGATAAAAGTGCTGGACTCTTCCTCTCTTTGTTCTTCCAGTGCCAGTGTTCTTCCAATCCAATATGTTTCTCCAGAGATGGCTGTTTGTTTTGCTCTCTCTCTTCAGCCATGAGCTACAGCTGAAATTAAGCTGCAGGCCTTTTCACATTTGTTTGTAACCTTTTCTTTAAATACATTCTTATAGTTCTTCAGTACTAAAGAACTGTTTCAAGACCTCTTGCTTTGCTGCTTTCTCACCAAACTGGTTTTGCTTTGCTATTTGAGGACTGAACTGCCTCTCTTCCCCTAAAGTACACTACTCTGGGCTCCTTGGAGAAAGAGTGAGATATAAATTATTATTATTAATATTAATATTATTATTAATTTACATAGTCAGACAGGTGTTATTGACTGGTTTGTTTTATCCAGACATCGAGTCCTTCCCAAGGACCTGGGATGGCTGAATTTTATTGTCAGTGTTGTTGCTGTTGTTATAGATATCGTCACAGAATATAGGCTGTTCCCAGTAAAGCTGCTTTTTGTAATTGGCTGATGGTGATTTCTGTGGCCCCTATGGTGTTGAGGTGCTCTTCAAGGTCTTTTGGAACTGCACCCAGGGCGTCAATTACCACTGGGATTATCTTGGTCTTTTTCTGCCACAGCCTTTCCATTTCAATTTGTAGATCTTTGTATTTGGTGGTTTTTCTATTTCTTTTTCTTCTATTCTGCTATCCCCTGGTATTGCTATGTTGGTTATTTTAACTTGTTTTTCTTTCTTCTCGACTACAGTTATATCTGGTGTATTGTGTGGCAGATGTTTGTCTGTTTGTAGTCGGAAGTCCCATAATATTTTTACATCTTCATTTTCTACCACTTTTTCAATTTTATGGTCCCACCAATGTTTGGCTACAGGTAGCTTGTATTTTTTGCAGATGTTCCAGTGTATCATCCCTGCTACCTTGTCATGCCTTTGTTTGTAGTCAGTCTGTGCAATCTTTTTACAACAACTGATTAGGTGGTCCACTGTTTCATCTGCTTCTTTACAAAGGCGGCACTTGCTGTTTGTTGTTGACTTTTCTACTTTTGCTCTTATTGCATTTGTTCTTAGCGCCTGTTCTTGTGCAGCCAGTATTCAACCCTCAGTTTCTTTCTTCAAGTTGCCATTCTTAAGCCATTGCCAGGTCTTGGTGACGTCTGATTTTCCAGTGATACTGTGCAAATATTGACCATGCAGTGGCTTCTTTTTCCATTTTTCTGCTCGCTTCCTGACTTGTTCTTTCTTGTAGGCCTGCTTTGTTTCATTGGTGTTGAAAAGTTTTGCGTTATTGACCATTTTACGTGCATCTTCTTCACTGTCCTTTATATATTATTCAAGGCCTCTTTTCTCCTCTTCTACTGTTTGATGGACTTGCAGCATTCCTCTTCCACCTGAGCTGCGAGGGAGGTAGGAGGCTCCTTGGAGGAACAGTGAGATATAAATTAATTATTATTATTAATTCAATTTCTATACCGCCCTTCCAAAAATGGTTCAGGGCAGTTTACATAGAGAAATAATAAATAAATAAATGAGATGGTTCCCTGTCCCTGAAGGGCTCACAATCTAAAAAGAAACATAAGTCACCCGCAACAGTCACTGGAGGTACTGTGCTGGGGGTGGTTAGGGCCAGTTACTCTCCCCCTGCTAAATAAAGAGAATCACCACGTTAAAAGGTGCCTCTTTGCCCAGTTAGCAGGGGTAAATGTAAAAATTAAACTAACAAATAAACCAACAAACCCTGGAGCTTCACTGAGTTAGATGGATAAATTTCTGGACTCAGTAAAAGTTAGCTCCACATGTTCATATATAAACATCTCATCACACCACTTCAGATGAAAAGGTTTTCAATGGATCTAGTTCATGCATTCAGCAGTCATTAGTCAAGTATGCAGTAATCAAGTGCCAACAATTAAGTGATATACATGTATGTGTAAACCAGTCCAATGAACTTCAGAGAATGCAATGTAAAGCATTTCTGAGGACACCATAACCACTCTAACATATGTGATTTCACAGGCCACTTGATAATCATAGCTTTGCTACCTTGTAAGGTTCATTTCTCACATTAAAAAAAATCCACCATGATATATGTATGAAGAATAAATAGGTCATAAAAATGCCTGGAGACCCACTCTGGCAGCTTTGCAACCTTGAGATATACAAGTATAGCACTATATCTTCCATAATCAGAAGCTTATGTCTCAGCTGACCCACCTCAGGGGAGCACTTGTCATGAGATTTCTTCATTTGGAAATTTGGTAAAGTCGTCAGAATGGAATTGCAGAGATAGCTGGTATCATAAATTGCTTCAAGGAGAAAAGTTTGCATGTTAACGCATTCATTCACTAGTTGGTGTGTTGAATGTTTAAGTTTGATCTTACTGCCCCCCACAAACCATCCTTCAGAACAGGCGAGTATCTTTAATTCCTATTGACTCATATCCATGGTGGATTTAATGAGCTGCATCAATTGTAAGAAATCAAGAGGACCAGCAGTTTCAGGGCTATCTATTGATGAACAAACCTAAATATTCTTCCAATTTTAAAGGATGCCATAGAATTTTCTAGGAAGAATGTCATGCCTCCCCCAACCCCAAAATAGGACAGGTGTGCTTGACTTGAATTTGACATAATTAGGTTTGACGTACATTTAATAGAGATAAGTGTTCTGCAATTTATTTAATTTATTTATTTATTTATTTATTTATTGCTGAATTTATATACTGCCTTTCATTAAAAACAATCTCAAGGCGGTTTACAAAAGTTAAAAAACATACAATAAAATGGCAATAAGAATATTAAGCTAAAAATTTAAAAACAAACCAAATTTAAAATCTATAAAATACAAGCATAAAAATTATAAATGGGTAAAAACACATAGAAGCAGCAATAAAAACAATCATATAAAAGCCTGGATAAAAAGCCAAGATTTAACAAGCTTTCTAAAAACTGTGATGGGGTCTGAGGAGCGAATAGCATTCACTAATAGCGAATAGCATTCGAGAGCATTCCAGAGTCTGGGGGCAACAACAGAGAAGGCCCTGTAGCGAGTGCACGACAGCCGAGCCTCCCTCATTGTCGGCACCTGGAGCAGAGCCCCCTCAGATGATCTCCTCAAGTGGGCAGCAACCCTTGGGAGCAGGTGGTCTCTGCTTAAATCCCGGGCCCAAACCATTAAGGGCTTTAAAGGTCAAAACCAGCACCTTGAATTGGACCCAGAAACGAACTGACAGTCAGTGCAACTCTTTCAGAATGGGTGTGATGTGCTCCCATCGGGCAGCTCCAGATAAAACCCTAGCTGCTGTGTTTTGCACTAGCTTGTAATACTTCCTGATACATTCCTCTCAGTAGCCACGTGGCAAAGTTTGTTGCAGTAGAAAGCAGCAATTAACTGTTGCATTCCAAATTTAACGTCTGAATAGGGATACAGGGTCTTGCAGTTTGCAGCAAATGTGGATGGTGCTGAAGTCTTCAGTCACTTTATTTGGGTACTTTACAGATCTCATTTTCAAAGGTGACATGGCCACATAATCTAATCTGGGAGAGGTTGTGGGAGAAAAATATTTTATTTTTATTTTTTATTATATTCATTTATTGTTAAATGTATACCCCACCTTTCATTAAGAAAATCCCAAGGCAGCTCACAATAAAATTTAAAAACAAGGTTATTAAAAAGACACATTAAAACATTGAGCTAAAAAATATAAAAACAAAGTACAAAATACAAGCAGCAGCAGAGACAACCATATAAAAGCCTGGGTAAAAAGCCACGATTTGACATGCTTTCTAAAAACTGTGACGGAGACCGAGGAGCGGATACCCACCGGGAGAGGATTCTAGAGTCTGGGGGCAGCAACAGAGAAGGCCCTGTCCCGAGTGCACAACAACCTAGCCTCCCTCATTGTCGGCACCCAGAGCAGAGCCCCCTCAGATGAGCTCGTCAAGTGGGCAGCAACCCTTGGGAGCAGGTGGTCCCTGCTTAAATCCCGGGCCCAAACCATTAAGGGCTTTAAAGGTCAAAACCAGCACCTTGAATTGGACCCGGAAACGAACTGACAGTCAGTGCAACTCTTTCAGAATGGGTGTGATGTGCTCCCATCGGGCAGCTCCAGATAAAACCCTAGCTGCTGTGTTTTGCACTAGCTGCAGTTTCTGGATATTCTTCGAGGGCAGCCCCACATAGAGCGCGTTACAGTAATCCAGCTGTGACATGACTAAGGCATGGGTAACCATGGCCAGGTCTGCCTTCTCAAGAAAGGGATGCAGCTGGTGCACTAGCCGAAGCTGTGCAAAGGCACCCCTGTCCACCGCCTCCAACTGAGATTTCAAAAGCAGAGCCGGGTCCATTAGTACCCCCAAGCTGGGTATTTGCTCCTTCAAGGGGAGTGCAACCCCATCCAGAACCGGTAAAATCTCCTCATCTCGATTGGCTCTCCTACTGACCAGCATTACCTCCGTCTTGTATATTTCAGTTTATGAGCTCACATCCAACCCATCATGGCCTCCAGCCCCCGATTCAGGACATCCACTGCCTCCCTAGGATCAAATGACAAGAAGAGGTAGAGCTAAGTGTCATCCGCATATGGCTGACAACTCAGTCCAAGTCCCCGGATGACATCTCCCAGCGGTTTCATGTAGATGTTAAACAGCATGGGGGACAAGACCGAACCCTGCGGGACCCCACAGGCCAACGGCCATGGAGCCGAGTAGTAGTCCCCCAGCACCACCTTCTGGACCCTCCCTTCAAGAAAGGACCAGAACCACTGCAACGCAGTACCTCTGACTCCCATACTCAAGAGGCGGCCCAGAAGGATACCATGGTCAATGGTATAGAACGCCGCCAAGAGGTCCAGCAGAACCAACAGGGACACACTCCCCCTGTCTAGTTCCCGGCATAGGTCATCCACTAGAGCAACCAAGGCAGTCTCAGTCCCATACCTGGGGCAGAAGCCAGATTGAAAAGGGTCCAGATAATCCATATCATCCAAGACCGTCTGCAGCTGAGACGCCACCACACGTTCTATCACCTTGCCCCAAAAGGGCAGGTTAGAGACCGGTCTATAGTTGTCCAGGTTGGAGGGATCAAGGGAGGGCTTTTTTTAATAATGGTCTTACCACCGCATCCTTAAGGCATGGTGGCATCCTGCATCCCTTAATAAAGCATTAATAGTCACCTCCAACCATCTACCTGTACCCTCCCTGGCAGCTTTTTATTAGCCATGAAGGGCAAGGGTCAAGAGCACATGATGTCGCCCTCACACTGCCCAGGATCTTGTCCACATCTTCAGGCTGCTCCAACTGAAAAGAATCCAACACAACGGGACCAGATGGTACCAGAGGCATGTCTGCCGGAACTGCCAAAACTCTGGAGTCCAGGTCAGCATGGATGCGAGCGACTTTATCTGCAAAGTGACAAGCAAACTGAACAGCTCTGTTTGTCTGCATTGAGCAGATGCAATGGAGGCGGAGAAAAAACATTTCTTCGCCACCCCCACCACCACGGAGTAGTCCTTAAAATGGGCTCTAGCCCGTGTTCAGTCGGATTTGTCATGACTCTTCCTCCAGCGTCATTCCGGCCATCGTCCAAGTTGTTTCATCGCCCTAAGCTCTGAGGAAAACCAAGGAGCAGATTGGGCTCCACCAAGCCGGAGAGGGTGTTTAGGAGCAACCGTGTCTCTCCATTCCAGAGGAGCGTTTAGGAGCCTGGGCCATTCCAGAGATTGACCAGGGCCTCAACAGGGTCACCAGCTCTGGACACTGGAAACTTCCCGAGGGCTATCTGGAATCCAAGAGGATCCATAAGTCTCCAGGGGCGGACCATCCTAATCAGCCCACCACCCCTGCAGAGGGTAGACGGAGCAGTCAAACCCCACCAGATGATGATCTGTCCATGACAAGGGAGTTATTTCATATCCCCCCACCTCCAGATCATTTATTTTCCAGTCTGCAGAAACCAGATCCAGAGTATGTCCTGCCATGTGGGTAGGGCCCGATACCAACTGAGACAGGCCCATGGTTGCCATGGAGGCCATGAAATCCTGAGCCGCACCCACTAGGGGGGCCTCAGCGTGGACATTGAAATCCCCCAAAACAATAAGCCTGGGGATATTAGTATTTTCCTAATGGCCATCCTTTACAGGGAGGCAGAAAGCAGGCCAAGCTTTATAGCAATTATACAACTATATCATAATCAGGATTTGAGCTACACGCTGCACAAACTCAAGTTAAACACCTACCCCCAAGAACAAAATAAACATAAATTTAAGGGCAGCGTTTTTAGAAGCAGAAGGGGTTGGGGGTTGACTCTTACACTGAAAGAATGACCATGTCCACAATCCTTTGCATCAGATTTCATATACATTCTGACCCAGGAGATTTGCTATTTCAACCTCATTACCTGATAGGACCCAAGATCACATGGGTTATATTTCCCATCAGCATCTGCAGGCGCAGCTCTGTGCCATTGGTCTATAGGAGGACTATACATTCAGTAAAAGAGATGCCAGATTAGCACTGTGCTGCTTATTCACATTTAAGGAAAATCACTCTTCCTGGGTTTTATTGGCGGAATGTGCATAAAAGGCAACCATTCAGATTGGTAAGATGTCACAAATGTGGCATCTGTTTGGATGATGTGGGTTTAGTTGTGTCCCATTACTTCTGGTGCAAGGCCAGTCCTAGATTTCAGCACCAACAACAGATAGTGGTGACACTTGCAGTGGATCATTGGCAGAGTATCAGCTCTGACTACTGGGCATCATTGCATGGAGGAGAGGGACCTGACTTTGCATCTCCATCCACCTGCACAGGCATGCAGCTGCCGAGTGAGTAGCAATGCTAGGTGTATGTCACTGACATCAGTACACAATAGTCTTTCCCCCTTGAAAGAAAAGAAGCATTCCCCTCCTCTAGGCAGAGATCTCTAATGTATCAGCTGTGCATGAATGATAACCTCATTTGCAGCGAGCTGTTAATAAATGTAGTATTTTTCTCTAGCTCCCAGGCCTGTGATGATCAAACATGAGTGCTGCACCAGATTGTCACCCAGGAACAATTTCAAGATGAAACATGCAAAAATAAGAAAACCGTAACAAGTAATGTTGGTCCATTAGGGGGAAAAACTCCAAAACCACCACCAGGGCATACCTTTATTAGAACCAACACAAATAACATAAAGTACCTAATAAAGGTATTACCCGACTGTGGCTTTAGGATGCAAAATGTAATTTTGAGAAGGCCGACATATTCCAGGTTTTTCCTATTTCAGAAGCTGTGTTGCTGGGATCCAAGTCTCTCACAAATCAGCTGTAGACAGAGTTATCTGTCTACCCAGGCTTAAAAGATTGGGATTGTGCACTGGCCCTCTTTTACATTTTAACATATTTCATATATTTAAAAATACACACCTCCTGACTGAAACATTAATTTTGTTACTAAGGTTTTCAAAAGAAAATAGAAAGGATTGCATGAACCAGAAACACAACTCAGCCAAATGCAGACAAAGCTTACACACAGCTGTAAAAAAAATGATGTATATCTATATATATATAATTCTCCTAAACATACCCGTCACTAATCCCATACATAGCAGCTCTCGCAAGAGTTTGTGAGCAGCTGCCTGGGGGACAATGATGGGGATGGGGAGAAAATGGCAGCAGCGGCTGGCTGGGGAAAGTGCTGCCGGCCGGCAGGGAGGGAAAACTCCCGCAGCCCAGCCCGGCCGGCAGGGAAGGAAAGCACTGGCCAGAGAGGGAAACCACTGCTGGTGGGGAGGGAAAGGAAAGGCAAGCGCAGAATGGACTGGGGCTGAAGTCGGGGGGGAAGGATGGAGAACAGACTAGGGCCGAAGTGGGGGGAGGATGGAGAACAGACTGGGGCTGAAGGGGGGGCATGACAGGGAGAACTAGGGGTGCAGATGGTCTGCGCTGGATCAGCTAGTATCTATGTAATAGCATTAGAAGCAATGAAGGTGGTGAATAATGTTAAAACTAAGGCGCTTGGGACTTGCCACTTCAGAATTGTTAAGCCCATTGCAATCCAAGTCCAAATCCCTTTCAAAGACTAGGCCCGGCTCATAACATGCTCAGACTAGCCCAGATCCCAGGCTTACTTCTGCCAAGCCACAGGTGCCCTTCTCTTTCACCCTCAAACTTACTGAGCAGCCGAGTCAGGAGCCCTGGGAAACAACATTTCCCAGAATTCCCAGCACTTGGTCACTGTTGTGGCAGCATCCTCAGTTAAAATGGATTCCCCATCACCAGGCCTCCTCACTGTTAGCCTCACATGTTGTCATTGGCACTAGGCCCATTCACATGTTATGTTCAACACTTGCACAACAAGTGTACAGTTGAATGCAGGTACAAAAGCGCACTTCCTATCTATATCATGCATTTGAAGAACCTGTATCCAGGTTCACTTTTAAAATGTGCACAGGTATAGTCATTAACACAAACACATGTATGAGTGTACAGGCATTTGCACACTTGTACAGCATACTGTCTGAATCAGGCTACTGTCAGTTAAGATTTGGGGGGTTAGGGCAGGTTAAGGGTTAAGACAGGACTCAAACTGTGGAATGAATTTGGAAATATTATGATTTATTTTCAGAGAGTTGGGGGGAATAATTTGTTTAAGCCCAGTCCATTCTGAAGATGCAGGTTCACAGCCCACCAACTAGAAGCACCCCCCACTTAATCAGAAAAGTACAAATTTATGCATTTGAACCTCTATAAACATGCACACCTTTGCTGAAATAAAGGAGGGCCACTGAAAGGAAGACAAACAAGGTGGTAAGCCAAAGGCAATGAGTCATGATTGTGAGTCAGACAGCTCTATGCTTGCCACCTAACACCAATGCAAAAGCAGAGCTAGATGTGGGAGAGCAGCAGAACAGCTGGCTAAATTAATTTAGAAGTGGACAGGTTGCAATTTAACAAGTCTCTCCAGTTGTCCCAGTCTAGCTTTCCCAAAAATTATGTGTGAGATAGACTTGTTGCCTTTTCCCACAGGAGTAGAAATATTTGGATGTACAATATTTCTATATCCTAATGCAGGTTTTTATTCAAACCAGGGTCCCCTAAGAGACACCAAACAGTGCAGAGGAGGAGGAGTGTCAATCAATTAGTAAGCATTACTAGTCATAGGCCTATAAATTATGCTAAGGTTTTTTTCAAAGTGTGTGTCACAATACCATTGGGATATACAGCATGAAAAAGAAAGACAACCGCCCAGCTACTGAAGGTGGAGGCAGTGGAGTGAGTAGAGGGGTAAATAAGAGCTAGTGGAGAGCAGTCTCATGCAGTGGGGTGTTTCGTAAGAGTTTGATGGAAGGAGCAAAGCAGTACAGTGTGTGTAAGAGCCTGCTGAGTACCCTCAATAAGATGTTTAAGTTGCAGACAATACGGAAGATCAAACATGATTAGAAGCCTGTGTGTTCATGAAGTTGGAATGTCCCGCAATACATTTTGGAGTTTAGTTTTGGTTTTTAATCTGCTTCACAGTACAGGTCTTAATCTCTTCTTAATCAGGTCTTAATAATGACGATGGCCCCTGCAAAAATATTGGAGGGGGCACAAAAATGGCAAAGTGCATTTCGTAGGTGGGGGAGAAGATTTCTCCCACATGGCAGACCGATACCAGAGTAATAAACAAGACTGTTCATATGATCATTATTGGGGTAGGACAAGCATCCTACCCAGCTTTGGGAGCTCTGCAATGGCATGCTCCTGAATTTCAGTTGTGTGTTAGTGAAAACCTAGGTAAGAAGAACAGGAGTGATCCATCTGTGAGGCAGAAGCTGGGTAAGATGGCTTTTTCTCCTGCCTCATTAAAGTGCTGGGTACAAGAGCTAGATAAGACAGTGCCATCCTACCCATCTCCCATCTCACAGCTTGGAGCACTCCCCTCTCCTCCTGTCTAGGTTTCCCCTAGCACATGACTAAAAATTGGGAGTGCACACAGCTCCCAAAGCTGGGTAGGATGTTTGTCCTACCCCATTAATGATCATGTGGACAGTCTTAATATATTTCACATTGATGCTCCCATCTGAAACAGACTGTCCCTGAAGTAAGTTCTGTTGATTTCAATGGTGTTAATTTCAGCCTTATTTTAATTTCCAGTTTATGATTCAGCTATGGGAGGAAGTGAGGGGTGAACTACTTTTTGGGGATTGCTTGTACCCCTCAACCCCATGCTGGTACCACCTATGCTAAATAGTGACTACGGATGGTGAAAATTGCCAAGAAGAGGAGAGAAGCCAAAGTCAAGAAAGTTAAAGACCCCAGGAAGGAACTTAATAGGGAATTTCAGAAAGCTGTTAGAAGAGACAAGGGGTATCTTCACAAAATCATCTTTTTTAAAAAAAATTGTAATGACTGTCACCTAGCATCAATTCCAAAATGTCCAACAGGAAGCAGAATCTGCATTCTGCACACACACACGCACACACACACACAGAATTACCAGCAGGGGGGGAAAACTACAATGGCATCTGTAAAGACTTTGAGGATGGAAATAGACACGGAAAAACAAGGAAATTTTTTCCAAAAGATCTCTGAACTCAGAAGGAGGTTCCAACCTCAAACTGGTATGTTAAGGGATGCCAACTGACAGATAGTAACTGATTCCGAGAAGATCAAACAGAGATGGAAGGAGTACACTGAAAATCTGTACATCAGAGATGTCAACATCCAAGATACTCTAGAAGATATTCCCTACTTGCAAGAACCTCTAGCATGGGAAGATGAAGTTAGATAAGCACTCCGGTCATTACCAAGTCAGAAGGCTACAGGAATTGATGGAATAGCTACAGAAATATGTCAGGCAACAGAAGAAGAGTCAGTCAAGGCTCTAACCAAACTATGCTAGCAAATTTGGAGAACAACACAATGGCCAACAGATTGGAAAAAGTCAGTCTACATACCCATACAAGAGAAAGGAGACTTAACAGATTGTGCAAACAATCACACAATATCCTTAATTTCATATGTTAGCAAAATAATGCTCAGGATCATCCAACACAGATTAGAGCCCTATGTGGAAAGGGAAGTGCCAGATGTTCAAGTGGTTTCAGAAAAGGCTGAGGAACAAGAGACATCATTGCTGATGCAAACTGGATAACTGAGAAAGCCAAATAAATACTAGGGATGTGCGTTTTGTTTCGGATTCAAAATGCTTTGTGCACAAAACAGGCCATTTTGGCTGTTTTGTAACAGAAACAAAACACCCAATGCTCAAAACAGAATATTTTGTAGCCAAAACAAAACATCTCTGTTTCAGATACAAAATGTTTTGTTGTTTCGGCTGTTTTGGAACTTCATTTTGAATTCGCGAAAAGTCTTTTTCCTTCAGTCTCCATTTTGAGTTTTGACATCTGTTTGAATTTCTGGTCCTTCCAGCCTACAGATTGGCCAGTGAAAGCATGGACTGATCTGCTGGCAATTGCCTCCTTATTCCTTTAAAGGAAATTTAAGGGTAAAATCTACCCTCATTGGCCAGTGGGGCAGTGTGCATTTACCCTCATTGGCCAGTGAGGGCAGTGTGCACACTGCATGGGGCAATGTGCATTTGATTGTTGTTGTTTCACTGTTGTGTGTAAATCAATTGCATTTCGGTGGGGGGGACGTGGATGTGCATGACCTTTGGAAATCTGCCTGGTTCTTTGCAAAGCTCTGCTGTTGTTGATGTGTGATGATGATGTTATTTGGGGTGGATTTGGGGCAGAAAGGGGGCTTTGGGAGAAGAAGAGTGGGTCAGGTGGTAGCACCCCAAAGGGTGCCTGCTGCCACCCAGATTCCAAAGGAATTGGGGAAAGGGCTGATTTTTAAAGAATTAGTGAAGTTTACATGTCTTTGGGGCAGATTTGGGGCAGAAAGGGGGCCTGAGGGGCAAGACAGTGGGTTGGGTGGCAGTGCCCCAAGGGGTGCCTGCCACAACCCATATTCCAAAGGAATAGGGCAAAGGGCTGATTTCTTAGGAATTGTTGGGGTTTACGCATCTTTAAGATTTTTCCCCATAGGGAATACTTGAGGTTTCAGCAGACCCATAACTCCACCTGGGCGGGCACTGAGGTGGCCGGGAGCAAGTGGTGTTGTACTGCACATAGGGTGCCAACCACCCCCATGGGTTGCTAACCCATGGGGTGCTGGGTTCTGTTGTTTCTGAGGTGTTATGAGTGTATATTCTCTGGTAGCATATGAGATTTTCAATGACAAACCATGAATCCACTCTCATATGCTACAAGAGAATCTGCACTCAAAACATCTAAGAAACAACAGAACCCAGTACCCCTGGGTTAGCCACCCATGGGTGTGGTTGGCACCCTCTACACTACCACTCGCTCTGGACCACCCCTGTGCCCCCCAAGTGCAATTATGGGGCTGCTGAAACCTCCATCATTCCCTATGGGGAAGAACTTTAAAGATGCATAAACTCCATTAAATCTTTACAAATCAGCCCTCTACCCAATTCCTTTGAAATAATTCTGGCAGCTTCCTTACCCCCACTGGGCACTACCACCCACGCAACTCTGCTCTGGGCCACCCCTTTCCCCCCAATGTGAAGCTATACTTTTGCTGAAACCTCCATTATTCCCTATGGGAAAAATCTTAAACTTCAAAAATTTACCAAAAATCATCCCTTTGCCCAATTCCTCTGAAATTTGGGTGGTAGTTTCCACCCATTGGGCACTACCACCCCACCCACTAGTTTTGCCCTGGGGCCATTTTTTAAAATCCAAAACGTTTCGGATTCGGATTTTGCAATTTCGATCAAAGAACAAAATTGGGGTGTTTTGGATTGGCTGATTTTGAATGAAGAACAAAACGGGGGTGTTTCAGATTCGGGCCAAAAACAAAACAGAAAACAAAACAAAAAACACAACCCTAAACAATACCAAAAAGAAGTCAATGTGTGCTTTATTGACTACAGAAAAGCTTTCAGTTGCATCAACAATGTCAAGCTTTAGAATATCCTTAAGAAAATGGGTGTCCCAGAACATCTCATTGTTCTCATGAGAAACCTATACACAGGACAGGAAGCCACAGTCCAGATGGAACATGGTGAAACAGACAAGTTCCAGATTGGCAAAGGAGTACAACAAGGCGCTATACTTTGTCCTTATTTGTTCAACTTATATACCAAACGTATACTGAGAGAAGCTGGATTGGAAGAAGATGAGTGTGGTTTTAAAGCTGGAGGAAGAAACATCACTAACCTGCACTACGCTGATGACACTGCTTTGATAACTGAGAATGCAGATGATCTGCAAGCTCCAGTAATGCAAGTCAAGGAGCACAGTGAAAAAAATGGGACTATGACTAAATGTCAAGAAGACTAAACTAATGACAACAGGAACAGCAACCAGCCTCAGAAATGACAATGAAGACATTGAAGAGTATAGTTTCTGTCTTTTAGGATCGACCATCAACAGTAGTAAAAGATCCAGCTGTCAAGAAATACGCTGCAGACTAGCACTTGGAAGGGTTGCAATCAGGCGGAGCTCGTGAACGCACCTCCGGGGGGCGGCGGGCGGCTTCTTTAAGGTAAATGGAGCCGGTGCTCTGTGCTGCCCGGCAGCCCCCGCGGTGGGGAATCGTCTCCGCCACTCACCTGATTCCCGCGGAGGCGAGCCCCTGCCAGCGGCCAGGTGAGTGGCGGAGGCGATTCCCCACTGCGGGGGCTGCTGGGCGGCATGGAGCACCGGCTCCGTTTACCTTAAAGAAGCCACCCGCCGCTGCCCCGGAGGAAAGTTCACGAGCCGCGCCTGGTTGCAGTGAAAGCCTTGGAATGGATATTTAGATGCCGTGGTGTGTCTATACCTACAAAGATTAGAATCGTTCAGACAGTGGTATTTCCCATTACACTCTGTGGATGCAAAAGCTGGACTTTGCAGAAGCAAGATAGAACTTTTGAACTTTGGTGATGGAGAAGACTTTTGAGTATACCATGGACAGACTGCACTGTCCTCTCTGTAAATAATATCTGTCTCATTAAACCGTTGATATTCCTGATTCAGCTCCACCGTCTTGTCCTTGCATACCACAACTCTTTCCTCTGGACTCTACACCTGTCTGCTCCCACATCCAGCAAAAGCTCCTTGTCTTTACCTTCAAAGTCCATGGCTTTAACTCTTAGCTTTCATATCCCATTACACTCCTGCTCATAACCGTTGCTCCCCCAGCTCCAACACCCTCAGCTGTCCAAAGGTCTCCTGCTCCCTTGCAGGGTGAAATGACTTCACCCTTGCTCCCTTGCTACCCCTCATCCCTCCCAGATTGCCTGCATGGAACCTCCTCTCTCACTACTTTCAAATTCCTCCTCAAAACCCACTTTTTGTGTGCATTCTTTGGCACAACCTCCTAGTCCTCATACTATGCTGGGAACGAACTTAAGTACATGTACATGAAATGACTGCATATTCTTCCCCTTCTTAAACTGCTTCCGCTGATACTCCCCATTCCTTTCTCTAACAGCTCTCCTGTGTCTGTTTCTAGATTATGAGCCTCTGGTGGGCAGGACTTGTCCTGCTGTGAAGTGCCATGTTAATGTAAACCACCTGGAGGCTAGTGGTGTGCACGGAACCACACCTCCACAGTCCAGAACTGGTGAGGGGGGCTCTTTAAGGGCGGGGGAGTGTGTACTTTCCCCTTCCACCACTTTTCCCCCTCCAGAGCTCCTATTTTTTTAAACACATTTGGGGTGACAAGCCGCCCCTTTCCCTGTTCCTCAGCAAAAGGCTTTAAAAGCCTGACTGTGTGTGTGCATGTCACGCGTGTGCATCACGTCCATGTGTTGCGTGTGTATATCAGACGTGTGTGTGTGTGATGTACACACGGATGTGACAAATGGATGTGACACGCACACGTGACATGCGCACATGCAGTCAGACTTTTGAAGCCTTTTTCTGAGAAATGGGGGAAGGGGCAGCAGGGAAGTACTCTGCTGCCCCAAATGCATTAAAAAACAGGAGTGCTGGAGGGGAAAAAGCAGTGGGAGGGGTAAGTACACCCTACCCTGCCCTTAAAGGTCCAGCCCCCCCCCCCCCGGGCGTCGAACCACTGAACCAACCCCAGGTCCAGACTGGTCCAGCGGCCTTTAGAATGGGCTCTGGACCAGTACGTGCACATCCCTACTGGAGGCACAAGTTGGGGCAGTATAAACATGCACTAAAGAAATAAATGGTGCTAGAGAAATAATAAATAAATAAATTGTGTTGAGCAGAAGTGATATCCTGAAGAGACCTTCCCCCCATGCAGAGCATATGTCAGGGCTCTGACTAAATAAGCCTTAACATGGAAAAGGATAAATTCATGAATTATTTTTTATTAAGAAGGAGGAGGAGGAGGAGGAGGAGGAGGAGAAGGAAGAGGAGGAGGAAGAAAAATTTTAAAGTCCAAACTCAATGCTGGGAACACCATAAAAGCCATAAACACCTGGGCTATACCCATCATTAGATACACTGCAGGAATAATAGACTGGACCCAGGCAGAGCTAGAGACGCTGGATCATAAGACCAGGAAAATCATGACCATCAATCATGCTCTGCACCCCCACAATGATGTAGATAGGCTATACCTCCCTTGCGGGAATGCTGCAAGTCCATCAAACAGTAAAGGAGGAGAAAAGAGGCCTTGAATAATATATAAAGGACAGTGAAGAAGATACACTTAAAATGGTCAACGATGAGAAATTACTAAACACCAATTAAACAAAGCAGGCCTACAAGAAAGAACAAGTCAAGAACCAAGCAGAAAAATGGAAAACAAGCCACGGCATGGTCAATATTTGCTAGGGATGTGCATGGTCCGGAGCGGTCCGGACCGGCACCGAAGGGGGGGTCTCCCTTTAAGGGTGGGGAGGGTTTACTTACCCCTCCCGCCGCTTTTCCCCCTCCAGCTGCCACTCTGTATGTGTGTGTGGGGGGGGGGAGTCGCATGGAAGCCAGAAGTGAGGGTTGCCTGGGCGCCGCAGCACGTCGGCGACAGCGCGTCCTCCCTGGCGAAGTGGTTCTCAGTAGCTGCGCCGGAGCGGAGGCCGGCTCGGTGCTGTGCCGGCTTCTGTTTGGATTTTTTTAATACCATTGGCAGCAGTAATTACTAAACCGTGAGTCCCTCAGCACCAGCAACAGGATCTTTGCAAGGCAAAGCCGCGCACGCGCACACCCCATCCTAGAGGCGGCATTGGAGGCAGAAGGGGCGGCGGGGAGGTATCCTGCCGCCCCAATTTCTACACAGAATACGGGCACTGGAGGGGACAAAGCGGCAGGAGGGGTAAGTAAACCCTCCCCGCCCTTAAAGGGAGACCCCCCACCCGAACCAAACTGGCCAGGTCTGGACCGGTCCGGACAGTTCGGAGGCCTTTGCAATGGCCTCCGAACCGGTTCGGACTCATGTCTAATATTTGCATGATATGACCAGAAAATCAAACATCACCAAGACCTGGCAGTGGCTCAAGACAGGCAACTTGAAGAAAGAAACAGAGGGTTTAATATTAGCTGCACAAGAACAGGCACTAAGAACAAATGAAATAAGAGCAAAAGTAGAAAAGTAAACAATAAACAGCAAGTGCCGCCTTTGTAAAGAAGCAGATGAAACACGTTACCCCTGCTAACTGGGCAAAAAGGCACCTTTTAAAGTGGTGATTCTCTTTATTTAGCAGGAGGAGAGTAACTGGCCCTATCCAGCCCCAGCACAGTACCTCCAGTGACTGTTGCTGGTGTCTATCTTATGTTTCTTTTACATTGTGAGCCCTTTGGGGACAGAGAGCCATCTTATTTATTTGTCATTTCTCTGTGTAAACCGCCCTGAGCCATTTTTGGAAGGGCGGTATAGAAATTGAATTAATAATAATAATAAGAATAAGAAGAAGAAGAAGAAGAAGACTTCTGACTACAAACAGACAAACATCTGCCACACAATACAGCAGATACAACTGTAGTTGAGAAGAAAGAAAAAGAAGTTAAAATAATCGACATAGCAATACCAGGGGATAACAGAATAGAAGAAAAAGAAATAGAAAAAAATCACAAAATACAAAGATCTACAAATTGAAATTGAAAGGCTGTGGCAGAAAAAGACCAAAATAATCCCAATGGTAATTGGCACCCTGGGTGCAGTTCCAAAAGACCTTGAAGAGCACCTCAACACCATAGGGGCCACAGAAATCACCATCAGCCAATTACAAAAAGCAGCTTTACTGGGAACAGCCTATATTTTGCGATGATATCTATGATAACCAACGGTATTGATGATAAAATTCAGCCATCCCAGGTCCTTGGGAAGGACTCGATGTCTGGATAAAACAAACCAGTCAATAACACCTGTCTGACTGTGTAAACAAGAAATGAAGAAGAAGAAGAAGAAGAAGAAGAAGAAGAAGAAGAAGAAGAAGAAGAAGAAGACTGGACCCAGGCAGAGCTAGAGACGCTGGATCATAAGACCAGGAAAATCATGACCATCAATCATGCTCTGCACCCCCACAGTGATGTAGATAGGTATACCTCCCTCGCAGCTCAGGTGGAAGAGGAATGCTGCAAGTCCATCAAACAGTAGAGGAGGAGAAAAGAGGCCTTGAAGAATATATCAAGGACAGTGAAGAAGATGCACTTCAAATGGTCAATAACACGAAACTATTCAACACCAATGAAAGAAAGCAGGCCTACAAGAAAGAACAAGTCAAGAACCAAGCAGAAAAATGGAGAAATAAGCCCCTGCATGGTCAATATTTGCACAATATCAGTGGAAAATCAGACATCACCAATACCTGGCAATGGCTTAAGAATGGCAACTTGAAGAAAGAAACTGAGGGTTTAATACTAGCTGCGCAAGAACAGGCACTAAGAACAAATGCAATAAGAGCAAAAGTAGAAAAGTCAACAACAAACAGCACGTGCCGCCTTTGTAAAGAAGCAGATGAAACAGTGGACCACCTAATCAGCTGTTGTAAAAAGATCACAGAGGCTGACTACAAACAAAGGCATGCCAAGGTAGCAGGGATGATACACTGGAACATCTGCAAAAAATACAAGCTACCTGTAGCCAAACATTGGTGGGACCATCAAATTGAAAAAGTGGTAGAAAATGAAGATGTAAAAATATTATGGGACTTCCGACTACAAACAGACAAACATCTGCCACACAATACACCAGATATAACTGGTGTCGAGAAGAAAGAAAAACAAGTTAAAATAATCGACATAGCAATACCAGGGGATAGCAGAATAGAAGAAAAAGAAATAGATAAAATCACCAAATACAAAGATCTACAAATTGAAATGGAAAGGCTGTGTCAGAAAAAGACCAAAATAATCCCAGTGGTAATTGGCGCCCTGGGTGCAGTTCCAAAAGACCTTGAAGAGCACCTCTACACCATAGGGGTCACAGAAATCACCACCAGCCAATTACAAAAAGCAGCTTTACTGGGAACAGCCTATATTCTGCGACAATATCTATAACAACTGACAATAAAATTCAGCCATCCCAGGTCCTTGGGAAGGACTCAATGTCTGGATAAAACAAACTAGTCGATAACACCTGTCTGACTGTGTAAACAAGAAATAATAATAAGATGATATCGATAATAACCAACAGTATTGATGATAAAATTCAGCCATCCCAGGTACTTGGGAAGGACTCGATGTCTGGATCAAACAAACCAGTCAATAACACCTGTCTGACTGTGTAAATAAATAAATAAATAATAATGATAAATATTATGGGACTTCCAACTACAAACAAACATCTGCCACACAATACACCAGATATAACTGTAGTCGAGAAGAAAGAAGAAGAAAGAAAAACAAGTTAAAATAATCGACCTAGCAATACCAGGGGATAGCAGAACTGAAGAAAAAGAAATAGAAAAAATCACAAAATACAAAGATCTACAAATCGAAATTGAAAGGCTCTGGCAGATGAAGACCAAAATTATCCCATTGGTAATTGACGCCCTGGGTGCAATTCCAAAAGACCTTGAAGAGCACCTCAACACCATAGGGGCCACAGAAATAACCATCAGCCAATTACAAAACGCAACTTTACTGGCAACAGACTATATTCTGCGATGATATCTATAATAATAACAGCAGCAACATTGCTAATAAAATTCAGCCATCCCAGGTCCTTGGGAAGGACTTGATGTCTGGATAAAACAAACCAGTCAATAACACCTGTCTGACTGTGTAAACAAGAAATAATAATAATAATCTAACAGCTGCAAGATATGGGTACAGTAGACAAGAAAAGTAATTTAAAACTGTAGCCCACATACTGAGGAAATTATCCAAAATAAACCCATTGAAAGAAAAAGGACAAAATGGTCAGCCAAAGGATGAAAAGGCTGGGTGGCTACGTAGTAATTTTATTACATGAAAAAAAAAATACAAACAACATTTAAAAAATGAATGTCTTCTGGAAAGCAATGGCAATTTTCAACCTTCAGTGTGGGCAGCCATTTCAGTGTGGGCAGCCATTTCGCCATTGCTTTCCAAATGGCTCTTTTTATATGTTTCCATTCCTGAATGTGATTTTCTCCAAACACTCAAAGTCATTATTGTATTCAAAAGCAAAGGTATTCAACTAAAAACTCATCGTGACGTTCAATTTTGTGTGGGAGTAATTAGAAACACTCCTAAAGAAATTACCTGCCAACTCTAAGTGGTTTTCTTTTCAGTGGGAAACTAGTTAAGTCAATCATATACGTCACGTGAATACAAAATCATCATAACAACAATGTTTGTCCTATGGACAGCTGTGAAGCCATATTTAATTCTAAACAAAATTGCTTCCCCCCACCATCTCTCCATTTGTTTATTTGCAATGCAAGCAACTCGTTTTTATGCCATGTTTGCCTTTAAAAGCAGCATGCTCATCAAAAGCTTTTTTTAAAAAAAAAACAACCCTAAGTTTTTTATCTGTGCCACTCAGAATCTTTTAATTTGAAGATTAAAAATGAGCCTCCCCCCACTTCAGAAAGTGATTTTTGAGCCCCACTATGTATACCAGCTGACTAAAAATTGTTTTTTATTGTTTATGCCCATGTACTCATTGAAGGCAAGCCAATATTATCAAGCTATTACAGCTGCTGTTACACAGAGGCTCTGCTGAGGTTGGTAAAACAGCATCCTAATCTGGATTCATGAAATAATCATCAAAATCTGCCTCAGCTAGTTACCTTTTTGTTTGTTTGTTTGTTTTTAAAGAAATCTATAGGAAGAAGATGCAGTGTAATAGGACTGATGATGTGGGATGTCCAGACTAAGTTCAGACAAAGACTAATTCTTAAGATGCTGTTTATATTTATGGCCAGCCTCATCTCCATCCCTCAGGTTTAGGGTGGGTGACAATATACACATTTTCGGTTAAAAGTCAAATGATACAAGCTGAATCCTCAATTCAATATGGTTGGGTTGAAATGAGAAAACAAGTTACACTCTCACATAATACAGAAATCCTTTAACCTGATCTTATAAGCGCCTGCACCAGCATAATGGATCATTCATTCATTCATATATTTATTAGATTTATAATCCATCTAATAAAACCTCTCTAAGTGGTTTACATAAAATTCAAAAAACCTAACAACCAACCATTGAAACAGTTACAACAAATAAAACTATATATAGAAATTTTCTTTAACAAAAAGCCTGAAGGGACAGTGTGGCATAAGAGCTTCCTTAAAGGCAGCCAGAGATGGGGCAGCTCTTATTCTGAAAGGGAGCATGTTCCAAATTTGCAGGGTGCCCATAGAGAAGGTCTGGATCTAAGTCATCACCAAAGGAGTCAGTGGCAACTGCAGCTGGTCCTTTCCAGCTGGTCCTACTGGTTTCAGTAGGCAAAGGGGTTCATGATGAAGGGGGCATTTTCCTAGATACCATGGACCAAATTTATTAACGGATTTAAAGGTAATAGTCAGCACTTTGTATTTCACTTACCTGTAGCCAGTGAAGTTCTTTTAGGAGTAATATGTTCTCTTTAAAATGAGTTGATACGTTGGTGATGCAGTGTGCATATTCAAACAGTTTCAAACAGTTCTTCCCACCAAGACTTCTTTATTGCACAAAGATCAGTTGCTAATGATGCATGGTGTATTTATACTGAAACTGTTTTGCTTTTAACCTGTAACTAGGGATGTGTGAATTGAT
The DNA here is from genome assembly GCF_027244095.1 of Hemicordylus capensis. Taxonomy (NCBI): domain Eukaryota; kingdom Metazoa; phylum Chordata; class Lepidosauria; order Squamata; family Cordylidae; genus Hemicordylus; species Hemicordylus capensis. Next base: position 203,800,377 of record NC_069661.1, read on the forward strand.
TCGGGTACAAATCGATTTCTACCCGAATCTAGCTGATTCGAGTGATTTGCAAAAGAAGCTAAGCTCTCATCCTTGTAGAAGAGGAGTTATGGAGCAAAATGTGTGGTCACTGTTTTTCAAGAGTTTGGATTCTTTGGTGTATAATAACTTTTCCTCAATGAATCCCTATGAGGATTCATTGCATACCTTCATTTCTTCTATTCTTTTTTACTGTCTTTGGACAGTGCCAACTGTCAACTGCCATGTGCCAACTGTATCCCCCTTGCACCCACAAGGCAGTGGGGTACTACACAGTTTATGTTCTAGGGATTTTTTCAAGTGTTTAGACTCTTTAGTGTCTAATACCTTTTCCTCATAATGAATCCCTATGAGGATTCATTACAAACCAGAGTCTAAACACCTCAAAAATTCCTAAAATATAAACTGAGTACCCAGTGGCTTGTGGGTTGGGGAGTAACTGGCACATGGGATGCCACTAATTCCCCACCCCCACCTGCAAAGCAGTGCGGTCAAAATGAACAGACAAAATGAAGGCGTAAAATGAATCCTGGTGGATATTTTGTCTTTGCACAACAAATAAGTCTTGATGGCAATAACTCTTTAAAATGACCTGGAGACAACCTGGCTGCCACATTCTGCACCAGTTGTAGTTTCCGAACTACAAACAAATATGGCACAACATAGAGTATGTTGCAAGAGGGTTTTTTTGTTAGTGTTTATTTAATGTCCCCCCCCCCCCCTATTTCTTCCAGCATTACCTTTCTTCACTGCCACCTAAATGAGGTCTCTGTATAAACAGGATCTACCTAAGTAATGGAAGCGTAGTATTGTAGGCTTGGGGAGGGTACGGACAAAGTCACTCTCAGTTTCTTTAAAGTTGAATAAACATAAACTTTAACAACAAATTCTGATCTGAAGGTCACTTGATTCTCTATTTAGAAAGTTGGGTTGATCAGTTACAGGACTGTTGTTACAGTATCATTACATCCACTTCAGGCAAAATCAACACCTTCATGAGTCTTGGCTTTACAACAGTTTTCTTTCCAAACTCATAGAACTGATTCACTTTAACTTCTTGTTGTTGTTGTTGTTTTTCCCCCTCAGATCCTGACCTGGTTCTCTTTACTTCCCAGCCTTCCTGCCAGGCTGTGTGATAGATACCTTCTCTCTGTCAACTGCTAGTTCCAACTGTCACACCCCAAAGATTCCAACTGCTTTTCTCCACAAAGGGGTTTCCCAAACTCAGATGCAGGGCTTGTCTCTGCCAGCCACACAATATGAGGTTTCACCCCTTCATACTCTTACACATTTTACTCTCCAACCTCACTTTGTCAATGACTAGAACAATGCAGTAGTCACACCTGGAGGTTAGCAACATATATACCACTGTTTTAAGGTAATTTATCCAAATAAATGGATGTAGCTGGCATATGAGTCAGAGCAGATTAAAAAGTAGTGATGTGCACAGACCGCGGAGGCACGGTCCGACGCTGGAGGGGGTGTTGCTTTAAGGGGGGGGTGTACTTACCCCTCCTTTAAAGGTGGAGGTATTGTACTTACCCCACAGTGCATGCACCTGTGTTACTTCCGGGTTTGGAGAACAACAAGGGGGCAGGGGCAGCAGGGAGGAATGCTGCCGCCCCGAAGATTTTGCAAAAAATTGGAGCGCCAGAGGGAGAAAAGCGGTGAGAGGAGTAAGTACAACACACACACCCCACCGGCGGTTCGTCGGACCACCGGACAAGCGAACCGGATCGCAGGCCTCCAACATGGCCTCCAACCCGGTTCGTGCACATCCCTATTAAAAACTTCTGGCCACTGCTTCAATCTGAGATGCCAGGGAGAAGTTTGGATCCACAAGCACTCCTAAACTACATACCTGTTCCTTCTGAGAACATCCAGGAAAGGTAAATCTAAATAATCTTTTGAATCCTGGCCCCACACAATAAGTATCTCCATCGTACTTTGAGTCAGTCTTAGTTTGTTATACCTCATACAGCCCATTACTACCTCCAGTAATGGCATTTAGGGAAGTTATGTCATCTCCCGATGAATCTGACATGCAGAAAAAGATTTTGGTGTCCTCAGCATACTGATAGCATCCAGTACCAAATCTCCTGACAATCTCTCCCAGTGGTTTCATTTAGATGTTAAAATGCACCGGAGACAGTACAGAGCCTTGTGGGACTCCATACAAAAGCTCTCAGTTTGAAGAATAAGTCTCCAAGCAACACCATCTGAAATCTGCCTGAGAGGTAGGAGCAGAACCACTGTAAAATAGTACTGCTGTTCTCACGACCAGCCTAACCCTGCCTAGGTTGCCTCAAGCAGGGTTAGGCTGGTCGTGAGAAGTGGCGGGATCTTCATGGATCCCTACACTCCCCACTCACCTAACTTCTCAATGAACCCAGATTTTAGCCGACATCAAAGGTGCACTCACACCCTTAATCCGGCTACTGGGTGTCATGACACAGCCCGAGGAGTCACACAGACCAGCACATAGAGCACTCTCCTGAGGGGGAATCCCCAATGCAACACACATGCAGCACATTGCATTGAGGTATGCCTGGAGGCTAGAACAACAAGTTATGGCCCCAGATCCCTCTGCCCTGCTACATGCTTCAGGGAGCAAGTTTTCTCATGTGGGTGTGCAGGAGGCACACTGAAGAGGATCTGTTTGGTCATCTGAAGGGATCTGTTTGGTCGTCTGCTTGTACTGCAAGAACATAGACCTGTAAATGCATAATAATCTGTATAATAATTGTCAGCTTCAAGTCAAATCTTTAACCACTTGCATTCTAGATGTCTACCTTGCCACTTCAGCTCCCATAATTCATCCATATACCACAGAGCTAATTTTGAAGCAGGTTGGAGAAGACACTTAGGAGTGATTGTGTCTACTGCCCTTGTAAATTCATTATTCCAAGTCATATACCAGGGAATCAACAGACTCGTTGGCAGAGCCAACTCTAAAACCTTCCAAAGCTTCTTTGAATCCTATTGGATCCAATAACCTTCTTGGGTGGACCATCCTGGTAGGTCCTTCACCCTCTGCAGAGGTGAGTTGTGTTCATGATTCCAGCCTTAACCAGATGGTGGCCCATTCATGACAATGGGGAAATCACTGGAGTCCCCACCCAAGGAAGACCACCCTGTTCAGAGTAAAAGATTAAATTGAGTGTGTGACCAGCAATGTGCAACAGCCTTGAATCTACCTGGAATAGGTGTATTAGTTGTCATGGCCACTAAGCTCCTGAGCCAATCCTGACAACCTGGTCCCAAAGTGAACATTAAATTCACCCACTACCAGTAGTCTAGGCAACTCCATGACCAAGGCTGTCATCTCAGGGAGTCTGTTGGGCAGCATGATAATCGGTACATCAACTGAAGTCCCAATCTATCCTGGTCCCAAGACTTAAGACTGTCCCAAGAATGTACATACATTCAATATAGGCTAATTATCTCACCAGGATTATGGTAAACAAGGTATTATTCTTATAGACTACCACCTCCCTGTCAATGTCCTCTCACCTACTCCAAAACAGTGTATCCTGCTGGGAGAAGTTGGGTCCAAACTGGGCCACTACCCTCCCCCAGCCAGGTTTCATTAATGTGTACTAGGGAAATGTGAAACAGTTCGACCTTGAGCTGGTTCGACATCGAACTGATTCAGCTCCAGGTTGAGCTGAACCCCTCCTGGCTGGTTTGGGGCCAGTTTGGGGATTCTACATTTTTTAAAAAAAAAATGTTTTTAACTTACTGCCAAGTTCAGCAGCCTCAATTTGGAGGCCACCATGCATGCACCCTGGCCATTTGTGCGGCTGGGTCATTACCTGAACATACAAATGGCCCATGTGCACACACAGCAGCCCCCAAAATGTTTGCCACCACTGGAACTGGGGCTGGAACTGCCCCAAAAATGGTTGGGGAGACTGGGGGGAGGCCAGCAGGGGAGAGGGGGAACCGCTGGAGGACCCCCCCACACATACACAGAGTCACCAGCAGCACCACCCAAGGCCTCAGAGGCAGTAAGTCTGCCATTTGAGGGGAAGAAATGTCCTTGGCACCCTTAAATGGGCCGAAACCAGCTCAAATTTGAGCCAAGCTGGGCCCCTCGATTGGTGTGTCAAAACCGAACATGCCCAGTTTGATTCAAGCCCAATTCAGACTCAGGCCAAACCAGGAAATCCAGTTCTGGAACATCCCTAATGCATACTAGATCTACTCCTTCATCCACAATCAGATCATGGATTGATTTTGAACCAACCTGGCATTGCAAAGGACAAGGTGAAATTATGTGGATGATTGACACTGTACCCAGTTGTCAAAAAACTGACAGAACAGCTGGAAGCAGAAACAGCTATTGAGTTTCTGATTTGCCTATAATGGCCTGCTGATTTGCCAAGCATACCTTCTTCTGTTCACCACTGAAACAGCCACCCCAGAGCCAGCGGGTGTACACCCTGCCTCCCCATCACCAGACAAGTCTAGACACATAGCTGGACTGGCTCAAACCAGTCCTAGGAACATAGGAAGCTGCCTCATGCCTGTTCCATCTAGCTCAGTATTGTCTACACAGACTGGCAGTGGCTTCTCCAAGACTGCAGGTAGGAGTGTGTCCTGGCCTCTGGATATCCCACAATACACTGCATGACAAGCTCATGGAGCCCAAGCATATTCATGAACCTGGAGCAGGGGTTAAGGACGCACTCACACCCTTAACTCTGGCTAAAGGCCAGGCTTAAAAGTAGAGTAAGGCTGGGTGGGATCATGGGGATTGGGAGCGATCCTGATGCTGCACACAAGTAGCCTAGCCCAGATTGCACTGCTCATGTGAATAGCCTTACATCCAATCTCCTTCAGCAAAGGTCTCTGCAGCTGGAGAAGATCTCCAATAATTAGCTGCTGGGTGTTGGAATTAGCAGCAAAAATCAGGAAATGAGGCAACTTTCTCAGATATCCACTTGCTGGCAAAAACAAACAAACTCTCCAAGCAGGTAAAACAAAACAAAACAAAAAGATGATATAAAGTTTGGTCTTGCCTCAGCCCCCCTCAAGAATGCCTTCATAGAATTAGTGCTAAAAATGGCTATTTATTTTTATTGCTTGAATGTTAAAGGGGCGGGTGGGGGCGGAATGGAGATTTCCATTATGTATTTTATTTCTTCCCTCCAGGGAACCTGGTGGCATAAATAGTCTCGCAAAAATCCTGCAAGGCAAGCTACGCTTGGAGGAAGTAATTTAACCAAGGCCACAAATAAATGTCATGGCTGAGCAAAGTGTGAATCTGGGTTTATCTCAGATTAATAATAATAATAATAATAATAATAATAATAATAATAATAATAATAATTTTATTTAAAAAATTATTACAATCATAGACCAGCACATAAAAAGAAACATATACAGACTACTGTCGAAGACCTACACATTGAGAGCAACACGAACAACAGGTCACATTACATATACTATATGATAATGATAATGGTAATAATAATATAAATCATAATAGGGCATCAAATACATTTACCACAACCCCAAGGTATTATAACCTTTGAAATAGTAATAGTGCTACTTAACCAACAGTCTGGAACAGACACAAGTAGCTGCACAAAATTTATCTGTAATCTGTGAGTCCTGATCAGAGAGAAGAAGAAGAAAAAGATAAAATTCCTCCATCCTACCTAGATTTTTTTGTAATATGGATGTAATAAAGGCTGAGCAAATATCTCAATAGAAAGGGCCTCACCTGTAGCTTTTCCTTTACAACTCTATCTCCCATATATCACATTCCCCTCATCTGGCATGAATGAATGAATTTATTATTACAGTCAGGGACCAGCAATCAAAAAATAAAATATAAAATAAAATTAAAGTAAAATTAAATTAAAAACAACAGGACTGGGTAATAGAGTATCAAAACATATACATACAGAGGTCATTTAGGGTCATAAAAACAGCACTCCTGACTATAAGAACATAAGAACAGCCCTGCTGAATCAGGGCCAAGGCCTATCTAGTCCATCATCCTGTTTCACAGTGGTCCACTAGACGCCTCTCAGGAGCCCACAGGCAAGAGGTGGTTGAGGTCATGTCCCCTCTCTTGCTGTTGGTCCCCTGCAACTGGTATTTGGAGGCATCCTGCGCCTGAGGCTGGAGGTGGCCTGTAGCCACCAGACTCATAGCCATTGATATGCCTGTCCTCTGTGAATTTCTTTCAGCCCCTTTTAAAGTCATTCAACCTAGTGGCCATCACCGCTTCCTGTGGCAGAGAATTTAATAGATTAATTATATGCTAGATGAAAAAGTACTTCCTTTTGCTGGTCCTTAAATTCCCGGCCTTCAGTTCCATGGGACGACCCCTGGTTCTAGTGTTGTGAGAGAGGGAGAAAAATTTCTCTTTGTCCACTCTCTCTAATCTATGCATAATTTTATACACCTTGATAATGTCTCCCTGTAGTTGTCTCTTTTCCAAACTAAAAAGCCCCAGATGCTGTAGTCTTACCTCATAAGGAAGATGCTCCAGGCCACTGGTCGTCTTGGCTGCCCTCTTCTAAACCTTTTCTAGTTCCACAATGTCCTCCTTAAGATACGGTGACCAGGACTGCAGTACTCCAGATGTGGCCGCACCATAGCTTTGTATAAGGGCATTATAATCTTAGCATTTTTATTTTCAACTCCCTTCCTAATGATCCCTAGGGGGGAAATTTGCCTTTTTCACAGCTGCCACACACTAATGTAGCACTTATATAATTGACAAAGTTGCCCAGGCATAAGAAGATTGGACAGTTGTGATAAAACCTGGGAATCTGCAGAATTGTGCTCTTCTGTTATAGCCTGCCTCTGCAAAAGTTTTGTTTAAAAACAAATGAGGTGTGCTGCAGGTTGCACAGCTGTTAGTATACTTGGGTTGTGCAACATAAGCTCCAGACTTGGCGTAAGTAGTAGGGATGTGCACGGAACCAGGCGGGGGTGTCCCGAAGTGGTGGGGGTAGGATTTAAGGGCAGGGGAGGGTTAACTTTCTCCTCCCCCCGCTTTCCACCCACCGGCACTGGAGTCCTGTAAAACCTTTTGGGGCGGCAGTGTACACCCCTGCCACCCCTTCCCCACTTCGGCAGGAAGTGGCCAGAAGTACCGTTCGCACGTGCGCACGTTGCTGTGCATGAGCATGCAAGTGGTGTGCACACACATGCACCTGGTGTGTGCACGTGTGCCCAGTACTTCTGGCCAAAGAGGGGAAGGGGTGGCAGGGAGTTACACTGCCACCTCAAAAGGTTTTACAGGACTCCAGCACTGGTGGAGGGGAATGGGTGGGGAAGGGGAAGTGCACTCTCCCCTGCCCTTAAATTCCTAAAAACAACAACAACAACAACCCAATGCCGAATGTTTGAACCAGTCAGTGTTCAAACCTGTTCAGAGGCCCATGGGCCTCCTAAGAGGTTCATGCACATCTCTAGTAAGTAGATAGCGCAACATCATGGGTAACCAAAATCAATGTAGGAATTTCCAGTGGCTGCAAAAGGAATTCAGGGAGATCCTCAGTGCCAGCTTTAACTTTCCATCAGATACAAATGAAGAAAAGATGATGTCATCCTATACTGACCAGGATAATAAAAAATACTGTTTATTCATTCTGGAAGCTTTTTACTCAATTTCGCCTAATGTAAAACACATCTTCTTAATGACATCCTCCTGTATGTTTAGTTCCACTACCACTGTCTATGATAATATGGTGCACTCTCGTTAGAGCATTAATAGGATCATGCAAGTTTTATGTGAGTCTACCGTGCTCCAGGCCACATGAGAGTCACGTTGCAGGATGCATGTATCAGTTAATTATGTTCCCTTTAGCCACAGTGAAAGCCTTCCTTGAGTTTATCTTAGCCCATATACTGTATAGCTGAGTGGATCTGAATCAGGCGGAGAATTTTCAGTGTTCAGAATCTAATCTAATGAATGAGTGCCTGTAAAGGCAGAATGCCTTTTTTAAAATGATGATATGGATGACTTGGGTGTTATCTGACCTAATTTCTTTTTTTTTTAGTACAGTGAGGTAAAATTGAATCTTACTAATGAATATGTCTCTTTGTATAATCGCAACATGATAATTTAAAGAAAGCTCTGTATGCCCATTCATATACAGCTCATTCTACCTAACACTACAAGTCACACAAATATCTTTTAAAAGGGGAAACATAGTCCAGTTAATATAGCCTGGAACATAGGAAAATGGAACAAAAAGAAGCAGTGGGTGAAATCTCCTTGTCTGGATATGGAATCAGTCTGCTATTTCCAAGTTCTCAGTAAGCATTTGAAAAATGTTTTCCTCTTCTCTTGGCTTGTAATGTTGGCGCACATTTGTTGGTGGTGTTATGCACATTTATCATATTGTCCCCTGGAAATAGTAGTTTGGTTCACTTGTCCTCCCTTGCCAAAGCACCAGCCATGGTGGAGAGCTGCTTGGAAATTCAACCATCTCAGAGAGAGAGAGAGAGAGAGAGAGAGAGAGAGAGAGAGAGAGAGAGAGAGAGAAGCAAGCACTTTACATCTGGATGGCGGGCAAAAAAAAAGTTTGAAATAATCAAGATAATTAATCTTGATTAATAGTGAGAAGATACTCACCAAATAATACGCTGCTCGGTCAGATGGTTTAGTCATGTAATTTTACAGCAGTTAGCAAGAGTTTCATCAAGAATGAGCTGGGTTTGGGCACCTGCAGAATCTCATTTAACATTCTGAGCTGGAGAAGAAGTTCAGGGAGGAAAGCTGATCAATTTACAATACAGCAACCATGACAAATGGCCCAAATCTGAGTATAAAACAAGGCAATTACTGATGGCAATGGATACAGTTTTGCTGTCTACCACAGTTTTCTTTCAGCATGCAAGTAAAGAATTCTGAAAATAGTTGAGTAAGAACTGGAATATTTGGAGTTTCCCTTGATTGGGGTTGATTATTAATGCTTCTTATGTTCTTGGACTTTCAGGTCTAACCTTATTCAGATTTCATTTTGCAATAGATTATTTATATTTGAAGTTCTGAAGCAGATTTTGATCTTCATGGTCATGATAGCAATGAACTTTCAAAAGAGATGGTTACAGCCTTCATTGATAGTTCAAGGAGAGGAGCATTAAGGTACAGTGATCCACAGATTAGTTCTTTGGTTAACAAAAGATAAAGCAACTAAGGTTTCACACTCATTTCCTTTTTGCCTTTACTTACACAAACATATTTGCACACACAGTGCAGCTAGGTAATTTTGGAGCCTGGACCTAACGGCCTTCCCCCCCCCCCACCGCCCCAACACACAAGATAAGCATCATATAATAATATGATAATGCACACACACTGACATGTGCAGTATTATATGCATGGGTTCTTGAGAGCCCAATCAGCAACTGATCTCACAAGAATGTAAGAATGTAAAACAAGTATATTTATGAAGATATGCATTAGCAGAAACATTTCAATGTGTAACATAACATATTCCCATCTCACATATTGCTTTCCCCATTCCCCCCTCTCTTGAGAGTCCAATTTTTAAGCCCGGTTCTAATTGAACCAGTTTGAACCAGTTTGAAGGTCAAACATGGCGGCCAGCATTATTGTGGTCTGTTTACAATTTTTCTGCCCTCCTCATTGGTTTTTGGCCACTGCATTTTGATTGGCTAGCAATCTCCATTCTTCTGGTTGACTTGTTGCCATTCAAATCAGAGAGTTGTCAGGGCAACTCTGCCCTAATTGGCCAGAGGGGGAGTAGGGGCAAGGTAGCGGGGGAGCAAAGAGGAGGAAGTTTCAAAATTTATCAAAAAACTGAGAAAGCCACAAATTGCAAATCTGATCCTTCATCATTCACCCAGGCAGAGGAACCACCAACCAATAATTGAAACTCCTCCAGCAAAACTAGACCAGGTTTTACTCTGGGCAACGCTCCTAAAGATCCTGTATCAGCCATATTGTCCAACTCATGGCAAATGTGAGCGACTTTACCCTCAAAGTGCTGTGCAAATGCCTCACAGCATGCTAAAGCATCCTGCCCAGGGCCAGATTTCAAAAGGCCCCGCACCACCCAGAAGAGCCCCACTGGACGACATTGAGAGGATGCAATGGTGGATGGAAACAGTGTTTCATCTGTTCCATCACTACCACAGAGTAGGCTTGATAATGAGCGCTGTGTTCGCTCCAACTCACCCCGGGTTTTCTTCCAATTATGTTCCAGCCATCTCCCAGCTTGCTTCATCGCCCTCAGCTCAGGTGTATACCAAGGTGCCGCATTTGTGTTGTGGGAGAAGGGGAGTGATCGTGTCAACTTCCCAAGCCACCTCTCCATTCCAGAGAGCAACTAGAGCATCAAGGAGCATCTACCAAACCAGCTGAAAAATCTGGCTTTTCAGATTTTTTCAAATCCCCCAGGAATTGGGGGATTCCTCAGGAATCCATTGGAGTCCATCAGTATCCAAGGGTAGGCCATTTTATAGGGCCCCCCCCACCCTTGCAGAGAGGTGCAGCCACTAAGACTCTAAACCTCAGAAGCAAGTGATCTGACCATGACAAGGGCAAAGATGAAATATCCCCCACTTTCAAATCACCATCCTCCTGTCCAGTTGAAAAAAACACATCTTTGGCCAACAATATGTTGGGACAGCCTCATGGTTGTTAGGGCAGCCATGAAATGCTGAGTCGTCCCAGACAAAGCAGCCACAGCATGGATGCTGAAGTCACCCAGAACAATCATTGTGGGAGAGGAGAGCTGGTCTTGTGGTAGTAAGCAGAACTTGTCCCCTTAGCTAAGCAGGGTCTGCCCTGGTTGCATCTGAATGAGAGACTTGATGTGTGAGCACTGCAAGCTATTCTCCTTAGTGGATGGAGCCACTCTGGGAAGAGCAGAAGATTCCAAGTTCCCTCCCTGGCATCTCCAAGATAGGGCTGAGAGAGATTCCTGCCTGCAACCTTGGAGAGGCCGCTGCCAGTCTGTGTGGACAATGCTGAGCTAGATGGACCAATTGTCTGACTCAGTATATGGCAGCTTCCTATCTCAACACCAAATCTAAGACCACCTCTGTAAGCTCAGGAAGGGAGACAGCTGGGTAGAGGAGTGGGCAGTATACCAGCAGAATCCCCACTCTGTCCTGAGAGCCCAACACCAGGTACAAACACTCTAAACTGGCACTCACTTGGACAGGGGTCCTAGAGAGGAAAATAGAGCTTTTATGAATTACAGCAATGCCCCCCCCCGCCACACCCCGGTCCTCCAGCCTATGCTGATGCTGCACTAAATATCCAGGTGGACACAGCTGGGAAAGACTAATCCCTCCCAGCCCTCCCACCCAAGTCTCTGTAATACAAACCAGATCAGCTTCTTCCTCCATAATTAAATCATGGATAATAGAGGTCTTATTCTGAAAAACATACACAAAAACTTAAAACAATTTAGATAATCAAACACTGATTAAAACATAAAAATTTAAAAAGCTGAAAACACTTGGGTGAAGAGGTGGGTTTTCAAATGCTTTTTTAAAATTGTCAGAGATGGGGAGGATTGTATTGCAGTAGGGAGCAATCTTAGGACAGCAACTGAGAAGGCCCGCCCCCGTGTGGCCACCAGTCAAGCTGGCAGCAACTGGAGACGGGCCTCTCCAGATGACCTCAATGGGTGTTGGGGCTCATAATGAAGAAGATGTTCTCTTAAGTGATGCAGGACCCAGCAGAAATTGCTGAGTCAGCACTCTGGGCCCTCCCCTCCTGGGAGCTACAGCTCTGCCACCAACAGAGGGCTACAGCAAGGTTGCTTTCAAAGAGAGAGAGCCTCAGGAAAGCAAGCTGCTGGCCCTTACCACAAGCTCTACTTACCACCTTCCAGGGCAGGATAGGAACATAGGAAGCTGCCATATACTGAGTCAGACCATAGGTCCATCTTGCTCAGTATTGTCTACACAGACTTGCAGCGGCTTCCCCAAGGTTGCAGCCAGGAATCTTTCTCAACCCTATTTTGGAGATGCTAGGGAAGGAACTTGGAACCTAGATGCTCTTCCCAGAGTGGCTCCATCCTCTGAGGGGAATATCTTACAGTGCTCACACTTCTAGTCTCCGTTCCATATGCAACCAGGGTGGACCCTGCTTAGCTAAGGGTACACGTCATGCTTGCTACCACAAGACCAGCTCACTTTCAGATGACACAGGGCAGGTGGAACACTCCCTTCCCCTCTCTTCTTTCATCTACTTGTTGGGGTTTGTGATTATTTAGCAAAGTGCCAAGGAAGCTACCACTCCAGTTACAGAGTTTGATTATTGCAGCTATTTAAGTAAAACACATGGAGATCACTGAAGAGTCTAAACTAAATAGGTTTATTAGTGAAATACATTTGGGATAGGAAAGACCTATCTTATCTATCAGCTACATAAGGAATAGGTAGGGGGGAGAGAGATTTCCATCTTCTCTCTAAGAGGAAAGGAAGAGGACTGACTCACTGCAGGAAGTACCTGAGGAGTCAAGGCAGGAGTAGAATAGAGACAAGCAGGGATAGATAAGGAGACCCACACTAACTACGTCTACTCCCAGTGCCCCTAGTGGTCATTAGGATAGTTGGTGCAAAAGGTCGATGCACTGGAACTCCATCTCCAAACACTACTGAAGCTGGATTACCTTGCTGTGTGCCTTGCAGGGGGTGGTTATTACCCTACCCTATTGGATTACCTTGTTGTGCCTGCCTTTGGGGGTGTGTGATTACCCTCCTTCCATGCTATGGTTTGCCTTGTTGCATCAGATTTGTCACACACACACCATTTTGTTTGGTTTGGTTGTAGTTTGGTTCTTTTAGGTTTAGCGTTTGAGAGGTTTTGTGCTTTTGCTTCTGTGTGTTTAGGTTTAGAGTTTTTTTTTTTTTTTTAAATAGTGCTTTTCTAGGTCTTGCTAATTGTTTTAAGGGTTAGTTTTAGGTTGAGTAGTGCTTCTGGTGCAATCTTGGTTGGTTTGGTTCAATCTTGTTTGGTTTTTATGCTTTGGTGTAGTTTTAGGTTCAAACTTGGATGCTTTTGGTCCATGCCATCCATGCCCTCATGAGGAAATGTGGCTTGGAAGTGTGCAAACTGTCCACTGCAGACTCGAAGCTAATTTCCAAGCTGATCTTGGTACTCGAGCCATTCTTCCTTGCAATGTGTGCCAATGCAACAGCTCTGAGCCAGGCTTTGCCCGCTGCTCTTCTCCTAGAGAAGGCCATGGGTGAGCTCCAGACCACTCCCACTACTGGGGAGGCACAAGCCCTGGCAGGTCAGTTGAGGACTGGAGTGGTGGATTGACTCAGCACCAGGTTGAGTCAATCAGCAGAGCATATTTTGGCCTACATGTGTGACCCAATTATGAAGGGCAATGTCTGGCGAGATGCCAAGGTGAAGGGCCCTCCTGGTTCAAGAGGTGAGGCAGGCAGATGAGAGGAGGCTGTCAGAACCAGGAGGAGAGTGCCTACTTCCAGTACCCAGACCACGCCCAGCAGCAGCACTGCTTCTCAGTACAGCAGAGTGTTGACCCCCGCAGGGCTAACGCAGCCAGCACTTCCACCCATTCATCCCACTCTGTGGTCCAAATGGGGGTTCCTTGGTGCCTTGCCAGGGGTACGAGGGCTGCCGACCACTCCCTGCACTGGTGCTGAGCAGAGTGTTCTGCAGTACCTGCAGAAGCCAGTGGTGGCGGACCCAGAGATGGCTCTGGTCCAGTACTGAGCAATATGTTGCCAAGTCTGGCCGGACTCGGCAACGGTTACTGTGTGGCTCCTCTCCTGCCCCCAACCAGTGTCCAGAGTGAGAGGGTGTTCTCCATGGCTGGGGACATGGTGACACCACATCACTCATGTTTGGATGCTGGCTTGGTGGAGTAGCTGGTCTTCCTGAAGTTCAACCTCCCTCTGTGGTAGGGTATGATGGGTGCTACCTACCACCCAACCCACAAAGCAATCAGGTAATAGGGGGATATTTAACAATTTTTTTCGGGGTCAGTAGGTCAGCCCTAACACCAACAACATTTTCTGCATGAAACTGCAGGATTTTAGAACCATGCAGCTGTAAGAACCATGAATGATCCTTTCAGGAACAGATGTTTAAATCAGTTCTTCCAGGCTCATAGCAAAGTATCTCCATCTTTTTTATGTGCTGGTTGGCATCCACTAGGCATTGTTGAACTATTATAACTAGAAAAAGATCTCTCATAATAATTTGGAAGAGTTCTTTGTTATTCAGGACATGCATAGTTTATAATTATCCGGACAAACTGTGCCAGAAATAGCTGCCCATCAGCTGAAGCATGGTTTGACTTCAACATGTGGTTTACAGATTATGTCCAAACTCAACAAAGTATATCATTGTATTCTTTTCCTTCCACTTCCCTTTTTGTTTCTCAAAATGCAAAATTTAAAACAATGCTAAGATAAGACATTTTATTTGGCTCCAATATTTTCCGTGTGTCTCTGTTTTGTAGCCTGCATTAATACACTCTCTTTCGGATACGACCACAGAAAGACCTCTTGCGTTAAATTGTTTTAAATCAGCAACTTGTAGGGCATTATCTCATGTATGCCAAAAAGCGGGGGGCGGGGGGGGGGGGCGGGGTGTGTGTCAGATAATTAGAATAAATGGCAGTCCCTGTAAAATCAAATAAAAGTTTCCATCCAGGAACTTGATAGGATTATTGCCCAGAGTGCTTTAATTCAATTCATGCTCACTTCATAAAAGAAACTGAACGGGAGATCTTGGATCTATGAAACCCAAACACATTTGCAAGGTTCCTCAACTATTGATTATGGCATATACAGCACTTAGAAGAGAAATATTTTGGCTTAACTTTAAAAAAACAACCACCAGCAACTACATTTCCCCCTCTCTTTCTACCGCCCCCTCACATTATTTATTATTATTTTTAATTATTATTATTTTACACAGTCAGACAGTTATTATATTTATTATTATTATTATTATTATTATTATTATTATTATTATTATTATCATCATCATCAACAAATATTTATAAACCCTCTTCAACCAAAATTCCCAAAGCGGTATACATAGAAAATCTGTCCCCAAAGGGCTCAAAATTTGAGAAGAAACATAAGGTAGACACCAGCAACAGCCACTGGAGGGATGTTGTGCTGGGGCTGGATAGGGCCAGTTGCTCTCCCCCTGCTAAATATAAGAGAATCACCACTTGAAAAGGTGTCTCTTTGCTCAGTTAGCAGTTTATCCAGTGAAAACACCATACACATGAACCACCCATTCCCATACACAGGCTGCTCATGCTCCAAGCCCAAGTGGTCTTCCCCAGGACCACAAGGTGTATGTGTGATTCTGGGGAAGAGTTGGGACACTGGGACATTATATGCAGTAGATGGCCCTCCCATTGGAACTAATGGCTGTGTGTCATGGTGACCTTGTCCGATCAACGACTGGGGAGGAAACCTCCAAAAGATGCTATAAGGATCCCCTCGCATGCATGCAACTCAGAAAGCAGAAGTAAGAAAACTAACTTACAAGGATTCAGCCAACCTGACAATAAATACATCCTGAGCCAGAGAACCAAAAAAAAAAAAAAAAAAAAGCCATGAAGCAACCCACAAGGGATTGAGAAAAGCCATAAGGGATGGATTGATAGCACAACTGATTGCAGAACATTCATTTGTCTTGTATACAGAGGCCCCATGACCAGGCAGACAGTGGAGCCTGAGAGAGAACCATAGCCTCCTATGGGCTATAAACCAAAATTTCACTTTGTCCCTAGGGCAGCAGCCTAGCTTTAAAAAAAAAAAAAAGTGGGGGGGGGGGACTTCACAGTATATTTGTTCCCATCCCTCTGTATTTATTTTGACTTCAAACTCTTTTCATTCACTGTAAAAGAAGTGTTGAAATGTCAAGGGGTGATGAACTGAGGTGAGAGCTAGTTAGCTCCAGGGGGCCCTGCACTGGATGGAGGTGACATCCATTTTCAAATTCTTCTCATGCGTCCTCTTAAGCTTTGGATTTAGGGTGAGCAGAGAAATGATCAATTCTGTCACAAACCATGTCACAGTCAATCATGGCAGAGTTTTCAACACAGCTGGTAAGTACTATGACCACCTTCCGTTCTCCATCATAAATTCAGGAAAAAACTACTGCACAGGAGTAAGGCCTTGTGAAATGTCCTCCAGACAAAACTAAAGAAAGAAAACTTAAACCGTATATTTTGCTACACCACACCATTTTTTCTGGTTCATGAAAGGACTGTGCTTTAAACACCGCACTTTTCTGTTTTGTGCATGTGTTTTCTAAAAGCCTCGGAATCTCAGAGCTCATTCAGACCACTTATCCCTACATCTTCGCTCCTTTCCATTGCTTCCTCAAAGAAATTACACAAAGGGACCTCCTTTGGACAGCACTGTTGAACTTCTCTGAACAATGAACTTCAATCTGTCACAGATGCATCCTCCCCTCCCACAACCCTGATGTCCTGGTAGAGGAAGAATAGCAACTGCCCAACCAGAACAATAGAATATTTTCCCATTCTAGGTTATGGCTGTCTCATTATACAATTGTGAATAAAAATAATCCATGATGGCCTCGTGGGTGACATTTCTCATTCCTTATCAGCACTGCTGCATACACCAGAACCTGATAACACTACCGGGATAAAGAAAATGCTGTCTAGGTAGAAGTAATTATTATCTGTTTATTGAAAGGAGGATCAGCTGGTGGTATTTTTTAAAAAAGAATAAAACCATATAAAAAAGCCTGTTTCCCTATTACAACATTATGGTCCAACTCTATGAGCTACTGGGCAGAGGGAACAGCTCACAGGGATCAGACATCAAGGTTTTTAGTGCTGGCAAAAGATGACAGTGTACCCACAGTTGTGCCATGCAATGAAAATACTCCAGGTGTGGCTGAGAAGAGAGAGCGGTCCCTTCTGGTTCCCACATGCAGCATTCTCTGGGCCTTTAAGTATCAAAGCCAGGGAAACGGGTACATCCTGACCGACTTTACTAGAGGGAGCCCTATTGAAATGTAGTCCCAAAGACTACTCCTGAGTAGTACTATTGAGAAATTTAGTCAGGATGTCAGTCAATGAGGCTCTTCTCATGATTAGTGAGAAGAGCCATGAGGGGGTTAGTGGGGAGAGTGGGCTTAGCCCGCTCTCCCCGCAGACAAGCAGTGTGGCAGCCCCGGGTGGCCAAATCAGCCCCCACACGACTGCCAGCTCCGTTACAGAGCCGGCGGGGGTTGGGGGGATCGGGGGCTGTGTGGCCCCCAGAAGCTCCAGCATGCCCTGTGCACCCACGCAGGGCATGCACTCGCGCAGGGCATGCTGGAGAGACCCCCAAGCCAGGAGGCTCCTTTTCAGCCTCCCGATCAGGGGTGTCCTCGTGAGTTGCTGTGGCATGGCGCTGCGCTGCGGCAACTCATTATTTAAAAAACCGGGTTTGCGTAGCGCTCACGCCACACACCTGGTTTAAGGGGAGGGGCAGTTTGCCGGGTTAACCGCCTGGAAGCCACCAGGCTCACCCGCAAGCCCGGTGGTGCTCACAGTCAGGCGAAATCAGGCTAGGCTCCCCTAGCCCGATTTTGCCTGATCATGGGAATAGCCTCAGTGTTTTCTAATTCAGGGTCAGCTCCAAGTTTCAGGAACCCTTGACAAAGTGTTCTCCACAGGCCCCCTTTCTATTTGGCCCTGAAAGAGTTGTTCTGCCACCACCACACAAAGGCTGTGGGCACAAAGGAGGTCTCGGGGATCAGCTGTGGGCCCTGAAGAGCTACCCAGTGATGCCAACTCCCAGTGCTGCCTCTGTCCTAGTTTAGATTTATTGATTTATAAATTAGTTTAGCAAAGAGCTGCTCAAAGTGGATTGCAAACATAAACTTATGTATGAACACATATGTAAGTGTAGGCATAGCCAGCCTGAGGTTCTCCAGCTGTTGTTCAACTACAACTCCCATCAGACGCAGCCACAATAAAGCTGGACTACAACAAGATATGGAGAGCTTCAAGTTGATCACTGCTCTACAAGCAGTGGCACCAACACTGTGGAGTTCCTTTTCCCTGGAGGCCTATTCAGCCTTTAGTTTGTAGTCCTTTCGGCACCTGGTTAATCCATGGTGTTTTCATTGGCTTTTGGGAATGGCTAGATTGTATTGCATGGGAGCCATTCAGAGAAGTTTGTTTTGAGTACTTTTAATCTATTTAAATTTCTTTTTTGTTTGTTTGAAGGCTTTGTTATTTTGATGTGGTTTATTATTGTGTATAAGTTTGTATTGTATATTTGTGTTTCCATCAGCTGCTTTTGGATTAGTGACCCAAAAGACAGGAGCTACACTTTAAAATAAATGTGTTCAAATGACTGAAATGAGAAAGAGAGACACAATCATCCATACTCTAAGCAGTATATTATTTGTTTGTTTTAAACATTTATATCCCATTTTGTTCCACTGGGGAAGTCAAAGCAACCAACCACATAGAGATAAAAATAATCAAAGTAATATCAAATGACGTGATAAAACATTATAATAATGGAATCAGCCATCAGAGCGAATGATCAGTCCAGTTTTCTCGCAAGGCCTCTTAAAGAGTCAGGTCTGCACCAGGCTTCAGAAAGCATATAGTGATGGAGTCATATGGGCCTCACTGGGGAGGGCATTCAAGAACATCAGCATCACAGCCAAAAAGGACTACACATCAGTGTCCTACTGAAGATCTCCTTTAGACATGCACATACAAGCAACTCATTGTTGCTCCTAGACTGGGAAGAGAATATTGGTTCTGTTTCGTAGTAGAATTGTTTCTTTGTTCTAAGGCCATGTAGATATCTAAAAAGCATCTTATTTCCAAAGAGGTGCTATGAATTATGCAGTGCCTGTCAGATTCAGGAACAAGCAGCAACCCAGATAGCTCAGATACAAGACTTTAAAATGCACAGGGAAGAAGCTGGAGTTCTGTTGAATAACTACCAGTTCATTGACGGGTTCGTACAAGAGGGGCTGACATATGGCTCCCTTTGGCCCCAGTTTGGTACCAATTTGCTTGTTACTTCCATCAAGAACCCGTCAACATTGCACCATTCAACTGGACTCACAGGGAGGCCCAGCTGCCTGAGAGCCCTATCCACCATAGTACCTCCAGTGACTGTTGCTGGTGTCTATCTTAAGTTTCTTTTTAGACTGTAAGCTCTTCAGATCATATAAATCGTTCACCTTTTAGATTGTGAGCCCTTTGGGGACAGGGTTCCATCTTCTTTGTTTGTTATTTTTCTGTGTAAACCGCCCTGAGCCATTTTTGGAAGGGCGGTATAGAAATCGAATGAATGAATGAATGAATGAGTCCCACGCCCCAGTTCACTCCCACCATGCCAAATGTGTACATCTGGGTTGGCTCTCTAGGCCTTAGCACCCACCCTTCCCTGCTTTTCATTGAACAGCTACAGATTGCCATTGCTGATCTGTCCAAGGCACTCTACTTCAGACAGACTCACACACTTATTTCTCCTTCCCTTACATTGAGCCTCAATGCCTGAGCCGGGATTTTGTATGCTTAATTCCAGGGTATTTCCACAAAGAAAGCAAACCAGGACCATCCAAAATGAACACAAGGTAGGGGTGTGTGTGTGTGTGTGTGAGAGAGAGAGAGAGAGAGAGAGAGAGAGAGATTGTTGTCCTACAGGCCAGGAAGGATATTGTAGGACAACATCTGCAGGAGCTTTTTCAGATGGTGACTTTACCACAACTTTACTTAGGGAGGGTGGGTGTGCGTTCACATATTGGCCAGATTTACCCCAAAGTCCATGTGATATTTCAGAAAGCACTTCATACACGATTTGGGTTTTTTCTCCGTATTGGAGCCTAGCCCGATTTATGTCCAAGGTTTAAAAAAAATCCTCTTTTTGCATCGGAGTATCTGTCGTTATGCCCCGAATGCACAGTAAAGCCACGCGGTAAACCCGGTAAACCCGTGGCAAAGCCTTCTGTTGGAAAAGCCTCCAGGAGGGCAGAAGCTGAGCAGCCCTGGTTTAAGTACATACTGTATAAACATGGTACTCAGCTCACACTGCACTTAATTGGGAAGAAAGTATTGCAGCTTGCCGGGGTTGCACATTAGCTCTACTAGAGGCAGTCGGATCAGTCATACACACCTGTCAGCTTTTAGAAATCCAAAAGACAAAGATTTCCTTTTCTCTCTCCCTGATTTTGAAGTTGCCCGCTTTTGTTCTTCCCACTCACTGTGCCAAAATGAGAAAGCAGCCCAAAGAACATCAGGATATCAAATGTGTGCTGAAAGGAAAATAAATATTAAGTAGCTGTAATCATACTAGAACAAGAAGGTTCACCTGCATTTCAGTGCAATTGCTGAGTATGCGTGGCTGGCCACTGTTGGGAACGGAATACTAGAATACTGTTGGGAACTAGAAGGTTGCCATTGTGACTGTTTTTATTTATTTAGCACCTAAAATCATTCTTAGAGGAATAGCTTTATGGCAGAAGCAGCCACCGACCCTGGCAAAGGAGGAGGGATACTTTATCAAGCCCCCTCCTGTGAGGAGTGACTGACTATCCAGACAGTCCTCACACCATTCTGTCCAACTGTGCTTAAGTCTGTCATCATAAAATAACTCCACATTCTTCTCTTGTTTATCCCTGCTTCCACTTCCCTCCCCTTCTGTTGTCTCCTTTGTGTTGATTTTAGATTGTGAGCCCACAGGGATAGGGACTTCTCTTCTCATTATTGGTAAAGTGCCCTGTACATGAGTCATTTTTTGTATATTATTAAGCACTGTAAAAGTAAAGTAAAGTTGCACCGTCGAGTTGGTGTCAACTCCTGGCGACCACAGCGCTTTCTGGTTGGTCTTGGGTAGAATACAGGAGGGGTTTACCATTGCCATCTCCCATGCAACATGAGATGATGCCTTCCAGCATCTCCCTGTATCGCTGCTGCCAGATATAAGTGTTCCCCACAGTCTGGGGAACCTACCAGCGGGGATTCAAACTGGCAACCTCTTGCTTGCTAGGCAAGTTATCTCCCCACTGCGCCATTAGGTGGCATTAAGCACTGTACAAAGATTAAAAATAAAAACAGACCTGCCTGCAGCTTACACTCTTATGTACTTACTAGGGTTGTGTGAAACAGTCCCTCTTTGCTTTTGGGACCACTTCACAGGGGTGGAGCTATAATAGAGTCCCAAGAACCCATGTCCTCCTACCTCTGGGGCCGAGGCAGGAGGCACTCCCTCCCCCCGCCCCAGTACCTGCTGGCCAGCCACTCCTGGGGCTGTCGTGATCTGCTACTGTTCTCCTCCTCCCCATGCCCGCTGCCCATCCGCAGCACATGCTCCTACAGCCCATCACCACTTCCTGACAACCCACAGCAGTGTGGCGCCTCGATGGTAGGAGCACAACATCAGTGGGAGAGAAGTCACCACCACCACTTGGAGAGGGAATGCACCATCGTCAGGTTAGGGAGTGTGGTGGCACAGCCGTGGGGGAACATGAGCCGCCTAGGCCCCACCCCCACCGGCCACTTCCACTTCAGACGAATCTCCTTTTGCTTTGTACCCACTTTTGGGGGGCGGCAATTCTGATTCGATTTGGGCCAAACCTTTCAACTGTCCAAAGTTAAGCTTTGTTACTTTGGCCCTCCCCTAAAGCTACTTAGAGAGCCAGGCAGGGAGCAGGAGACAAATCAGTTTCCTCTATCTTCACTCCAGGTTGTGAGGCGGCAGCAGCCATCTTCCACTCCAAGTACTTGAGGGAAAAGAAAAAAAGCCATTTTAAAAGTTAAGCCCAAAGCCACCTGCTCTCTCACAGGTGGGAGCGAAGATGGGGGGGAATAGCTTGTTTCCTGCTACTGTCTGGTCATATAAGTAGTTTTGTTTTTCTATGTATGTATTTTTAAATCCTCTTCCTCTGCGGAACCCAGAGCAGTGTACATGTTTTTACAACCCTGTGAGATAGATTAGGCTGAGAGATAAGTGGCTGGCCCAGAAACTCCCAGTGGGTTTCATGGCTTGAACTCGAGTCTCCACATGCCTAGTCCAACATTCTAGCTTCAGGACGACCAAGGGTTTTGACCTGGTTTGCTTTGCTTGGGCCCTGCTTTGGATCCAACCAGATGGCATTTGGCTGCAGCGAATCCTGGAAAAATAATATAGGAATAGACTGCAATTTGGTGGAGCGATGTATCAATATGCATATTCCTGTCCCATAAAATAATGTTTATTTATTGTTAGATTTTCACTTGGCCTTATCACATATAGCCTCAGGGCAGCTTATGATACACAATCAGAAGAAAATAAATGAAACTTAGCACATGCTAAGCTGCAAAAACTGCCAGGTCTGTCCCAAAAGGATTTTAGCAACAGCAATTTGTAAAAGTTTCATAGTTAAAGAAATACCTCTTTCAGCAGACTTTGCAGGAGGCTCTCACACCAGAGGCAACAATGGTCAAACTGGCTGCGACTGTGGAGAAGTCAGATCAACTCAGATCAGAACACTTTCCCCCCTTCCCCAGATTTGATCAAACTGTGAGGACCTTATCACCCTTCTATAGATATACCTGCCAACTGGTGAAGATCCTGCAAGGACTTATTCAACTCTCCACTGTGAACACACTTTGGTTACATAGTCACAATAGTAAGAGTTTATTCCTTGTGTTTATATCCCATCTGACTTCAAGGAGCTCAAGGTGACATTACTTGGTTCTCCCCCATCCCTATTTCATCCTGACCGTGCCACTGAAACATTAACTATTTCTGAACAATGTTCTAAGTTCTTATTAGGATTCATGAAAAAGCATTTGCTCTGGTAATATCATGGAAGGATGGAGCGGTTGCTGTGTGGCAAAGAGACGAAGCAATTGCTGACACATTAATCCTGGTGAACATGTTCTCTCATGCCTAGCCTCTCATTTTACTTTCCTATTCAGATCCCAGAAGCTCCATTTGTATGCTAAATATGGGGTGGGGAGTGGAGAGGGGGAAGCAAATTTCTGCTTGCACAGAATCCCAGGAGAAGTATACAAAGTGTGCCTTTATGCTGCCATTAAAGCCTCTCTATTTTCCGGCTGAACAGTATCTAGCATCATTTCTTACTGCCCAGCCCATTTAGGGTGAAATTGTAGAAGTATAAAAGGAAATCTATTAGTTCTTATCTTTCTTCTTACTTCTACCCATTTAAAAAACAACCTTTTCGTGTTGTATAGGCTCACGGCCACTGTTTGAAACAGAAAGGAATTGAGAGCTTTGTGTTCTCATTTCCATCTCACCCCCTCAGCCATTCCCAGCAGACGTCACAACAACTGTTCTTTGCACCAGAATTGGCCTGTTCCTCCAGAGCACCTGACAGTGAGAATTATGAATATTTTTGAAGAGGGACAGGCATACATAGGACTAGGACTGGGGAGACCCAGGTTGAAATCCTTGCTCAGCCAGAAAGCTCCCTGGGTGACCCAGGGCAAGGGATGTGCATGAATTGGATTTTGCAATTTATTTCGAGCCCAAAATGAATCACATCCTTAAGTTGATTCGTCAAAACATTGGCTGAGTTGGCTGTTTTGACAAATCAACCTCAAAACAATTAGAGAACTCAAGTGTTTTGGCCATAGGGAACAATGGGGAACTTGAAACACCTCATTGTTCCCCATGGATAGCTCTATCGGTGTTTAGAGAGGAGGAATTCTCCAATTAACCTTCCCACCTTCTTTCTTTCTTTCTTTCTTTCTTTCTTTCTTTCTTTCTTTCTTTCTTTCTTATTTATTTATTTATTTGATTTATATACCACCCTTCCAAAATGGCTCCGGGCGGTTTACAATTAAAACGAACTTATAAAACAATGAAAAGCTAAAACAAATTAAAAACAATAACACAACAACTAACAATTTAAAAACATTTTAAAACAAAAATTAAACATTGTCCCCAGACCCCAGCTCAAGAAGACACGTAGACTTAGTATAGAAGAAAAGGGCCACAACTTTGTTAACTATTACACAAGGCATGGCAGACTGGAACACCAGGTGATTAATCACCCTTAGAGAACAGTGCGGGCCAATAGAAGCAGGTCAGAACTCTGAAGTCCTACCCAGCACCCTACTGGGCGACACACCCTGGCTCGGGAATGGGCAGGTACACCCCACCCAATTCCTTCAAAGCCAACCCCCCCTTCTGTAAGAGAGGATCTGGATACTTCTAGGCATTCGTCCACCCCGGACCGCACAGCCCAAAGGTTGGAGAAGTCCTGAAGCAGGGTTCATGGCAATCAGTCTCCCCATGCCGCACAGGCTACAAAGGAGCGATTAACCAGTCACCCCTTTTACATATCCAAGGGTGCTCACCGATGTTCTAACCCTCAAATTACCACCCCGCCTGCACTGTTCCTGCCATTGTGGCCGACCTAACTCTAACTACGTACCCAGGACACAGAACGGAGTAGGCGAAAAAAACCCCAACAGTGGCCAATGCGTTGGGAGCAAAAAAATCCTACTCGGCCCCTTCAGGCAGCCAGTCGCTAGACCCGCTCTGTACCGGGGAGGGAGGGAGGGGAGAGCTCCTTCTCCTGTGACTGCCTGGCCCCAACTGAAGAGAGAATGGGGCGGGGATCGGTCGATCCTGGCCAAAACCCCGCCCCTTGACCAAAAGGGTCAAACGGAACCCTTCTTGGGCTTCGTGCAGGACAGGCTGGGACAAACTCCCTCCCATCTGCACAAGGCCGGGGGGGGGGGTGTTAAGTAATTAAAAACCCTAAATCAAATCAAAAATTAAAAATTAAAAACTTTTTTAAAAGCCCTGAAAGGCCAGGCCAAACAAATATGTTTTAAGGGCCCTCCTGAAGGCCAACAGAGAACTCGAATTACAGATTTCCTCAGGGAGCGCATTCCACAGTTCCGGAGCAGCCATAGAGAAGGCCCACCTCTGAGTCGCCACCAGACGAGCCGGTGGCAACTGGAGACGAACCTCCTCAGATGACCTTAATGTGTGGTGGGAATCGTGCAGAAGGCGGCACTCTCTAAGGTAACTTGGACCTAAGCCGTTCAGGGCTTTAAAGGTAATCACCAGCACTTTGTATTTTGCCCAGAAACATATCGGCAGCCAGTGTAATTGTTTCAAAATAGGCGTAATATGGTCTCTCCGGGTTACCCCAGAGACCAATCTGGCTGCCGCATTCTGAACTAATTGAAGTTTCCGAACTACGTACAAAGGCAGCCCCACGTAGAGCGCATTGCAATAGTCAAGCCGGGAGGTTACCAGCTGGTGCACCACTGTTTTGAGGTCATCCTCCTCAAGGAATTGACGCAGCTGTCGAACCAGCCGAAGCTGATAGAAAGCACTCCTGGCCATGGCCTCCACCTGAGAGATGAGGGTGAGGCCTGGGTCCAGGAGTACTCCCAAGCTGCGCACCTGCTCCTTCCGGGGGAGTGTAACTCCATCCAGCACAGGGAGAACTAACTCACTCCTCAGATTCTGAGCCCCCACAATGAGCACCTCCGTCTTGCTTGGATTCAGCTTCAATTTGTTCTCCCTCATCCAGCCCATTTCTGCCTGTAGGCAGGCATTTAAAGAGTGAGTGCCATTTCCTGAAGATGAAAAGGAGAAATAGATTTGGGTGTCATCAGCATACTGATAACACCCAGCACCAAATCTCCTGATGACTTCACCCAGCGGTTTCATGTAGATATTGAAAAGCATTGGTGACAGAATGGAGCCCTGAGGGACTCCATATAACAGCTCCTGCTTTGAGGAGCGACTGTCACCAAGCTCCACCATCTGGGATCTACCTGAGAGGTAGGAACGGAACCACCGCAAAGCGGTGCCCCCTATTCCCAACTCCTCCAGGTGACCCTGAAGGATACCATGGTCGATGGTATCGAACGCCGCCGAGAGATCCAAGAAGACCAACAGAGTCACACTCCCTCTGTCGATTCCCCGGTAAAGGTCATCCATCAGGCCAACCAAGGCTGTCTCAACCCCATAGCCCGTTCTA
Organism: Hemicordylus capensis; assembly: GCF_027244095.1. Lineage (NCBI taxonomy): Eukaryota > Metazoa > Chordata > Lepidosauria > Squamata > Cordylidae > Hemicordylus > Hemicordylus capensis. The sequence continues at coordinate 203,826,349 of NC_069661.1, forward strand.
AAGCCAGTTTGGAATGGGTCTAGATAATCAGATTCCTCCAAAACCGCCTGGAGCTGGTTAGCCACCACCCTCTCAATTACCTTGCCCAGCCAGGGGAGATTGGAGATTGGCCTATAACTATCCATCGCTGAGGGATCCAGGGTAGGCTTCTTAAGAAGAGGTCTAACTATTGCCTCCTTCAAACAAGGAGGCACCCTACCCTCCCCCAGAGATGCATTTATGATATTAACCAGGCCATCTCCAACAATCTCTCCACTAGATCGAAGCAGCCAGGTCGGGCAAGGATCCAGAGAACAAGTGGTAGGCCGCACCGCTCCAAGCAGCCTGTCCACATCATCAAGAGTCACAGATTGAAACTGATCCATCCTAACCATTCTTGCACTAAATTATAGGCACAGGCATTGCCTCAGAGTTGGGGGAGAAGTATAGTCACTCCACTCCTTCGCCTATCAGAGAGAGCAAAGGTCGGAGCTCCTCTCCGGGAGTCCACCAGACCAACAAACCCCATCCCTGCTGATCGTTTCATCTTCGGCAGCCCCTGCCTTAAATAAAGCCCTACATTTATGACACGCCTCCCCCCTTCCAGCTTGCTCCTTTTTCCCTGGCCAGGCAAGTGGATTGGCCACCCAATCCCTGGCCTCCCAAGGGGCCTTTTTCTCCAAATCCACCCCCTTCACCAACATTTCTACACAAGTCTTCAGCTGTGGAGCTGATATCATCACTATTCCATCTCCACCATTCTGCTGCCTCTTGGGCTGCACCCACCCATTCCCCAGCAGCTGTTGCCTGCCCCTCTGAGCCCTTCCTGACTTCTGAAAGGTAATTACTGGGGTTGTCCTGGTGACTGGAACCCTCTGCTTCTCTCGGCACACTGCCGTTTGACTGGATAAACAACCCTGTCTCATGGAGGAGGGTAGGAAACCCCGACAAGCTCCTAGGGATGCTAAAGTGGGTTGGGTGATAGGGCATGATAGGTGCTACCTATCATCCAACCCAGAAAAGAAATGGGCAAGCAGACTTAAAAAAAAATTAACCATTGCCCCCCAAAAACCACCAAAAGATTATGTGGGAGTTTGGGGGAAAGGTTAAAGGTTTGTTTAATATCGCCCACTTGCCCTTTTCTTTTGTGGGTTTGGTGTAGGAAATACCCATCATGCTCTACCACACAACAAACTGTGATGTACCTAGGAGCTACCCATGGGGAACAATGGGATGTTTCGAGTTCCCCATGACAAGTTTTGCATTGCAACTTGCAATGCATTTTGCATCCCTGCCTTGCAAAACACTGCAGATTAGAAGCACACAGTAAAAGGGAATCTGTCCTTCCCGACACAGAACATTTTTTCAAACATTTTTCCAAACAGTCCAAAAATGGCCAAAAAAGAATCACTGACCCCAAATCCACTGCCAGCTACAGTGCCTGCACTGCAGTAACATCATTGGCACAAGTTGCTCTCTCACACATAATTATGTATCCATTGCAACAGCTGCAACAGCAGCACCCATAGCAGCAAGCATAGCCATAAGCTCTACTAGAGCAACTTCAGCCATATTTTGACTGAGTACACCACCCAATAAAGATTGTAGAGCAGACCAGAGCAATGAGTGAAACACAAGTTAGTCTCAAGACCAGACATGGAGCTCATCTCAAAGCAATCACTAAAAAAAATATTACACAGAGAGGGAGAGAGCTGAGCTGCCACTGTCTATTTCTCACTACAACACTATCTCACAAACAAAACAAACCACAACTCAAGGAAGGCTGGCACCATGTTATGCCTTTGTCAACCTAAAATCCAGCAAAACCAGATAGTTAATAATATAGCACCAACAGCACATCATATTATACAATCAGTGCTGAGGGGGGAAAAACCACAGAATTAAACCTTCATTGATTTCTTCCTTCCTCCTCTTCAAGGGCACACTAAGGCCTCTCTGCCTTGCCTCCTCAGGCCCTTTGAAAATATTTTTAAATTCCCCCCTTTTTGTTTCCCCTCCCTTCTCCCTGCCCCCAGCCAATGGGGGCACAGTTCCCCATGACAACACTTGATCTGTATGATAACAAGCCAACCAAGAAGCAAGGAGATTTCAAGCCAATTGGAAGGATTCTACAATGCAGATGGTATTCATAAGTGATGCCCCCACATGGGTGGGGCAGCTGTACCAAGTGGGCAGGAAGGCAGTTGCTGCTACTTCCCCTCCCCCACATGTTGGGCAGACTAACAGGGAAATATTGTCCAATCCAGCCCAATGTTTTGTTCTCCCAGATTGAATTTAAGGTTAGCAGCATCACTTTGTAGCAATCTACTATGTACAATCTTGTATTTAAAAAATGAAGGCAGTGGGAATTAGTTGCACAACATGCAACATTATTCTGAACATACTCCGTAATCAACAATTTTCTATTGCAATTCCACATCCACCACTGTAGACCCATGCATGCATAAATTTCAACATTTTTCATTTGCTGTTCTTGTACATGCCATTTAAATGGTAATTAGGTAGTGGTGTTTGCCCAGTACATACACTAACTGTGCTAATATACATTTGTGTTGATTACTTGAGGACAGGAAAGCAGATACAGAACCAGTGAGAATGAGAATGAGTCGTAAGGGGGAAGCAAAGGCACTGGGGCTGTCAGTCAGAGAAATTTAGTGGGGATGGTCCCATCAATCACTCACTACCATCACGTGCTTGGATAATATGGCTTGACAAAATACAAATTAGCTGGTAAGTCAGCAGGCTGTTACAGGGGAATGGAATTCAGAAATTTGATTGCTGTTTCCTCTTTCAGCAGGCCTACCACCTCTTTGACCTTGGAGAGCAGTGCCAATAACCCACAGTACCTCACCTTATCACTCTGTAATGCCAAATAGGTCCAAAATAAGTCTGAAATAATCCATGGCTTAGTTATGGATGAAAGAGCCAATGGTATGCATTACAGAGACCTGTACCTAGTGGTCCAGTTTGGTCCCAGCTTCTCCCAAAGGGTTGCTCCGTGATGGAGCCGATGATAGGATGTGGACGGGGAGGTGATGTGGCTGTGGTCTATAAGAATATCCTTGTCAGGTCCTACTACCTGTTCTCTTGATCCTTATCCAGCCTTGCTTATTTCATCCAGTAGTTGTATTATCAGAGAGGGACTGGTAAATATCATAAACACCTCTCTGAGGGAGGGCAGGATGCCTCCTTGCCTCATGGATGCTATTATTATTCCTTATTTGAAGAAACCTGTATTGGACCCCTTGGAGTTGGCAAATTACAGACATGTTTCTAATCTTCCATAGTTGGGCAAGGTGATTGAATGGATGGTGGCCTCTCAACTCCTTTTAGTTTTAGATGATACAGGTTATCTAGACCCATTTCAAATTGGCTTTTGAGCAGGCTGTGGGGTTGAGACTGCCTTGGTCGGCCTGAGAGATGATCTCCAATTGGCTGTCAACAGGGGGAGTGTGACTCTGCTGATCCTTTTGGATCTTTTAGTGGCTTTTGATACCACTGACCATGGTATCCTTTTTCACCTGAGAGAAGTGGGACAGAGGTTTACAGTGGTTCAGTTCCTACCTCTCTGGTAGATTCCAGATGGTGTTGCTTGGAGACTGCTGCTCTGCAAAGCGAGAATTAAAGTATGGAGTTCCACAAGACTCCATACTGTCTCCAGTTCTCTTTAACATCTATGTGAAACAGCTAGGAGAGGTCATCAGGAGGTTTGGTGCAGGTTATTCTATTTCTCCATATCAACCTCATCAGGAAATGGCATACCATCCCTAAATGTCTGCCTGGAGGTGGTAATGGGCTGGATGAGGGATCACACACTGAAGTTGAATCCAAATAAGAGAGAGGTACTGAGTGTGTGTGCAGGGAGGAGGGGTAGAGACCTGAGAGATGGTTTAGATCTGCCTGTTCTGGATGGGGTAACACTCCCCCTGAAAGATCAGGTATGTAGCTTAGGAGTGCTCCTGGATCCCAAACACCCTCTGCTTTCTCAGGCTGAAGCAATAGCCAGGTGCACTTTTTATCAGCTTCAGCTAATGTGTCAGCTACACCCAATGCTGGAGGTAAATGACCTTAAAACAGTGATTCGTATTCTGGTAACCTCCAGGTTTGACTACTGTAATACGCTCTATGTGGGGCTGCCTTTGTACGTAGTCCAGAAAGTATAATTGATACAGTATGTGGCAGCCAGACTGGTCTCTGGGACAACTCGAAGGGACCATATAAGACCAATTTAACAACAACTGCACTGGCTGCCGATACATTGTCAAGTGAAATACATAGTGCTGGTTATTACCTATAAGGCCCTCAATGGCTTGGGTCCAGCGTAATTAAGACAGCGCCTTCTCTGTCATGAACGCTGTTGCCTATTAAGATCACCTGGAGAGGTCTGGTTGTGGTTGCCAACAGCTTGTTTGGTGGCAACTTGGAACTGAGCCTCTCTGTGGCTGCCCTGGGTCTTTGGAATATGCTACCTGTCAAAATAAGAGCTTCTCCTCTGTTTGCTTTTAGAAGACCTCAAAACACACGTTTTCTCAGGCTTTAAACTGAAATTAATTTTAAACTGTTTAATTGTTTTTATCCTGTGAGATTACTTTAGCATTTTATTCCGTGATATTGTTTTAATTGTTTTTACTCTGTTTTATATTTGTTGTATGTTAAATTGTGTATGTCAAATAGAAATACACATGTCAGGCAGTACATAAATATGATAAATTAATATTACTGCAGTTCTATTGCCCCTGTACCAAATTGTGTTGTGGGGGGCAGGGGAATTATTTTCACCTTTAGGTTCATCACAAAGTATTTTCAATTAAAGCCTTAATTATTGTTCTATTCATACACCCTAAAGACTGACAGATTTATTGTGGCATTAGTTTCTGAAGGCTGTGGTCCAATTAGTTCAACTTTAGTTTGGTAGATTATTTCTTTTTTAGTGTTTAATCCATATAGATAGGAATGAACAAACTTGGACGCATACAAAAAAATCTGTCCTTAGGTGAATTCTTGGTTTAGTTCCACATGTGCCTCATGGACAATGTTGTTATTATTAAAAAAATATTCATATACTGCTTTTCAACCAAAACTTTTGCAAAGTAGTTTACAGAGCAAAAGGAGGGCTTCTCATCCGTCACCATAATAAAGTGAAATCAGAAAGTTATACAGTCATCCCTTGCCAACCAAAAGGGTTCAGTTCCTGGAGCTGGCAAATTTGTGGTAGATGAGCAATAGGAAAGTATTGGAAACAAGGGGTTAGGGGAATTGTGGTCATGGAAGGGCCAAAAACAAAGTAAAAAAACCAGAAAGAATCACCCCTGACCTTCAAAAATCACACTTGACCCCCCCAGAAATGACCTCTGACCCCAGAAATGATCCCCTGAACTTCCCAAAAGTGCCCCCAAACCCACCCAAAATGCTCCTGAACCCTGGAAATGACCCCCTGGCCCCGGGAAATTACCCTCTGACCCCAACCCCACCATTACCCACCTCCACCAAACTGTGGATACTCAGGTCACAGTTGTTGAGACCGGTGACAATTTCCCAGTCGCAGATAATCAAATCCGCGATTGGAAAACCTGTGGTTGGAGAGAGACATCACGACTGTACTAAAAAATATATGCTTCAAACAAGCAAACTGTATTTTGGCACTTAAACACTGGAAGATAACAGCATGCTAATTATGTAGTTTTTCAAATCCTCTGAAATGCCACATCAAATTCTCTCTGCTAGTACATTATTACACAAGGCAAAAGAACTAAACCAAGACTTCTCCTCTGGGAAAAAATTTTGTGTGCTTCTAAGCAGGGGTGCAGACAGAGGGAATCTTGAGGAGCAAATCAGTTATTTGGGGGGTGGAGAGACACTTTTGGGAAGGAGATATGGGTTTTTAGGGCTGCTCAGGGGAGCTCAGTAAAATGAAAGAGAAACTACTCAAATGCTTGGGGAAGGGTCTGCACCCCTACTTAGGGAGAAGCCATCACAATGCTAGCTGAAAAGATCTCAGGGCAAAGGGCTGCGAAAGCTCTCTGCTCAAAAGCCATCACCAGACTAAAATGGACTGCTTCAGCATGAAATAGCATCATCTGTTCCAAGGTTTATGTGTTCAAAAGCTCTTCATGAGGGCAGGGGGAGGACCATCCATACGTTTAACTTAATGATAGAGTTATGACAAAATGGACAGCAGGATAAAAGAAAGCTTAATTCCCTGCAACTTGGACTAAAGGTATTTTGCTCATGCATGATTACTCACTTATCATTAACTCACCTTAGGGCCAGTGTTAGTCACTCCCTGTACTTCCCTACCCTTCTTACAGAAGTATCTCCATGGTGGCAGGGCTGATCCTTTCATGAGGTGAGGCAAGGTGGTCACCTGAGATGGTAGACTATTGGGGTGCCAGGTGAGGTGCCTCCTGCCACCATTGGATAAGTTCTCTGGGACCCATCTGGTGCTTGCACACTTTGCAAGGAGCACCTCGCTTCACACTGAGGTGGTTAACACAACCAGCCCTACCCAGGTAGAACAGGGCTAGCCAGGTAGCCCTGGTTTAAAACCCAGGTAGGAGGGCACGTGTCTCCTACCTCATGCTCAGGTTATGTGGGTGCTCGGGCTGCCAGCAGCCATGCTTACCATAGAGCCGGGGGGGGGGAGGAGCGTCCCGGCAGCTGGAGAACAGCCCAATGTACCGTACAGCACATGCACTGCATTGTGGGATCTCTGGCAGCCAGGATTCCTTCTCCCACCTCCTGTTAGGCACACCAGTCACCACTCCACCACTCATGTGAGTGTGCAGGCAGCAGAGCTTTATTTGTGCCCCAGACTGTGATTTGTGCTAGAGCCGCTAAGGTTGTGTGAATGACCTTACTCCCTGCAAAACTTGCAAAAAGCACATGCAGAGAAAAGAAAGCTGTTGAAAACCTTCCCTTCTCCCCACTCCACTGTGCCACTTCCAAAGCTTGCAAGCATCCGTTATAAAAGGGGCACAGGGCAAAGCAGCATTTGGTACTTTGCCTCAGGTGCTGCAATACCTTGGGCGACCCCTGAAAGGTGACAGCCAGGGCTGCCGAGAGCAGGTTCAGGCCCCAGTGATTACAACTCCCATCATCTTTTACTATGGGCCACTGTGGCTGAGATTATGGGAGCTGTTGTCCAAAAGCAGCTGCCAAAGTTGTGCAGCCCTGGTATTTTTATTTATTTATTTATTTTTACATTTACATCCCACTCTTCCTCCAAGAAGCCCAGAGCAGTGTACTACATACTTAAGTTTCTCCTCACAACAACCCTGTGAAGTAGGTTAAGCTGAGAGAGAAGTGATTGGCCCAGAGTCACCCAGCTAGTATCATGGCTGAATGGGGATTTGAACTCGGGTCTCCCCGGTCCTAGTCCAGCACTCTAACCACTACACCACACTGGCTCTCTGGTACACAGTATACTTTGAATAGGTATCCATTAAATGACACACTACACACTAAACTCACACTACGTGAAGCAGAGGCCACATTTGCATGTATCGCAGAACCAGGTCCAATAGACCCATGGTTCCATGTCTCCTTCCCCCTGCTCTCCCATCCAGTTTGGATGTACTGCAGAGCTCCCTCTCTTCAGTCAGCAAGACTGCAGAAAAGAGGTGGATCTGGATGTGTGAGCTTCCTTCTTGACTGAATAACAGCTCATACAGCCAACCACGCCAGAATTGAGGGAGGAGCTTCCTCCCTCAACTCTGGTTCTAGGGGATGCAGCCTGTAGTTCTGAAATTGGATGTACCACAGGCTGCGTGGAACCTCTGGTTGCAGCAACAAAACTCACTACAACCCGAGGGTTCAGACTGGAGTTCCAAATCTGAACCTGATGTTTCCTCACTGCGCCAAACCCCATTTGCCCACATTCGGACATAACGCCTGTGGAACTGCTGGCCGATTCAACTGTGGTTCCATGTTATGTGCGAATGCAGCCAGAGTCTCTTCAGCCTGGTACATGATGGAGCACATTATGGAGCCCACTATGCCTACTATGCTGTCAGCAGGCAATTATCTAAGTGCCATAAATGACTAGGGAAGGTTTTCAATTTGTTCAGCCAGCTAAATCTGAATGTTCTCACAATGGTGTTGACTTTCTTGTATGTCATCTTTGATCCATATTTCAATCTGAGAGATAAAGAGTTAAGAGAAAAAGAAAATACCTCTGCCTGTGGTCTTGCAGATGGGGGTGGGAATAATTGCCTCAAAATGTATACATAAACATATCATCATCAAAGATAATTGGAGTGAAGAATTACTGCTTACTAGCCCATTCACTGAAGAAAATTATAGTTCCACTTACAGTCAGCCCATGTTCTGATTATAAGATGCTGCTAAATCAATGTATTTTCTTCATTTTATGTTTGGTAGATTTGAATATCCTGTTTTGTTTTGTTTTTGGTTTCAGCCCTTTGTGCTTCTAGGCTTCTGACATGTTTGACTCTATATGTGGAAGCATACTGTCAAGAAGGGATTAGCCCTTAGGTGTTGATTTCCAACACAGCAAGGAAAGAAGGCATCCTAAATCTATCTATCTATCTATCTATCTATCTATCATATTTTAATACCACCTGATATGTACATCTCTAGGCAGTGTACAAAATTAAATTTGAATTTCCACGCAAACATAGGAAAAGCGTTCAGGGATAGGCATAGAACCCAGAACCTTGAATGTCCTCCAACAGGGAGGAAGAAACAAAAACATTGCATTGCCCAACTCTTACTGGGATGCATTCTGATCACATTCCAGAAATGCACTTATTCCAGCCAGCACCCAAGACTCTCACTCAGAGGTTCTTAAATTTGGGCCCCAAGATGTTGTTTGACTGCAACTCCCACCATCCCCACCCACAATGGCAGACCACAGTTGTCATCCAACAGTGCCTGAGGACTCAAGTTTGAGTACTCCTGCCATAGGAACATAGGAAGCTGCCTTATGCCAAGTCAGACCATTGGTCCATCTAGCTAAACACTGGCTGGCAGCAGCTTCTTCAAGATTTCAAGCTCTTTCCCAGCCCTACCTGGAGATGCCAGGGATTGAACCTAGGGCCTTCTGCATGGAAAGCAGATGTTCTACCACTGAGCTACAGTCCCATCCCAAATCTCTCTAAATGCAAGCTGAGATCTTCAGAAAGTTCCCTTTATGTATTTATTATTATTTATTTATTCGATTTCTATACCGCCCTTCCAAAAATGGCTCAGGGCGGTTTACATTACAACAAACCTTTGACTTTGTCTCAACAACCCAATCCTCCCATGAGTGGAACCACTCTTAGTTCTCTCTTACTGGCTACCATTAGAACACTAGCTGGATTAATTCCTAGGCTAATTGGCCCCAGGCTCTCAGCAGCTTCTAGGAAATGATGCAAAGCAGAAGCTGCTTGCAGGGTGAGTAAAACAGCTGTTGCCTAAAGCTCATGCACTTCATCCTGAGATTTGTGTTTCCAAATCCACTTCATTGTTCAAATGAACCCCTTCTAAGCTCTCATTCCACGAGCCCTTCTTCTGATCTCTGTCATCTGCCCTAAATCCTTCCCAGTCATGTCTGCTTGCCGCACTCATCCTGCCCAGACTTACCACACAGGCCCCATTGCCCTCATGCCCTGACAGATGCAGAACGTTATGCAGTGAAAATGTGCACATAAAAGCCATAAAACACCACATCAACCTGTGAAAGTCCCTACCACTTCTGACAGTCCTCCATTTCTCTTCCCTCTCTACATTTTGCAGTGTAACCGATCAATCTCCCCCCTGGAAAGCATGATGGCAAACAGCATGAATCAATAAGCGAAGTAAAAACCACCAAGCATCAGCCAAGCTGATGGGCGCACTCGTCGTTTCTGTCCTTGCATAATCCACAGAAATTGAAGTCATAGCTAAGCTGCGATTATAAGTGAAACTCACTTAATTACAGGGCAGGGGGTTGTGTGAGAAGAGTCAATATATTAGAGGCAGCTGAAGCAAGATGAAAATTCTAAAAGGTCTGTATTAAAAAGGGAGATTCTTTGTTGCTGTATTCAGGACGTTGAAGTCTCGCTTTCACTGAACTACGATGCTTTGGCTCTAGTCAGAGGAGGATTTAATCTACAAAGGAAAGAATTGTCCCCGTTGCTAAACAGGGCCCACTGTGGTTTGCATTTGGATGGGGGACTACACGTGAGCCTTGTAAGATATTCCCCTTAGGGTATGGGGCTGTAGCTCAGTGGTGGAGCATCTGCTTATATGCAGAAGGTTCCTGGTTCAATCCTTGGTATCTCCAGGTATGACTGAAAGAGACTCTTGCCTGAAACCTTGGACAGTCACAGCCCATCTGCATAGAAAATACTGAGCTAGATGGACCAGTGGTCTGACTTGGCATAAGGCAGCTTCTTATGTTCCTGTGATGGTTGCCCTATATACTTTGGGACAAGCTGCATGTTCCATGCAAATGCTTGTAACAAAACCCCAATTTTATTTTTATTTTTCCTGTAAAGAAAAGCAGCTTCTGGAGGGGATGGTTTTGATAGGAAAATTGCAAGGAGAAGTGCTTAGCTCTTTCCCTTCTGGTCCTCAATGTTTTCCCACTCTGAATCTCCCCCAAGCGGTTTCTCCTGTTGGATTCCAGACTTAGTTTTGCTTAGGCAAATAGAAATCTGGAACCTCTAGGGTAGGAACTGACTGGAGCAGAAACAAAGGCTGAAATGGAGCCCCTTCTATGCAGCTGCTTCTTAGGGGCATGTTCTCACCATGATCCAGACCGGTGGGAAAGCAGGAATCCTGATTTTGTGTCATGAGAATCTGGAAATGTAGGGCTTGCAGTCGCACCCAGCCACATCGGCCCCAGATTGACAATCGAGGATTTGATCTGGGGTGAGTGATCAAGCGGCCACCACCATAAAAGTTAAAAATAGTTGACATCCTAACTAACGAAGTGCACATGCAACGAGGGACTTCAGGGATGTGACTGGGGCTGACACACACCTTCTCAAATCCCTTGGAATGTGCTATTGCACAAGTGGATGAAATATCCTCACTCTGACCACACTCTGGAAACACTCTGGAGGAGAGGAAACACATCATTGACCTTCATGATGTCAGCCACTGTGTATGATCATCAGATTGTTCTGAACACATGGCTTTCTTGGTGAAGAATTTAGTGTGTGTGTTTTAACCTCACATACAGAAATAGAAAATGTAGATGTTGATTTGAACTGTGGCTGTTCTGGTAAAATGTAAGCTATATAAAACCACTACTTTAATGGTCTTCTTAAGTGCAGTATTCAATTTCAATACCCATAAAATGGGATTTTCTAATTTGACTGTTTCTGAAAACCAAAACAATATACAAAATACTGTACACACAACTGGGGGGGAAAGAGCATATATTTTCACCATGTAAAACATTTTCTTCACACCAAATCTGAGTTGTCTTGATAGAAAAGATGAGAGGGTCCATTCATGGCTGTGGAATACTAGTACCCGATTTATAAGCATCATAAACCGCATTTCAAATCTGGGACATTTTTTTCTTTCCAAATATATGAAAGGTCACTGCTTAGCTTTTCCCAGAGAGACACTCCTACATTTTTGCTTACATCTCATTGGGTGTAGTGGTTATCTGCCAGAATGAGTTACCTTAAAGGGCTTGTAGTTCTAGGTCACAAAAACATCTATAAATAAAACATGGCTATATACACAATCCAGGCCAGGTTTATAGCTGCATTGTGTATATCAGTTTGATCCAGTGCAGGAATACCCTTTATTTAAAACACCCCACATAGGGATATATAACTTGTCAACAAGAGAAGTAATGAAAGGAGATATGTGGGAAATGTCTGAGAGAGTTTATTTTGGTGGATTGTGAACATTTCTTTGTAAATAGCAGGGGTACTCCATGGTGCTGCTGCCAGTGTGTGTAGGCAATACTGAGCTAGATGGACCAGTGGTCTGACTCAGTATAGTATAGGGCAGCTTCCTATGTCCCTATGGGATGTAGGGAGGTCCATGATCAGATCAAAATCAGTCAAAGTCCCAAAGAAATAAATAAAAACTCTTTGCCTGCATGCATCATGATGAACTGGCAGCTTGGCCAAACCATTGGTTTTGGAGTGCACGAGAGCCCAAATTCTAGCGTCAGGATGGCTATGCTGACATTGGGCATGTCATGTGGACCCACCAATGTTCACATATTCTGTGCTACTTGTGGTCCAGAACTCAGCATCTTTAACCAAGGTTTGAAGTGAGATACAGCTATCAGGTTCTAGACTACAAGTAGGGCAGAATATGCAGACATGCCCGGTTCGCACAACACGCTTAATATCAGCATAGCCCTTCCAACATCAAAGTCAGGCTCATGCATGCTCTGGGAATTGACAGTTCAGCCATCCAACAGCCAAGACAGTTCGGCCAAGTTCACCATGACGTCTGCACCCACCCTAAGAAACAGGTATAACCTGCTGGACATAACTGGTAACTTCTCTTTGGCTAGGTATCATCAGCTGTAGAGGGCAAGGTTCAAGCAGACAGGTAGTAGGCCGCACCTCCCCTTCCACTCCTCAGGGGAGAAAAGGTTTTTAAATGTTGTGTTTGCACGGCACAATAGTCAGGAACTCAAGTGTGTGAGGGGGGGTACACACACTGATTTGATGGCTGCCACCCAGGACAAAACTCCTTCCGCTCACTGATCATAAAAATTAGAGAGAACACATGTAGATTTTAATGAACTTTTTAATGTACAGCAATTTTAATGTACTTAAAAAATAAAAACACCAGTTTTCTCAGAAGCACTTATAACAGTTTCTTCAAATGGTGGCGGGGGGGTGGGGGTGGATCTTTATGAAAAACAGCAAAACAAAACACACACCAGAAAGGCATGTTTGATAAACAGCAGCAAAATCAACCACTGTGGAAATAACATGAGATGCTATTGATACTAAAAAGAGTGTGTGCGAGCACTCAACAACATCACAACCACAGAGCCAGAGGATGTTATGAGAACATGATGAACCTTTACTCAGCTGTCATGAAGCCACACTATGTGCTTCCTAGAAGGTTATTTATATATAATTCTAGCAGAACTCAGCTTGTTAGTAGAGAGAAGACCATTTCCACCTTGCAAACTGCATTACATTAATGCAATGGCTTTTCCATAGATGATATTATTATTATTATTTTATTTATTGAAATATTTATATACTGATTTTCAACCCAAAAAAAAGTTCTCAAAGCAGTTTGTAGTAAAATATATGTAAACTAGCTGAATCTGCACAGAGCATCTGTGAGCTAGTTTACTCTCCTCACCTCCCTGCTGCCACAGCCCCCTCATCCCAGAGACCAGCCTACCCTCCCTCTCTCTCTTCCCTTCTCCCACATGCAAAGGAGCCGCCTTTGCTTTCCTGTCTGGCTCCCAGCCCACCCTTTGTCATACAGACTTCCCCCTTCATCCCCAGGCTGGTGCCAATGGGCCTTCCCCTCCCACTGCTTTGCCCTCCCGAGACCCCGCCTTCACTGCTGTCACGGCTCTCCACTCTACTTGCTGCCCCTGAAGCTTCTGGCCCACCAGGTCCACCTGGTTGCATATGAACGGGAGACTAGAAGTGTGAGCACTGTAAGATATTCCCCTTAGGGGATGGAGCCACTCTGGGAAGAGCAGAAGGTTTCAGTTTCCCTCCCTGGCATATCCAAGATAAGGCTGAGAGAGATTCCTGCCTGCAACCTTGGAGAAGCCTCTGCCAGTCTGTGTAGACAATACTGAACGAGATGGACCAATGGTCTGACTCAGTATAAGGCAGCTTCCTATGTTTCTCACAGTCATTATGTTGGCATTAATAGGGACAGTTGCTTTTAAAGCAACTGTATTTGTGTTTGTGTATTTCTGGTTTGTGTTTGTGTACTTCTGCTCCCCCCATCCCCACCCTCGACCGCCCTTTAGAAGCCTTTTGTGAAGGATTCCCTTTTGCTTGTAAAGGGGAATACTCACTGGAGTCCTCTTTACAAGCCACTTTACATAGCCTCTCAAACTGCCAAACTGGTTCGAGCTGGTTCAGTCGAATGGACTGGTCCAGCTGGTCGGTTCAACCGAACCCATTTGCAGCCCCGCAATCCGGTCCAAATTCGGGCCGAGCCATGAAAAACAGTCCACATACACCCTACTAGAGAGAGTGGACAAGGTGTGCATAGCCAGATGTCTCAATGACTATGTTCCTGGCAGCTTCTTCAAAGTCCTCATGGATTTTACCTATCAGAATAAGATGTGTCTCTTCCCTGCCACCCACAAATGCGCAACACACACACACCTGGTTGCATTGTACCAAAGTGAATGGATGCTCTATTGCAGTGATCTTCACTATTTTTCAAGCGTGGGGGAGGGGGGGGAGTTTGGCAAAAAAAACACCCAAACCTTCCATGGGAGAGCCTTTTCCCATTGTGCTGATCTCTGCACAGTCGTGCTTTTCTCAGTGCTGGGAGGGCCTTTTAAGAAAGACTAAGCCATCCCTTATGAGGTCTAGGAGGATAGCACTGGGGAAGGCTACACTTGCCAGTACTCAGTGTGGGCCTTCCATGTTGCCAGAGAAATTACTCATACCCTATAAGTAATTGTAGAGGAAGCAACTTTAACTTAGAAACAAGAGTCTGGTATTGATTACTAACACTGGCTAAGAAAACAATAAACAGACTAACAGTCTCTTGTGCAGAGAGAGGGAGAACCTCTCAGTTTGAATTCAAGACAGCAAGTGAGGAGCAGACAAATAAACCCTGTGACTCCACCCCCAAACCAGTACATCAATACATTCAAATTAAGGAAGCATCCCCCATACAAATAACAGGGACTATATCTATGGGAAAATCCCAGCATTCCAAGCTGGTGCAGGGGCTCAAGGGGGCTCCGTTTCCTCTCAAGGAAGCCCCACAGTGCATGCATCATGAGAATGGCCATCTCCACATGGAGCCAGGGGGACTATGCAGAGTACTCAGTCTTGGCCAAAGCTTCACACAGGCCCAAACAATTGGTGGGGTGCACTTAGTGTTGATGGGGGCCCACCGCTGCCCCCCTGGCCTTACAATGAAGAACACTGCTCTGTTGGAAGTGGCTGTCAATGGACAGCTATTCTACAATCGTTTAGCAACTACTACACTGTAGCTTTTAAAAAGTGCATGTGTGGGAGGGGTTTAATTCCTGCATATGCTGTTGTAGTCACAAAAATGAGATTCACAGTATGAAAAGCTTTATGGAGGCATAATAGTAGATTAGCTATGATCCTGGCTGGTGTGCAGAAATAGATCACTTTAGTATACCTTTACCAACATGTACCTGGAGTGTAGATAATACAGCTAGGAGAATTTCTGAAAAGCCACAACGTTTTGATGGCATAATATATCAAGTTATTTAAGCATTATTTTAGCCAGGTGGAGTGCTTCTTCACCAACAGCATTACTATTTGCAAATGAGTGCTAGAATATTCTTAGATATAGAGGTAAATACACACACACACACACACACACACACACACCAGAACCACAAAAGACTGCATTTTGCTTCACTGTGATCACAGGAGACTGAAAAGAGGAAGGAGAAGGAGAAGGAGAAGGAGAAGGAGAAGAAGAAGAAGAAATAAATGACACAAGAGGCCCATTCACATTATATGTTCAACATTCATACAATGAATGTACAGTGCAGACAGGTACAGATCTGTACACAGGCAGTTATTCACACATCATGTTGGATACAGGTACAGCAGTGCACTTCCTATTTGTACCATGCACTTGAGTGGTCTGTACTCAGTCATTCACACAAACAGATGTATGAGTACACTGGTACAGCATAATCTCTGAAGCGGGCTAAGTAATCATAACCCCACCCGTGCTTGCTTTCACAGATAAACAGTAGGGTTGCCACCTTTTTCTAGCAGGGTTCCTGTGTCTTTAACAGCTCCTGTGTCTTTAACAGCCATATGACAAGTTCAGCTAAACAAATTCAATAGGTGCAGCTGATTTGCATAAAAATCAAGATCAGTAGTTTGAGCAAAGCACTGACTGGGCCTGTTGGGTCAGAGTATCACCCAGAGGCGTAACTATAGGGGGGGCAGGGGGGGCACGTGCCCCGGGCGCCATATTTTCTGGTCACGTGGGGGGCGCCGCCATGACCAAATTTTTAAATTTTTTTAAAAAATTTTTTAATACAAATGTTTCCTGCTCAGTGCAGCAGCGCTGCAGCAGTCAAGGGAGCGCGTCGGTGTCCCCTTCCCCACGAGCGGTCCCTTCCGTGCTGCCTGCGCCCCCCCCACATTGCTTTGCTGGCGCCTGGCGGCCAGTCAGTGGCCTGGCTTGGCGGCGGCGGGCGCTTGTGAGGAAAAACCTAAGTATAATGTAGTATGTTGGGGGGGTGGCGGGGTGGCGCATGGGGGGCGCCATTTCAGTGCTTGCCCCGGGCGCCGTTTTCCCTAGTTACGCCTCTGGTATCACCCCACGTGAAATGAGCCACACTAGTACTGTTGTGTGGCTTAATAGTTCTTCATGGCTATATATTGCAAAGGAAGAGCAGTAATTGTAGCAGACAGGCTTGTCTGCAGTATCAGTTTCCTCGTAAGAGAACTCATGTGCTTCTGAAGAACCAGGGGTTCCTGGGAACATCATTTTAAAACCATTGCCTGCATTACTTGTGACCTACAGTTATGGCAGTCTACCAGCTGTGCAAATGTTTGCCTGCGTTTGTTGCCCTCCTCAGATTGCAAGAACAAGGGTGTGACTCTGAAACAAGAAGTCTGGGGAAGCAAATATTTTGCTATATGTTAAATGCTTATAGGGGGTAAGGTAATTAATGCAATGAAGGTGATTCAGTCAGTCAGCATTAATAAGTCTCCTACCTATCTGGCTGCACTAACTTCTGCAGCTTGTTCTGGGTAGAGGAGTGCGTGAATGAGGCTTCTTTAACCATGCAGGCCTTTTAAAATAATTGATTCAGCTGACAAGACCATAATATACTGTGACTGTGTTGTCTGACACTTTGCTGTAAAGTTCCATTCTGTTGGGTGGGGGAGCACCCACTACCCCTTGGAGTCATCCCTGGTGTCACTATGCACTAGTCCATGATGACTGTAATAATAATAAGAACTAGTGGGCCCGGGCACAGAGCATCTGTGCCTCTAGTTGGGCCCAGCTCACCTTCGCCACCGTCGTCCTGGGTCAGGCCCCCACCCTCGCCCTCACGGCCGGGCCCCCCGCCGCGGCCGCGTCGCTTGGCCCGCCGCCACAGCCCGCCACCTCGCTGGGCCCCGCTGCCTCGCCTCGCCCCGCCGCCTCGCCCCGCTGCCGCTGCCTTGCTGGGCCCCGCCGCCGCAGCCTGGCCCGCCGCCGTTGCGCTGGGCCTGCCGCCTCGCCCCGCCTCGCAGCCGGGCCTGCTGCCACCGCTTCACTGGGACCCCCCGCCACCTCGCTGGGCCCACCGCCTCGCTGGGCCCCACTGTCACGGCCTGGCCCGCTGCCGCGCTGGGCCCGCCGCCTTGCCTCCGCAGCCGCCCAGCCAGCGAAATCTCCTGGGTGTGCGCCAGGACCAATCAGGCGCCTCCGCAGCCCAGCCAATCAGCTGGGCTGCCGGGACGCATTTTTCCTGGGCACACCCAGGAGAATTATATATATAGATTATTATATGTTTTCCCCATCTTTCCACAAGAGGATTAAAGGCATGGAGAACATAGGACACTGCCTTCTACTGAGTCAGACCATTGCTCCATCTAGCTCAATTTTGTCTACCCAGACTGGCAGTGGCTTCTCCAAAGTTGCAGGCAGGAGTCTCTCTCTCAGCCCTATCTTGGAGATGCCTGGGAGGGAACTTGGAACCTTCTGCAAGCAAGCATGCAGGCGCTCTTCCCAGAGCAGCCCCATCCTCTGTGGAGAATATCTTGCAGTGCTCACACATGTAGTCTCACATTCAAATGCAAACCTGGGTGGACCCTGCTTAGCAAAGGAGACAATTCATGCTTGCTACCACAAGACCAGCTCTCAAGTAAATAAGTAAAGCAACTTACTACACCAGGGTTTCTTAACCTTGGGCCCCCAGATGTCGATAGACTACAACTCCCATCATCCCCAGCCACAATGGACATGGCTGGGGATAATGGGAGTTGTAGTCCATCAACATTTGGGGGCCCAAGGTTAAGAAACCCTTTACTATACTATAACTTATTATAGTACGGCAACTTATTATGCTAAATTGCGGGGGGGGGGAGACACCATATCCCACAATCACCATTAAGCCGTAAAAGAAATTGCTACTGTGTCATAAACACAAAACACACACATAAATTAAAACAGATTAAAACATGTCTGGTAGGATACATTCACAAGTTGTGCAGGCCTGCCCTCCTTTAGAAAAAACAGCACACACACCTGTGGATGGGGGTTTGGTAAGACAATGGCCACCCTTCATGCTAAGCTTCACACAGCTTTGTTTATCATGTTTTATTTATTGGAGAGCTAGGCAAGAATTCTGGGATGATGAACCTTTACTTAGCAAATGGGGCTTCTGCACAAACTGACTTGTGAAAACCAAGAGGCTTGGCGGGGACTGGGATGGAGAGAGGGAGAGTTCCAAAACATCCACTCTTCTCTACAGATACACTACAAAAATTCCTACCCAAAATGAATTACTTTAGATAACAAGAGTCCACAAAAGAGTCCACTGTTCTCACGTGCAGCCAAGACCGGGCTAAGACAGTCAAGCCCAGTCTTGGCTGCATGTGAGAACTGCCAACAGCTGCGTGGCTTGTGGTGGCAGTATGGCAGGAAACCCTCTTGGGGGCCCATTGCTTAGCCAGGGTTAAGGCTGCACAGGTGCCCTTATCACAATCTAAGAGCTTGTGTGTCGGTGCCGACACAGGAGCAGCCTCCTGGCTGGTGCTGCACAAATCCCCACAATGCACCACACACTTGTGCAGTGAATTATGGGATTTCTGGGAGCCAGGACAACATGTCCTGGTCCCCAACCATCCAAACTGCCTGTGCCAGTAGATGATTGTCTGGGAGTGCATGGAGTGCACCCAGAAATGGAGGAGCAGTCATCTGTGGGGATGGTAAGTTTAAGCAGCCTTCCCCACCACCTGATATTGAGAAAGGGCTCTGTATTTTCTAGTGGAATTCCTTTAACTATCCAACATGACTGCCAATGCTGCTGGAGCTGAGTGTGCACAGGGTGAGGCAGGCGGGTGCAGAACAGGCCACAGGTGTGTGCGTATGTGTGTGCGCGCCTCCTTCTCTCTTCCTACCCTGGGCTGCTTGCCCCACCTGGCTGTAACAGGAGCTGAATAGGCTGGGCATTTGCCAGATTAAGCCAAATGGGCTGGTCATTTGCTGGGTTGGGATCCCCACAAACGACCAGACAGCATAAGGGAAGTTAAAGATGGGGCAGGGTGAGGAGAGAGACAGACAGACAGACAGACAGACTGGTGGGGTGGGGGAGGGGTAGCGGCAGCCCGATTCTAGTTTGTTGGACCCAAACAAACCAATATTCATAAGCAGGTTTGAGTTCAGATATAATACAAACCATGGTTTAGTTAAACAAATTATGGTTTGGGTGTTATGTCTGAACACAGCCTAAGTCAATATGGGATACAAAAAATCACCAAACCTGAAACAGTTGTTCAGAATTTAAGAATAAAACACCTATATCTCCAGGAGGCCTTGATGTGTGTATTCAAATCCTCAAACTGTTTAAATTCTGTAAGCAGAATATAGGTTAGGATATCCTGGTCAGTGACTACTGGAAGTAGCATGTGGACCCTTTCTGGACTCTGAATTAAAATGACTACTATCTCTACTGTTTTGAAGTAGATGTCAACAGAAAAGTATATTATAGACTGTTTGATACCAAAGATCATTCTTCCTATTGCTAAAGGAGAAGAACAGTGAATGGTGAAAGTCAAATTTTTGAAACCAGGGTGACTAAACTATCTGTGAGATCGTAAATGAAAAATGGATTACATGGACACAAGAACTTCACCTGCAAATAGTTTCCCACCATGTGAAATTCATGACATGTATACAAAGGAAAGCTTAAAAATAAATCTGACACACAAATAACCCCTGGACCCTGATTCAAAAAGAGAACTTAAGTGAAAGCTTCGTTAAACTCAATGAGGCTCTACACACAAGTGGTGTGTGCAGCCTGCAGGGCTTCTGTGGGGAGAGTGGGTTTGACCCGCTCTCCCCGCAGGCGAGCATCCAGCCATCCTGGGGCGGCTGGATCAGCTGCCCAAATGACTACCGGATCCATCACGGAGCTGGTAGGGTCATCGGGGATCAGAGGCTTCCTGGCCCCCGGAAGTCCCAGGATGCCCCACACAAGTGTAAATTTTTAAAAACCAAATTAAGCTTGCAAACCAGCACCCCAGACCGAACCGAACCAGAGGAGTTTGAGGGGGTGCCAGACCGAACTGGCCTAGTTGGGTTCAAGGCTGATCCGGCCTCGAACCAAACCAGACCAACCAGTTCCGTGCACATCTCTACAGGAGAAGTCTCCCAACCATCACTGGGGAGATCCATTCAGTGCACTGTACACTCGTGCGGTACATTGTGAGATCTCCAGGGGCCATGACGTGGGAGAAAGACATCTGGGGGGAAGGTGAGTTAAAAGCAGCCTTCCCACCTTCCCGCACCCTCCCCGTCCACTCTCGGTGATTGTGAGAATCGGTCCCCTGAGTGCTGGTGTTCTGAATTAATTTCCAAATGGTGATGTGACAACTTAGTCTAGTCCTCATTCTTCACTCCAGTCCGAACAGATAATTGGTGCTGTCAAGCTGATAGTCTCTGGCAGGTATGTGCATGCAGACCACAGCCTCCTGGGTGGATTTTGGTGCAAATTTATAAAATTCCACTGTAGGGCTTGTCTGGCACCAGCCAGCATGGAAGTGACTTAAATATTTGCTCTTTATCCCATAACTCATTTTCATTTTTACATTACATGAATATCTAGTTGGATCTTATACATGGTGTTCAGTATATGGACCTTTAATGTTGAAAATACCAATTCGGAATGCTTAGGGCCTTCTCATTTCCTTTTTTGGAGCAATTGCATTTATAAGTACTGTTTGAATGATGTAACTTTGTTGATGATAGCTGGTCGTGAATGGTTGAAAAACAGTTTACAACTAGATCTGATGTTCTGACAGATAATTATGAGGATAGCAATTGAGAGCTCGACTGATCTGGACTAAATTGTACCTCCCAATTTCTGCATTACTGTTATTGTTCTTTAAGCAAACCAGCAGAAATATTTTTTTTTCTTAAATTGATATTTATGACTTATGCAATCACGTCTTATTTACTAAATCTGTTCTTACTTAGTCATATTATCCATATACAACAGGAACAGAAATCTCTTGTCCTGAAAGGACTCATGCAAGAAAACTGCCAATAGTTACCGACAAAATCAGGACAAATGTAGAACCAAAGCAGTAGTTCCTGATAGTAAGTTATTGGATAGGAACACTACAAGGGTCCTTCCAGATGGCAATAAACTGAGCAACCTTGAAGCAGGTTCTTACTGATGGTAATCCTGTAGACTTCCATGCTCCTTCCTATCCAGATCTAATTCTCTGATCCAATGAGGATCAGAGACCATGTGTGGTTTTTACAGCACCGCCTGCTGGCATGCATACCGTTCCCTTTTAAACACTACTTTTATAGCGACTGCTGGTTCTTCTCAGAATACATGTGCTGGCCAGAAAGTGGCATTGCCAAAACCAGGTGATATCTCTGATGTGGCAAATTAATATGATCCCAATAAGAAGGAGCACAGAAGCCTATGGGAGCATGTGTGCCATCAGTGAGAACCTGCTTTGAACTTCCACAGAAGCTTTCAACATCACACAATTTATTGCTGTCTGCAAGGACCCAAAGTCAGAAACCAAACACAGCTGAAGTAAATAGGGAGTTGTCAAGGCATTGAATATTGATGTTGCACACGGAATAGGACTGTCCTTTAAAATCAGTTTTAAAGGGCTGGAAGAGGTGTGGTTGAATCTATCAACATTCTACAGGCTATAGAAAAGCTCTTTGTAGGCAACTGGATCTTGAGTACTTACACAGGGAGAGAAGCAGGTTAGCCCTTAGTAAGGCTTGCTAGAACATCCGAGGAGAACTCATTGATTTTGTCCTGGTAGCTATGTGCCTGAAGACTGAGGAGAACCAGGTATGTCTTTGAGAGTAGCAGGGAGAGAGCAAATATCAAAAAATGTCCCAGTGATATTAAACTACTAGATACCAGTGTAATGCAGTAGTGGGAAATGTCTAAGGATCCATTCACACAGTGCATTTGTTCCACTATGGTCTCTGTTGTAGTATTTCTGTTCAGATACATTGTGGGTAAAGCACAATCAAATGGCTTTAAGCAGATTTCTATTTCTAGGATAAATAAATCCTTTAAATTAGATTTATAGTTCTAATATTCTTAATGTTAGGTTTTAACTATTTTAATGTTAATGATTTTAACTTTTAAATGGTTTTAATTGTAAACCGCCCTGAGTTTTGGGTGGTATAGGAATATGTTTAATAAAATAATTTATTATTATTATTATTATTATTATTATTATTATTATTATTATTATGCCACAGAAATCACAATCAGCCAATTACAAAAAGCAACTTTACTGGGAACAGCCTATATTTTGCAAAGATATCTTTAATAATAACAACATTATTGATAATAAAATTCAGCCATCCCAGGTTCTTGGGAAGGACTCAATGTCTAGATAAAACAAACCAGTCAATAACACCTGTCTGTGTAAACAAGAAATAATAATAATATATAAGGTTCTATGTAAGGGGGTCTATGTAAGGGGAAAATGTCAACATTTTCCATTGATAAGCAGACAATTGGTACCCTTGAAAAAGACAAACACTTTTGTGAATGAGAAAAATATTTATATACCACTTTTCAACAAAAGTTCCCAAAGCAGTTTACATAGAGAAATAAAAATAAAGATGGCTCCCTGTCCCCAAAGAGCTCACAATCTAAAAAGAAACATAAGATAGACACCAGCAACTGTCACTGGAGGGATACTGTACTGGAGATGGATTTTGTACCTTTACATTTATGTTTCTTTGCCCAAGGACATGGAAAAGAAGAAAACAGCAGCTTTAAAAGTATGGATGTTTGCCTGACTTATACAAACAGAGTTAGACGTTTTTCAGAGGTTGTCCAGTACAGTTTTGCAATGTTTATGAGAGTCGTGATGAAAATGCTCACCTTCTGTAAACCGTTGGCAGATTCAAATTAGGGGTTTTTCCATTGTTATCAGAAGGTCTCGCATAAAAGGACAGAAGGTCTGACACGTGATGCTATGAAAACATGTGAGTCATGCAGTTTCCCCAGATTCCTGTGGGGAAATGTGAGTGCCCCAAAGCACGGATGATGCACCCTTTTGAACTTGACTCTGAAGACACAAAAAGAGGAAGTGCAACTCACTTTTTAACATAAGAACATAAGAACAGCCTTGCTGGATCAGGCCCAAGGCCCATCTAGTCCAGCATCCTGTTTCACACAGTGGCCCACCAGATGCCTCTGGGGAGCCCACAGGGCTCCTGCATATCCCTGCATATTCAGGGCTCCTGAATATTCTTGCAATGGATATTCAGAGGCATTATGCCTCTGAGGCTGGAGGTGGCCTATAGCCCTCAGACTAGTAGCCGTTGATAGACCTCTCCTCCATGTTCTTCCTCCTTCAGTGTGGCCACATTCACACATAACAGGAAACTACATGGACCCGTGGTCCCCACCCCCTGTGCACCACGCAGATGTTCAAAATTGCAGTTTCTGAGACTGCAGAGAGGAGGGGGAACTAGTTGTGTGGCTTCTTTCTGGCATGAAGGATAGCCCCAACAGCCAATCACAGTTGGAGTGCAGGAGGAACTTCCTCCCTCAACTCTGATTACAGCTCGCTGTAACTCCAGTGCTGCCAAATGCAAACCTCAGGTAGGAGCAGCTAAAGTCACTACAAATCAAAGGTTCAAACTGGAGTTTGGAAAGGGAAACCTCAGGTCACTTTTCTGACAGACAGACAGACGGGCGTACACATTTAGACATACAAGAAATTCAACCTCAGGCTCCTTCACCTCCAGTTTCCCGTTACGTGTGAATGTGACCACTGTCTCACAACATCCAAGAAATAACCTGGCTGCAGGCCTAAATACACTGACTAGAGAGTAAGACTCTCCTTGAATGCAGTGAGACTTACTTCTGAGTAAAGAGGCATAGAATGGCATTGTGCATAGATTTCACAGTTCAAAGAAACACTGGTTTGGATCCATAGGCCCTGTCCTGATGACAGAAAGGAGCCCTTCCATCAGGGAGAGAAAACCTTACAATCTAATCCATTGCTAAGGTTAAC
The DNA here is from genome assembly GCF_027244095.1 of Hemicordylus capensis. Taxonomy (NCBI): domain Eukaryota; kingdom Metazoa; phylum Chordata; class Lepidosauria; order Squamata; family Cordylidae; genus Hemicordylus; species Hemicordylus capensis. The sequence continues at coordinate 203,850,717 of NC_069661.1, forward strand.
AGTAGTGCATGCAACACTTTCTCCACAGATGCTTGAAAACAAGGTTGCCAGCTCCAGACCTTGAAAAGGTTCCCAACTGTATAGAAAAGAACATTCCCAAGGGATGTTCCGTTCCTTCTATGCCGTTAGCCACACCTAACAGAATTCTCCCTTGGCATAACATTCCTGGCAAAAACACAGCATGGCACAGTAGTGAATCACAGTTTCTCAGTCCAAGATTTAGCTAACCACAGAATGCTCTGACTCTACATGCCTTCCTTTGCAGCCAGTAAAGCTGCCATCTTAACTGCCAGTCCCAGTGGCTAGAGGAAAGAAGGCAATCAGCCTTGCTCTGACCACCTCTCAGAGCTTGAACAGCTACTCTGAACTGGTGCTCTTTCATCCCAGTCAGCAAAATTCCCACTGTACCCACCACAAAAGAGATCACGCTAGCTCTGCCCACCTGCCAAAGTAACTTCCCTGGCTACTCTGTCCCCATTAAATAGCACAACATCCATTTCAACTGCTAAGACCTAGTGAGCAGAAGTACAGGAGTTGCTCGGAGGCACTCAACCATCTACAGTTGAAGCTAGCAGCAGAATCACTGAAAGTAGAAACCATCAAGCACCAGGAGAAGATTGCAAATAGTTTAAATTACAGCTGAAATATTTTGATTTGCACGATGCTGCATTATTTATTGTAAGCCTCTTTGAGTCTCTGTGTGAAAAGTGAGGTAAAAATGTTCAGAATAAATAAATAAGCCAAGCATAAAATGAATTTCAAATTAGAAACAGAAGGAGTATCATCTATGCTGGTGTATTAGTTTTCTGACAGAAGGATTTTTCCCTCATTTGCCCCATTAAGAAGACAGCAGCCACAGCAGAGGAAGCGAATTACATTTTGTTTTTAAAACAGCTACATCTCAAGGAGTCTTTTGAACTAGGCTGGGAAACGTTTAGTTTCTAGCCCTGTTGTATATATGAATTTGGGAAATGCAAGAAGCAGCCTATTTTTCCAGATGATTAAGTGGTTTGGCTGGTGCCTTCTCAGTTAGTATAGCTTTCCAGTGATGAGAAGGTTTGTCTGTCACTGCCCCTACAAAGCTAGACAGCCCAGCATACTTGGTGAGGTCTTCTAGTCTTGGACACAGGTTTGTCTGAAAAGTCAGTTGTGAGTGTAGCTATCAAACATTTATGTGCTGGTTTCCTGTGACAAAGTTGTGCTGTACTAGTTAACCAGCTATTTGTGAGGGGTGATGATTCAATTTCCAAAGCATAACAGAAAACAGATGTAGTTTTAAAATGTGTGTGCGAAAACTAAAGAGCAAATAACCGCCATGGGCAACATTCTGGCTTCCCAGTCAACATCAGAGGATACAGCATTTCAATTTTTTCTTTCCCTATTATACATATGGTTAAGCATCTCTCTGGTATCTTGCCATGATACAAAGAACAGTGCCAGGAGCAGATTTCCACAGGGACCCTATGAAATCTCCCTTAGCTTGAAATAAGCTCAGTCCCAAAGGATGTGTGTGGAACAGATGAGATGATAATTCAAGGGCCCTCGACGTTTCTTTTCCTCTTTCTAAATTAATTTTATGGATATAACATGAGAAGATAAGATCACACATACTGACTCCCCCCTGCTCCTCCCCTTCCCACATTAAACTCAGCTGTCGTGAATGCTGGCAAAGTTTAAGTAAGATTTAAGAAATAAACCAGTAAAAGCACTGGGTGATCACCAATCTCAGCTTGTTTCTCTTAATCATGGTTTGTTCATGGCCTCACCCCTGTCTTAGCTTCCAATGAAGGGCTTATATGCAACCCCAGGGTACCTTGATCTGTCCTGCAAGACCTCATCTGATCATCTACTTCTAACCCAGGCCTGCTCAACGGTTTCTGGACTACATCTCCCATAATCCCCAGCCACAGTGTCCAATAGCCAGGGATTATGGGAGTTGTAGGCCAACATCTGCAGGAGGGCCAAAGTTGAACAGCCCTGTCCTAACCATTGCTCCCAAATACAAATGGGAGGGGTTTAATAAAGAATGAGTCCCCTTAGCTTTTTTTGGCTGACTTTCGCAGTTCTCTGGATGCTTTTGACTACCTACAGGAGGCAAAAGGACTGAAAAAGTGCTAATCCTTCCACCACCTCCAGCTGCAGTCTCATACCAAGCACCATTAACCATTTCCTATCCAGGAGTCAAAATCAACTTGACGGCACACTTTACCTTTATCCACCTCTGCTTTAGAAAAAAGCAATACTGTGGATATTGTGTGGAAGCTGAGAGACACTGAAAGGAGCCAGAAGAGGTAAAGAGATGGAAAGATAAGGTTAACTATGAATCCATTATCTTGGTTTAAATAGTGGGAGGGGGTAGGCAAAAGAGAGTGCTGTTAGAATGCAAAAGAAAGGCAACCAGGCAGTAACTGCATACCTGAGCAAAGGGGAGATGGACAGAAGACACAGAAAAGGTAGAATTGCAGGGATGGAAAGGAAATAGATGGGAAATTTCCTGTGGAATGATGTGTAGCATTACTGAGGAGACAGGGCGGGGGCGGGGGCGGGGACGCAGATTTCAGGGACAGACACTCTTCCTGTGGAATTCTCAGAGGCATCTGGTGGGCCACTGTGTGAAACAGAATGCTGGACTAGTTCAGCCTTGGACCTGATCCAGCAGGGCTGTTCTTATGTTCTACTGTGGAGTTTTATAGGACTCTGCTAACTGAGCAAAGAGGCACCATTTTAAAGTGGTGATTCTCTTTATTTAACAGGGGGAGAGCAACTGGCCCTATCCATCCCCCGCACAGCCTCTCTCCAGTGGCTGCTGCTGGGGTCTATCTTATGTTTCTTTTTTAGATTGTGAGCCCTTTAGAGATGGGGAGCCATGTCATTTATGTATTTATACCAATGTAAACCGCTTTTGGAACTTTTGTTGAGAAGCGGTATATAAGTATTCATATTTGTATTATAGGAGTGGGGGGAAAGCAGCACAATTTGGAAAGTAGACCTACATGGTGGCCTGTGAACATGAAGAACCCTCATTCGTGGATGTTCATTCTTTGTGTTCCTTTGGGCTTTGTCAGCAGTGATGCTGTATGAAGTGTCTATGGAGCATTTCCTCTTACAAATGCCTCGCATGAGTTTCCCCTTGTAAGGTGGAGCAGCGAGGCACTCGATTGGCCTACCACCAAAGCAAGCAAGCAAGCAAGCAAGCAAGAAAGAAAGCCTTTCAGTTCCACTCTTGTTTGAAGAATAGAATACCAAACAAAATGAAAAGAAAGCATATGCTGGATGCAGTAGTGAGTGAGGACGCTGGTGACCCCTGTACAGCTCGCCTGTGGCGCCCCCCCCAGCCACGCCCCCTGCATCTGATGTCAGATGCAGGGTGTGTGGCCATGTTAGCAAATGGGGCCGCACACCCCATTTGTGAGTAAGCTTCAGCCGGCCTCACATCTGCAGTGCAGCTGGGAATGCCTCTCCTTTCTTTCAAAAGCAGAGAGATGCATTCTGGCCAGACTGGGGACCCAGCGCTGGCTGAAGCTTTACAAAAATGTAGCTGTACAGCTCCATTTTAAAAAAGCTTCAGCCAGTGCTGTGTTCCCAGCCTAGCCAGAACTCATCTCTCTGCTTTTGCAAGCAGCGAGAAGCATTCCCGGCCACCTTGCAAATGTAGCACGTGGCCCCATTTGCCAATATGGCCATGCCCCCTGCGTCTGATGTCAGATGCACCAGGTGCGGCCCTGACCACAGCAGCCCAGGTTCTTTGAACCCCCCAGCCCACACAATGGTGGCTCCGCACCTGGGGAAATGGATTGCAGCACAACCTGTAATGTCCAGTCCATTGGTATGACAGTGAGACAATGATAACATTTGAACTAAGAGTAATAGCCTTAGCATGAAGAGCATCTACACCAGAATCCCCATGCTTAAGACTGGCTACCTCTCGGCCTGTCTTTAGGCACTGGATGAGAATTTCTTTGTTTAAGCTGTCTTCATCTCTCTGATTTATTTCTGCCTTGGTGTTAGTGTTTTGGTGTGATAATCTTTAGATTGTTCTTTTATTATTCTCTATAAATTTTGAATTGGCTATTAGCCACCTGGCAAGAAAAGCAGGGTAAAAAAAATTATAAACGAAATGCACACTTCTCCTAGGCAGGAAAAAGAGGCTAAATTCAGCGCTTAGAAAATAAACCATGCCATAATAACACAGATCTGTTTGGGATACCCCTGCTAATTTGATAAAGAGGCACCTTTTAACATGGTAATTCTCTCTTTTCTTTTTTAGCAGGGAGAGAGTAACTGGCTCTATCCACCCCCAGCACAGTACCTCCAGTGACTGTGGCTGGTGTCAATCTTATGTATCTTTTTCGATTGTGAGCCATTTGGTGACAGGGAGCCATCTTATTTGTTTATTACTTCTCTGTGTAAACCGCCCTGAGCCATTTTTGGAACGGAGGTGTAGAAATAGAATAAATAAATAAAATAAAATAAAGAGGGATGACAAGAACTACACATGTTGCATAGTTTTATGACAAAAGCAGCCAGTCACTAACTTCCATCAGTTCATAGGTTATCATAGAATGGCTGCTCTCCCTTGCTATTGTTTCCTTTATTGCAATGATCTACTTCACCAGATTGATGCTTGTTTTCAATGTCTTATTCATCAAATTGTCAAGTCAGCCCTGAGAATATGTATAAACTCTATCCAATGATGGGAAAACGCTCTAGCATTTTTAATGGATGGCAGGATTACCTGAAGCAGTGCCCTCTTGCTTACTGATATCTAGGAGGATAATATCACTGAGCTTAATAATACCATTTTTCCAAGCCAGCAAAAACATGCCCTAGTTGTGTTTTCACCCTCCCCCTACATACTGGAAACAAATCATAGAGGCAGATGGAGTCTTCCTTGATGTTCTCTGACATGCCAACCTAAAACTAATCAGGCAAAATAATTTTCTAATCCTCTGAGTTATGAATTCATGTGCAGTGATGGCAAAAGGATCTGATAACAACTACGATATAAACAGTCATGAAACCTGAGATTTGCCTTCCTGTGGTTCAAGTGAGCTCTTCTAGAGCTTTTAAGCTCAGCCAGCTACATGGAAAAACTGACCTAGAATAGGTAAAATAAGGTCATGTTAATTAGAAAGCCCTGGCTAAATACTACAATATGGGCACAATCCTGCCAAAGTGAATTTTGATTTAAAATTCCATTGATGTTAAATGGGAGCATTGTGCATTGCTCAGATCTCTCCATTTGGAATCAATGGCACGGATGCAAAAGAATGGGGGTGGGGGGGAAGGGACCATTTAGAACAACAGAGACTCCCATAGTAACTCTCCCACTGCCCACCAAAGACATCATCCCACATCAGCAGTGCATGGAAAGCACCAATTAATAGATATTAGTGGCATGAATGTCATAACAGCACCCTACTCACACCTGGTGCCAGGGAGCCTTTACAGTTCCAACTGAGCTTCCTCCAGCCGGAAAGCAATCAGAAACATGTTGAACTGTGACCTCTTCAAAAGCCAGACTGCATATGTTGCTTAAGGTGTGAAGCCCCCCAAGAGGGTAAGTTTTTCTTTAGTCACTAGAAGCTGAATCCGGGATACTCACAGATTAGGACACAGATTAGGGCCATGGTGGGGGGTGGGAGAGTTAACTCAACCACTATGATCCCAAATAAGGACCCCCAATCTAGATGAATTGGGCTAAAGAAAAACTAACACTTTAAGTGCACTGCTCCCAAGTCTCCTTTGAAACAGAGTCTTCGATCCCCTGGCAGTCCATACACTTAAAGCCAAACTGGGGAAGCAGCAGCAGCATTATTCTGGCACATGATTGATGCTTCCTGGTTCAAGCACTACACCATCACCCACCAGCTGTTTGGCAGCTTCCAGATCATGATTCCCAGAGTGTGCCCTATGTTTGAGAATAGTTCCTTGCAGCTGATTGGCTGAAAATGAGCTGGAAAGAATGGCTGCATCAGAACCAATGCCCCTCAGAAAGAGCTTTGGTTTTGAGAATGGTTCATGGGTGGAGGCTGTGATGAGCTCCTTTGGAGGTCTGATTGGCATCCTTTTGACAAGCTAGTACCAACTCTGGAAGATCTACTATAATGGGGAAACAATTGGAGTCCCAGATTCTGGAGAAAATATCCATAATCTCTGAGGGTTTCTTCACCATGCAAAACTATGAAGCTGCCATTGAGCTTTTAGCTGGACCCTGTCTGCACTGCCTGGCCAGAGTCTCTCCAGGGTCCCATGCTAGGGATATGGCAAAATGTGATTCGGCTCTCCGAATTGCGGGCACATCCCTTGAAAATCGAGGCTTTATACATAAATTGAGGCTTTAAACAGAGGAGGTCTGTAGCTGCTCCTCCACTTGCCACCATTGCCGACATCTCGACACTCTGTCCAGCTATGTCTGTGCACCAGTGAAGCTTCTGTGCATGCGTGGCACATGCCTGGCGGCCATTTGCGTGGTCAGCATGCGTGGTCAGCATGCTGACCACGCGGAGGCGATGTGTGTGCCAGTGCTGCAAAGGGGCAGCTGGGAGACTCCCCACTGGCATGTGGGCATAGCTGGGGGGAGCACTGGTGGCTAGTGGAGGAGCTCTTCTCCACTTTAAAGGGGCTGTGTAAGCCCTCGGTTTTAAGGTGATGTACCTGTAATTCAGACAGCCAAATTGCGTTTCGGCACATGCCTATCTCCTGCAGAGGAGTTCTAAACCCTGGTACTAAGATCCAAGAGCTGGACTTGTGGTAGCAAGCATGACTTGTCCCCTTAGCTAAGCAGGGTCTACCCTGGCTGCATATGCATGGGAGACTTGATGTGTGAGCTCTGTAAGATATTCCCCTCAGGAGATGGAGCCACTCTGGGAAGAGCAGAAGGTTCCAAGTTCCCTCCTTGGCTTCTCCAAGATAGGGCTGAGAGAGATTCCTGCCTGCAACCATGGAGATGCTGCTGCCAGTATCAGGACTAATGGTCTGACTCAGTATATGGCAGCTTCCTATGTACGTCCTATGTATATGTAACAGTACACAGCAAGGAAGGGCAGTAGCTTAATAGCAACCCTTTTGCTGGCAGCGGAGGTGGGGGAAAGCAACCATATGCTGGACTGTCAGTAACCACCTCAACTCTAACCCAGAAAAAATACCTTCATGGAGGAGAAAGAGGAAAAAAAGCATGCCCCAACCCCCAGCCCTGATGAAAGCTCTCTAGATCTATCAGATCTTGAGCAGCCAGAACTTGACCTCTCCTTCAGCTGACCCCTTGGAAGAGCCCTGAGGTCCCGGTGTCCCACAGTGGAGGCTCCTGCGCTATCCCTAGATACATGTACCCTCCATAAGGCCCCAGGAACAGAGGCAATACTGTGTTAAGACTGAGCACCAGCTTTGAAAGTGATGTTGGAATGAGGACCCTGGCAGCATCAGCTCTCAGCTGGAATATCTCAAAGTGACCTCTGATGGGTGGCAGAGGCGGTGTTAGGGTCATGGATAAGAGTGCTGGACTCCTCCCCTTTGTTCTTCCAGTGTTAGTCTCCATTTTGTCTCTCCAGGGATGGCTGTTTGTTTTGCTCTCTCTCTTCAGCCATGAACTACAGCTGAAATTAAGCTGCAGACTTTTTCACATTTGTTTGTAACCTTTTTAAAAACAGATCCTTGTAGTTCTTCAATATTAAAGAACTGTCTCAAGACTTCTTGCTTTGCTGCTTTATTTTTGCTTTGCTATTTAGGAACTGAAGTGCAATTCTTCCCTTACAGGTGAAGTGTGTGCTTGGCTGCTCAGGGCCTCTTTCCTAATAGGTCTTCTTGGGAGAAGATGAGGGCCAGCTCAGGAGTTTGTTTAGGAGCAGAGCTAACCCAAGAAAGGCAGCACTCCTGGCTACAAGCCATCCATTTGGAACTAGCCTTCATTAGGTCAACAGCTCCTTCACTGCCTTTTTGGGAATGGATACAGACAAGGATGGAAGGAAGGACTGCCATAAGAACATAAGAACAACCCTGTTGTAGCTACAAAGGCCTATCTAGTGCAGTATCCTGTTTTGCACCGTAGCCCACCAGATGCCTCTGAGAAGTCCACAAGACATGGGGGCAAGCCCCCTCTTTTGCTGGTGCTCCCCTGCAACTGATATTTTGAGGCATCTTGCCGCTGAAGCTGGAGGTGGCCTATAGCCACCAGACTAGTAGCCATTGATAGACCTGTCCTCCATGAATTTATCTATGCCATAAAGCCATCCAAGCTACTGGCCATCACCACATTCCACCTAACTCTATTACCCAATGGATAAGAGAAGCCCATGTTTTGCAACCACAGGCTAGCTCCCATTTGTTCCAGTTGAGGTGCCCTTTCCTTCTCAGTTGTCATTCCAGGACTCCTGAAGAACCATCTGGCCCCATGGAGAGAAGAGAGGATGCAGAAGATCCTGTTCTGATGTGACCTCTCCCTCCCTCAACAAGCACCAGAAAGCAACCGAAGAATCATCTTGCCTCGAGGGGCGGATAGAGAAAACCTGATTTTAAAATGTATCACGGTAAGGTCTTTTTTAAAAAAAGTTTTGTGTTGCTTGTCTTTGTTTCATTGTACCACCTTTTGTATTGATGGTTATTGCTTCCATAAATTTCATGTAAACTGCTTTACATAAAAGTAAAGTGGAGGGAGCATAGGCTCCCAGATAAAATGTTGAAGTCTACTGTGGGACCAACAATTCAAGCACTATACAAACCTTGGTATCTGTGTGAGAAGAAGGATAAGGAAAAAACAGGAACGACAACAGCAGTGCCACAGGAGGCAGCAACATGAGCCACTCAGTAGCCCATTGGGGAAAAGAAAGGGGAAACAAGAATTGTGGATTTGAGTCACACCGTGGGGATATAATGAAGTCACCTCCAGAGGACAAAACTTACCTTTGTGGTGTCCTGCCAGCAACAATAAGTTTGGATGGAAAAGGAAGAAGGAGCGGAACTAGAACCAGGGACTCTAGAAAGCAATACTCAACAGATGGCCGCAGAAGAAGTTGGACAAATGGCTTACAATAGAAGAATATTACGCCAGTGTCAAAGGTGGGAATAACCACATTGTAAGCAATGGAGTTTTGCTAGTGACCCAAGGACTGCCCATAAATGTGCTATCAGTGTTTGGCACAACCTAGACATGATTTGTCCAGTGTTTGGCACATAGACATTTTTCTGAATGGCTTCTTCAAACAGACATATATCAACACAAGTACCAAGCATTCATTATGCAGATAGAGCAATTTTCAGTTTAAATTAAGCTGTTTTTCTCCTCAGCAATACAACTTCAGGGAAGAGCAGACATCTTATCTGAACATATGCAGTAGCTGATATCTTGAGCAGTTAAATAACAAAAAAGCAGAACTACCCGGCTCACCAGCCCCCACAACCATGTGATTTTACAAAAACAAACACAAGTGACTGAAGAACTACCAGCTTTTCTGGTTTGAAAAATATTTAGTTCTCTCCCACAGACAATAACCCCCTGCATTAGGAGGGATGGGCAGGCCTATCCTACGGTCCTCTATGCAGGGCAGCTACTCTACTTGTGCTGCACAGGATCAGGTCATGGCAATACAATACTTGGCTAGCAAGCAAAGTAAAAAACACAAGAATAGCAGCGAGAACAAAATTTAATGTAACAATTCCAACGGTATAACTAATCACAATGAAGCATGCTGGCAAGCCTGTATTCGTCATGCATGGAAGGCACTAATCAACACAGGGAGGTGGCTGGAATATCAGAATAATGGCACAAAGCCCATCCCAGACCCCTCACACACACTGCACAGGTGCATCTCACTTCTCACACCAGACAGTGACCAGGAGGTTTGTATATAGCAACCAAGAATGCTATATACAAAACACCCCAACCCTAGGTAGGGTTGCCAACTAGGGACTTTTATAGAGGACATGCGGCTATAGAGGACATGGGGGACCAAATGACTTTTTTTTTTTTTTTGCATTAGGAGGCATACAGACAATTTTGGAAGCAAGTAACTTGCTTTTTGCATGTGTTGTGATGTCCCAAGTTCTGGGGAGCAGCTGGGACAGTGCAAAGCAGTGCCTCCCACTCCCAGCTCCCTCAAATGGTCAAGAAGGATAGTATTAAAAGCCACTGAGTGATCCAGAAGGACCAACAGAGTCATAGGGAACATAGGGACATAGGAAGCTGCCATATACCGAGTCAGACCATTGGTCTATCTAGCTCAGTATAGTCTTCACAGACTGGCAGCAGCTTCTCCAAGGTTGCAGGCAGGAATCTCTCAGCCCTATCTTGGAGAAGCCAGGGAAGGAACTTGAAACCTTCTGCTCTTCCCAGAGCGGCTTCATCCCTTAAGTCACACTCCCTCTGTCAATTCCCAGTTGGAGATCATCCATTAGACCAACCAAAGTAGCCTCTGCCCCACAGCCTGCCCCAAACCTGTTTGAAATGGTTCTAGAAATTATGTTTTTCCAAGACTGTCTGGAGCTAGGAGGCTATCACCCTCTCAATTACCTTGCCCAACCATGGAAGGTTGGAGATGGGGCTACAATTGCTTCCCTCTGAGGGATCCAATGCAGACTGCTTCAAAAGAATGCTTTTTCTTCCTCAAATGCTCCCTTAACCCGGCTGCCGGGATTGTGCATCACCTCGAACTGCTTGCAGTCCGAGGAGACACAAAGTCGGGCGCCTAAAGTGCCCATCTGACAGGGGATCCTGTCATTGCACCGCACTTGTGGTGTGGTGCATTGTGGGATATCTGGAAGCTGGGATGCATTGTCCCAGTCTTTGGAGCTACACACTCCAAGGTGCAGCATGGATTATCTGGGAGCACACTACATGCTCCCAGCAGCATTTTTGTGCTTATCTGGGGAAAGGTGAGTTTGAGCAGCCTCCCCTCACCCGCCCGTCTGGTTGTGTGAATGGCCCCAGTGGCTGTCATCCTGACTAAATTTACATGAGGAAGTCCCATTGCCATTAAAAGGGCAAGTTGAGCATTTCAATTTCAATGGGTCAAATTGAGTCAGGATTTCAGCCTCTGGTCCTACGTCTTATAGATTTTGCTCCCATCACGGAAATCAGCTTGAACAAGACTTCCAAAGATTTCAGCAAGTGGAGAAGAGAAAATTCTGAGATATATGTACAACTTAAACTATGAAGAATTTTAAAATTAAAAGGGGTGGTGTATTGTAAATTAGCCCCAAAGCAAACACTTTTTGTGCAGCTGCTGCAGAATAAACTCCTGCACTCTTCCTCCCCCACCTAAGACCAAGGGCAATTTAGAAAGCAGTACAACTGGAAAATTAACGGATTTGGGTGGGCCACTGGCAATCATATCAGCAGGCTGCAGCTATGCCACTTCAGACCTGTGCAACTCATTTCCTATCAAGCCAAACTCAGACCTTTAGCCATGTGACTTGATAGCTATTTGACAGTCCACCTCTGTGAAATCCCAGGCAGCAAGCAATCCTAGGAGCTCCTGGGAAGACATCATATGTAGGCAGCACTCAGATTTGTGAGTCACAACTTGTTGGGAACTTGTGTATTATTCTCTCCAATGCTACCAAAGATGTAAAAGCACCTTTACAGCTATTGTCATGATGGCAATGTATAATTTATGTTCCACACAATAAGGGGCATTGGATATGAGTTTCTGTGTAAACGGCCTAGATAGCCTAGCTCATAACACTTCTAAATTGTTCAGTGCTTCTTCTAGTGCTGTCCTTTGTGCAATCATCTGAACTGCTATTTGTTATTAGACAGATTCATCCTCAGGAAAGTTACGCAAGTAGGCATTCGGCCTTTAAATCTCTAGCTAGTGTTCTCCTTTTGTTTATGCAGTTCTTTTCAGGCAGTTTGGGCAAGATTATAAAAGCAGAACTGACTCTTTTATATATATCAACATTTGTGGTAAGCAGTGAGACACAGCAGTGTCGCAACCAAAACACAGTTGCTCTACTGCACCTGCTCCTGCAATTGCTTTGACACAAAATGAGTTCTTCAGCTTTCTCTACGGGGAAAATCAGCACAAGGCTGTTACCCCGCAGTTCCAGCTGGTAACAACATTTGTTACCTTTCTCTTGAGCCTACATAATAGAACAGCAAATGAATATTAACTGAATTCCAACAGTAACGCTTGTTTTCCCACTTACTGCCGAGTACAAATCAAGTCTACAATAAGATAACGTTGAAGAATGGCTTATTCTTGTTTTGTTCTCTGCTCAAACTGTTCTCTGAAGATGGAGAAAGGTCTAGCCAGATATGGGTTTCTTGTCCCTTTATTGTGCTAATTTTTCAAAACATGCAGTCTTGCTCATCTCTTCTGGAGTGAAACAAAGGAACATGTAATTAAATTATGATACAAAATGACAAAATGATGAATATTTATATACCACTTTTTAACAAAAGTTCCCAACACAGTTTACATAGATATAAATAAATAAAATTAACAGCTCAGGCAATCCCCAGGGCATCCTGGTGACTAGGGATGTGCAAACTGGCTCGACGTTGAACGGGTTCGATGTCGAGCCGGTTTGATTTGACGGCTCGGCATCAAACCGAACCACCCCATTTGGTCCAACCCTGGACTGACCCCTAGGGTGTGTGTGAATTGTTTGTTTTTTAATTGCCATATTGTTCCTCGAGGCAGGGGGGGTCTGCGGAGGTTCCCCCTCCCCCTGCCGGACTCCATAATTCAGCCAGTTCTTCGGCCCGTTCGGGCCTGCGGAGCTCGGCACAGTGGCCATTTTGGATGCTACCAAGCCTGTGCAAATGGCCTCTGTGAGGCCTGGCATGACCCAGGGCCTCACAGAGGCCATTTGCGCATGTGCAGTGGCATCCCAAATAGCTGCTGCACTGAACTACAGAGGCCAAAGAACCGGCCAAACCAGCTGGAGGGGGTGATTGCGGTTAAAAAAAATTTTTAATTGAGAACCCGCCCCCTCCAGACTGAACCAGTGGGGGGAGGGGTTCGAGGGGATGCCAGACCAAACTGGTCCGGTCTGTTTCTGTTTCTCTGGTTCTGTATCTCTTTATGTGTAAGTCCAGTCCAGACTTGAATCGAACTGAGCCAGCTGGCTCCATGTACATCCCTACTGGTGACCTACAGACTAACTAGGATATCCCAAAATATATTCTATCATTTCATTTACTTTTGTTTAGAACAGCAATGCCTGATTATTACTGGTTTCAATATCTCACAGCACTTTTATGTACATAAAAGATATACTTATATGTACTGTTATGTTTGCTCTCTCTCAGTGAAGAATCATGAAGCAATGTGTTCTTTTATCTTTATCTTTTTTTCCTTAATAGACAACAAAATAGAGAACAAAATAGTTCTATTTGTGTGAAAGAGAAAATAGCCGATAAGCATGTTCTTCTAACAGGCGCTTTTTTTCTTCACACAGCTGTGACAGAAATAGCCAATATAGGAGCCTTATTCACACACTATGTTCAGTGCATGCACAATCTCTGTACAGTGTGCCAATACAGAACTGTATGCACATACAGTTCATTATATTCAATGCGGCCTTTGGCCAATGTAGCTGAGGATGATGGAAGCTGTAGTGCAACAATACCAGGGGGTCTGAGTATGAGAATTCCCAATGTACAATGATAGAGAATACTACAACAACAACAACAATAAATATCCAGTGCTACTTTTTAGCACAGAAGTTAACATGGGAGTAGATTTCAAGTGTACTTATATCAGTTTACAGTGGAACATATTGATGTAATTCATTTGCAGGTGGAAAAGGATTTTCCCTCAGGCCAGATTTAGCAATCTGGTATGCTCAGAGAAAATTGTACAAAGATGGAACAAAAGTCGTCATTTAATTATCAATGTATAGAAAAGCAGAGGAAAGTAGGAAGGTTTTAGATAAGGAAAGATTTCCCAAATGACATCTGTATCTCTTTATGTGTAAGATTGCAATCATGTACACACTTTCCTAGAAGTAAACCTCGCTGATACAGTGGGCCTTACCTCTGAGTAAACATACCTAGGATCAGACTGTGCATCTGCAACATATTAAATGAGGAGAATATGCAACAATGAATATTTATATACTTACAAGTAAGTATCCCTAGATTGTGCTGTGATTTTAATATATTTCTTTTGTCAATTTTGTGGCTGGTGTAGAAGGCAAAATAGCTAACCATATTCATGATGACTGATCCTTTGCCAAGGCTGTGTTTAGAATGATGCCAGCTGAGTTATGTGTTAAAATGATAAATTCTTCATCACAGTTCAAGATAATCTCAAGAATAGCACCAGTCTATAGCCTGGAACCAAATTAATGCATGGCCCTTGTTAGGTATGTACCATATTTACTTTATTACATTTAAATTCCACCTTTCTTCAATCATGGAACTCAAGGCAGCATACCTCAAGTTCCCAGACAGCCTCCCATCCAGGCACTGACCAGACCTAGACCTGCTTAGCATTAGGAAGTTGATTCCATCATCTGGACCCAGACCATGCTCTGGGACCAGAGCACCCAAGATGACCAAGCTTCCATTCTTGCAATCAAATAAGTGAATGGAGACATTGTTGTATTTTAGATGGAAATATTCATTCAGAGAAGAAGAAATTAACATAATGAGCATTTTACTTCATAGACTTTGTCTTTCAGCAGTACAGTCTTCTGTTTCCATAGCTTCTTTTCCATAGAAGTTGCAGCATAAAGCATGAATATGTTGGCTTTGGTTTTTAAGAGAAACTCACTACTAGCCAGCTGTATTTTATAGCCAAGTGTGAGAAGAGCTGGAAAACAAGGAATTTTCAACTAAAAAAATAGGCATTCGTCATGTCGTAAGAGTAGAACATTAAAGTCAAAGTGTCAGAAAGATACATGCATGCTTTTTAAAAATAATTAAGAACACAACATTTTATAATCGCTGAAGAAAATGATGTAAAGAAACCTTAATATAAACAGTATTTCTAGCAAGCAGCAGTATTACACAAAAGGTCATATCAACAGCTAAAAAAAACCCCACCTGATAACAAAAGTCTAGAGTGCGGGGTCTTCTCAACTATCTGGGGCCAGCATGAAGTCAATTGTGATTGCTTCAGAGAAGGAGGAAATGAGTTGGATGTAGCCAAGATAACCAAAGTCCCAGGAATACTTGAAGAGAAACTAGCAAAGCTATGTTGTATGGAGATGGATAATTCATTACAAACAATGTTTTGGTTTCAAATTGATACTTAACTCTATACTGTAGTCTCTTTAATGTAAGCAGGAAAGCTGAACTCTGATAATGCTATTGGGAATGTACATCCTTGTTCAGGCACATCATCAAGTTCATTCACATGATTATGAATGATCACTTCCCCCTCCTTCGACGTTGTTTTTAACTCACACACAAGCAAAAAACGGGAGCGTGTACACCTCCTGAACTAGGGTAA
Source organism: Hemicordylus capensis (assembly GCF_027244095.1). NCBI lineage: Eukaryota > Metazoa > Chordata > Lepidosauria > Squamata > Cordylidae > Hemicordylus > Hemicordylus capensis. The sequence goes on from NC_069661.1 coordinate 203,866,115, forward strand.
GATGGGTCTCCAAACCGGTTCACCTCAAGTTCATTCCAAACCGGTCCACCTCAAACCGGGGCCAGTTCAGAGGTTTGATCACAGACCAAACGGGGGGGGGGGGGCTCGGTCTGTGATTGAACCGAAATGGGCCTGGTTCAGGCAAACCGGTTCAAAACCATAAGGGGTGGCCAGGTGGGGGCAGAGAGAGAATCTTACCCAGCCAGCATGGCTACCAGTGCTGCCGATCTCCAGCACTCGCCCGCCCTGGCACAGCCCAAAGCGTGCTCCCCGAGCCTCCCCCTGCTTTACCAAGCTGCCAGCTTGGCAATGGTCTCCGATGCCTCTGCTGCCATTGCCACCATCCCTGCCACCTCCATAGAAGGTACTAGTAAGAACCCTTTCTCTCTCCCCCTGCCTTAGGGAATGCCCCCCCTTTATTTGTAAAGGGGAATCCTTGCTAGATTCCATTTTACAAGTATAATCAGTTCGGGGGTTGGACCTGACTGGACCTAGCTTGGCTGTACCCAGAACAGGACTGGGTTGGTTCAAATCCAGTTTGAATCCAAATTGAAACAGCCAAACCAGTTCCATGCACACCCCTACAGCCTGATCTGTGGCAGGGGGTGGAAAACTTGAGGAGCAACTCTATTTTATTCTATCTAGTAATCTTTTATGTTGCGTTGTTGAGAAGTTTGTCCCAGTGGGGATCCTGTAGAGAGTGTGAGAGGTGGAGTCAGAAAGGAAAAGGGATGGGAAGGAAGAGAAAATGGAGTTGTTTCTGAAAAAACCTTTAAATCTACATAAGATTTCTTTGTGTCTATGAGGGAAGCAGCTATAAAACGTTTGGCGACAAGATTTTGAACCAGCTAAGCGTGTGAGCCTGCAAAGCTCGTGAATGTTCCTACAACCTCATTTCATTGCATTAATGGGCCTACAATCCTGAACTGCTTGCTGATGGTGATTGTTTCTCAGCTTTCTGACCTGCACAACCCCTGAAGGTGCTTTTTCCTTATCAATCCTGGACTCTGTTGTTCACTGGATGCCCACTGCAACATGGCTCAGATCCCACCACCACCATTTTTCCTTGTCCATCCCAGGAGAACCTGCTCTTCCCTGAGGGCCTATTTCTGTAATTATAATGCAGAAGGCTGTTTTGTTTCACTGCCTGGGCCCTGAAGGCCAAGGAATATATAATCATTAGCTCTTTCCTGCCAACTTGGAAGGGGATACCATTTCTTATGAAGCTGCTCTTCAAGCCTTAGATGATCATTTCAACACTACTTGTGATTGCTGAACATTACAAGTTCTATTCTGGATCCCAACTGTCTGGTGAATCTATTGATCAGTATATCACACAGCATTAAGGGTAACCTGTGAGTTTGCCAACTTTACTGATGAAATGTTCATGGATCACATTGTTATGAAAACATACTGCTCCAAACTACATCAAAAACTGCTACTTACAGAAACTTACCTTGGATAAAGTTATAGAGATGGCTAGGAGGGCGGAAAATGCTCTTCACTGTGCCAAATCACTCTCTTGGGTACCCCAAAACCTACCTCTTTAAATCCAGGCTGTTCAGTCTAAATCATTCCAAACTCAATCTTTTCATATTGCACTGCCCCAGAAAGTGGCAGCACAAGAAAGGAGGAGCAAACAATGCTTCCGATATGTAGACTTTCCCCACAAAGCCAATTTTGCTCACTCTCCTGCATGGAAGATCACTTGCAACCACTGAAAAAAGGGGGACAATTTGCTAAGTTTTGAAACTCTGCTGTTGTTGATAAGGATGAGGCAGATGAACCGCTTCTTGATAATGTTTTCAGTGTGACAGAGTCAGAGCCTGCTTCTTCACATTGTCAAGTTAAACTTAATGGCCATGAAGTGTGGATGATGGCTGATTCTGGTTCTATTTTGAAAATGTAATCAGGCAGTGTATGGCTTGTACTGTATCTGACTTTTACTACCCCCTTGGCTCCAATAGAGTATCCCAATAGTCCCTGGGAAAATCTTGCTCTGGATATAATGGGGCCTTTGGATAACCAGCCTGCAAAACAAAGATTTTTTTATAGTGAGTGTGGACTACTATTTCAGGTGGCCAGAAGGTTCATTTGCTGGCAGGATTACTACAAACAAAGTGATCCAGTTCATGGCTGCAGTTTTTGTGAGAGAAGGTCTTCCTAAAGAACTAATGGACTGACAATGGGACATAGCTCAGCTCATTTGAAATGGAGCAACACTTGCATAACCATGGGATAAAACACAATAGTTTTCCATCCATGATGCTTATTGAACTACTCCTCATTCTACTACAGGAAAATCACCCTTTGAACTGCTGAGGGGATGCAAAGCTACTACCAAATTTACTCACTGACAACTGTTAGGGCTTTTTGTGGCCATCTCACCCTGAGGATGCAGAGAATTGTGATCAGAAAAGGGAAAAGTAACAAAAATACGAATTGTACAGTATGTGGATCAGAAATGAGTTGCGAAACAGTGAGTTGGGGGACTTTGTTCGAGTACAGCTGCCTTATAAAGTGAGAAAGGGATGTTCCCGATTTTTTGGACCAAAACAAATAATCGAAATCTGAGGTGATTCTGTCATATTAGATGATGGGGAGAAATAGGACAATTCAAGACTCCCCAGTATACATACTATGAGAAAAGAGGGAAGGGAGTCTGATCTCCAGAGAGGAACTGGAGAGGAATTTGAGCTTGCCTCCAGTTTTGACCTCACAGAGGAGGCTGATGAAAGTGATAGACAATCCTATTTACCAGAAAAAACACTGCTAACAGCTCCTGTGCTGGAGAATCCAAGAATTAGAAGTGTGTGCAACAGGAGACCACCTAAAAGACTTCAAGACTGTTACTGAATTTTAAATTAATTCAATTATAGTTTTTATAAAGGGGAGAGTTGTGTTGTATTCTATCTTGCAAGCTTTAATGTTTTGTTAATTAGAAATAAAACATGTCCCTGTGGGGTCCTGTAGAGTGAGTGTGTGTGTGTGTGTGTGTGTGTGTGTGTGTGTGTAATCAGAAAGCTAAAGGAAGAAAAAATGGACACTTTTTGGAGGAAAAATATTAGGTTTGGTAGTGGGGAGTTCAGGAAAACTAGGGAGAAATTCCTCAGATGCTTAACGGGGACCTGCACTTTTGACCTGTGGTGTAATTGCAAACTGGGAGGTGAAATGTTAATCATCTCACATTCCATTATGTCTTCTCTTCCCCCCCAGCCCCCGTCCATAAGTGCCTTTGCTTCCAAATTCAACCATACTATAAGCTCTTTGAAGGGATGGGGTGGGGCAAGCTAAACATTCTTTAATCCACATTAATAGCACCAAGAAGTATTCATTGGCTATTCATGCCCCTGGAGTAAGGCATGCAATGAATTTATAGTTTAATGATTGACCAAGAGGTATGGCAAGTCTGTGCAAATAATAAAGCAAGCCTTTATGTGACAACCCCACCCTGCAAAAAATAACGCATTATACAGTTGAAATGTAAGCACAGACAAGAGCAATACCAGGGCCCCTTTGGCACTTGAAGACCAAGATATTTTTCTCATTCTCAGTTCTGCTTTGCTAGGGTTAGGACTGAAATTTCAGAAAAGTGAAATGCCAAACCAATTTCAGGGTTCCTTCCAAGGAGAAACATCTGAGAATTTTCAAGGGAAGCCAAACAAGTTTCTATAAGACACAGTGAAATTGCTCAGGAAGTTTCTGCACGTCTCTGAGGCCAGCTACCTTTCCTCTTAATGAACAGAGGTTGGAGAAGCTGCCAGTCAACATTTATAAAAGTGGACTGTCAGTGAAACTGCTGGTACTACCTCTCTGAATCCAGCATTGCTCACTTTAGTTTTTAGTGAATTTAAGAAGAAAGGCAGAATGAATCCAGCATACAGTTGAGAATGTGCAAGGGAAGTCCTCAACTTAAGGCATCTTAGTTAAGACAAATGGCACTCAAGAGACTTGTAAATTGCCACCTTGTTTCAACTTTAAAGCTTTGTTTCACTTTACACCACTCACTGCAGGAGGGGAGGCTCTATTAGACAGCTGGTGCATTGGCTAGAGAAGGAGGTGATGGCAATGGTGGCTCAGCCTCACATTGTAATAGAGAGGTCCTGCAACTTCTGAGGCTGTGGAGGGATTGGCTGACTCATCTATCCAAGATACTCCCCATCGCCACTGCTGCTGCTTCAGCTCCTCCTTCTCCAGGCTCAGCTGCTGTGCTTGAGGACAAGAGTGACCCATTCCCAGTCCACTTGGCACTTCCTGCCTACCTTCCTTTCTTCCCTGTCTGTTGCCCAGGAGGAAGAGGAGATGGAGGTGAGCTACCCAGCTGCCTTCTTTTCTTCCTGAGAAAGGAAACTGAAAAAGAAAGAAAATTGAGAAAGAGCCAGGGAGGGAGGGGGCAAGGGTGAGCAGCTTCTTATTCTCCACCATCAACCAATCTGATGCATTTCTGAACATCTATCTAACACTGACACGCCACCAGCTTTGACAGCAGCAGGTTGTTTTTTTTAAGGGTATTCAGCTTTGGTCCAGGAACCAACCCCCACCCCCCCCTTTATAACGGTTTCCTATAGGAAAATAGTTTCTAAGTTAAGAAGTTTCAACTTAAGACACAGTTTTGGAGAACCAATTGTGTCATAAGTCTGAGGACTTCATGCACTGCATATACAATCTAAGACCAGCACTCATTTGCTATATCTGTATTTACTATCAAAGGGCACATTTGCAGGTGAGGTGAAAGAAGCATATCTGGGCTTTAGAAGGAGGATTTAAAAAAAAACTTGTCAAGATGGTTGATAAAGTATCAGTGCAGGAACAAGGTGATTTGAGAGACATATGTTTTGGGTGGCATATAAATTAGATAGATAGATAGATAGAATAAAGTTGGAGTTGGCCTTCTACACCAATCCTTGCTCAGAGCAGGAAACTGCTACAGCACCCCTCACAGATAGCTGCCCCGCTTCTGCTTAAAAACCTCTAGGAAAGGAGAGCCCGGCATCAGTCATGGATGCTGTAACAGATTCCTGTAATGAGCAGGGGGTTGAACTGAAAGACTGCCAATGCTATGATTCTTTTTTAGGTCTGAATAAGAGTTCAAATCACTGAAAGAATTCATCCATGGTTCTATCAATGGCTACTAGTCAGAGGGCTGTGGGCCACCTCCAGCCTCAAGGGTGTGCCTCTGAGAACCAGTTGCAGGGGAGCAATGGCAGGAGAGAGGGCACGCCCTCAACTCCTGCCTGTGGCTTCCAGCGGCATCTGGTGGGCCACTGTGCGAAACAGGATGCTGGACTAGATGGGCCTTGAGCCTGATCCAGCAGGGCTGTTCTTATGTTCTTATGTTACAGCATTTGTCTCCTCAGACAAACACTGCAAACACGAGCAGCGGGTGGGTGGAACCTCTGAGCATGTCAGCATGGGAGCAGGGCTTCAGGGCATACTCTCTGGATGCTGTACACAAGTACAGTCTCTCTGCTGTTTTAGTTTCTGAAGAGAGCGAGTTCTATCCAGAAATCTGAGCACAGAAATTTACATCCCTGTATGATCATTAAATGTTGTTATGATCAGTGCAAGAACTGAATGGATTCCTGTACAGAAAAGTATTTTGTGTATGAATTTGGTAACATATAAAGCGGTTTGCAGCCCTGTGGTATGTTTTACTCTCCTCTTTCAATTTATTGCAAAAAGCTGATCATTCTGAAAGAACTGTAGCCGGACAATTTTCCAAACATTAAAATGGGTGTCTAAAAGATCTTAATACTATTTTTAATGACAGATCAATTGAAGGTTTTCCAAAATAGGGTATGGAATTTCATACTGTATATAGTATATTGACATTCCTCATCTACCGCCTTCAGTGTAAGCTACTTTGATGTATATTTCTTACATATGTGAAATTGCTTGAGAGAACCATCCACACAACTTGCCCTTGTCTACTTTCCCAGGCAAATTCAATGTACTTTTTCTCAAGTTGTTGAACTGTACAAAATAAATTCACTAGACCACAGCAAATTGTTAATGGAGAGTGTTTATAATGGAACTGCAGAGATTCGGAGTGAAAACCATAACTATTTATGCTAGGAAATATGATATAAAATCCATTGAAGATCAGAGTATGTTGATTCAGTTGTAGAATTTGGCCTCCAGACAGCTAAACATAGATTACAGTTAACTAGAACAAATATTTCTATTATTTCTCCCCTGTTGCTGGAGTTAGACCTTGCTCTTGGATCTAAATAGTAAAATGTTGTCCTTTCTCCCTTATGAAAATAAACCTTTTGGGATCAGAGATCTGACACTCTTCCCCCCCTATGAAAAGTGTTTTAACAAATGTGTCCCTGCACATATGCATTAATCACAGCAGGAAAAGCAGATATTTGTTGGAGTACTCTTGTCTCTCGTTCATACATATACACACATGCAAAAATAAAAAATAAAAACCTGAAGAAAAATTGAAGTAGAAGAAATTTGCATGTAATCAGAAACCCGAATTAAATGGAGCAGAGGTTGGATTTATTGTATGTCAGAATGCATGGAACAGCTGTCCCATTCAAAAAGCAACCCAAGGTTTCCTGCCCCAAACTCCAATTTGAACCTTCGGATTGTTGTGAGTTTCGCTGCTCCTACTTGAGGTTTGAGTTTGGAGTCATTATAGCCAAACACTGAGCTGGAGGCAGCCTTTTCCAAAACCAAAGTTGTGGGAAGGAAGCTTCTCCCTCTCTCCATTCTGATTGGCTGTCACAGCTGTCCTTCAAGTGAAGGAGGAAGCCTGGCAGCCAGTTCCCCTCTTCTCTGCTGTCTCCTGACTGCAATCCAGTTCCTGGCAGTCACATCCAAACATGGACAGATTAGCACGGTGGGCGGGGTGGAATCACAGATCTATTGGACTCTTGGTTCCACATTATGTGCAAATGAGGCCTTTATTGGTTTTGTGGTGGTTGATCAGGAAATCAGTACATGGTCAATACACAGTACACATGTATCAGTACGCAGTCTTATTTATTTATTTATTTTCTATGTAAACTGTTTTCAGAACTTCTGTTAAAAAGTGGTATATAAATATTTATTAGTAGTAGTGGTGGTGGTGGTGGTAGTAGTACCCCCATGCAGATCACAGGAAACCCTGAATATTTCACAGGACTCCTGCTCCCATGATGTATGCCAGGGTGATCATATTGATGTAGCATGGCCGGGAATGATGGTAGTTATGGTCCAACAAGGCAGGACAGCCTCAGTTTGGACACCCTGATGTATGCAGATACTGCCATTTTCTCACTCTTGGCCAGTGGGAACGTTGGCATAAGGGGTTGTGGTCAGTGAGTGCAGTCCTACTCCCCTCAACCGCATTTACTGAATACTTACTTTAATTCACTGAGGGTTTTAGGGGAAGAGGGTTACCTTAGGCTGCAATCCTATGGGCTACCTATATGTTAAACTGTATGCATGGACAGATAAATGTACACATGTGCATGTTTTTGTGTGAATGACTGTACATGCATTCACTAAAGCCCCTGGTGGCGCAGTGGTAAAAACTGCCGCCCTGTAACCAGAAGGTTACAAGTTCGATCCTGACCAGGGGCTCAAGGTTGACTCAGCCTTCCATCCTTCCGAGGTTGGTAAAATGAGTACCCAGAATGTTGGGGGCAATATGCTAAATCATTGTAAACCACTTAGAGAGCTCCGGCTATAGAGCGGTATATAAATGTAAGTGCTATTGCTATTGCTATTGCTAAAGAAGTCCACACAGGTATGGGAAATGTCAAAAAAACCAGAGTGCAGATTGCATATACTACTGTGGAGCACTTAATATAACAGATGAATAACTGCTCACATATGCACTATTGTTGGTCTGTACGCAGATTGTACACATACATTGTATACAATTGCTTAAATGCGAACTCAAGTGGGGTTAGTACCATCGGACACACTGGGACTTCTGCGTAAACATGCACAGAATTGCAGCTGATTATACCTGCATAAATTTGCATATGAGAAAAACAATAACTCTTAAGGGGAAAATGCTTCCTTTGTTTTTAGTTGATGCACTTGTGTTGCTGCAGACTTGATACAGAAGAGGCATTCCCCCTTCTCTAACACACAGGAGGGAACACCTCCTATGATGGCACGTGTTACCTGTCCCCTGCTAACTGAGCAAAGAGGCACCTTTTAAAAGTGGTGATTCTCTTTGTTTAGCAGGGAGAGAGAAACTGGCCCTATCCAGCCCCAGCACAGCATCACCTCCAGTGGAAGTTGCTGGTGCCTATCTTATGTTTCTTTTTAAGATTGTGAGCCCTTGTGGGACAGGGAGCCTATGTCTGTCTGTGTAAACCACTTTGAGAACTTTTTGTTGAAAAGTGGCATATAAATATTTGTCATATTTGTATCTGCAGTGGGTTTTTTTTTACAAATTTGTATTTAAAGTAATCTAAAAACTGTGCATTGAATTGGTGATCTTTTAAAACGAAATCACAGTGTTTTTAATCAATCCATTTCGTACTGCAGCTTTAGAAATAACCCTAAGTAAACACTCAACGCTTTTCTGAGCCACTGTGTTGGGTTGCCAGCTCTCTGGGATTGGCCTGGAGTCTTTAGGAATTGGCATCAGTCTCCAGGTTGCTTTGAAAGCAATCACAGAGATCTTTAATGATGACCTACGTATATTTCACAATGGCTTGCTATTGGGGGAAAACAATCTCTAGGAATAATGTCAGTCGGATTTGGCAACCCAACCATTGTGGTACAGTAGATAGTGTGCTGAACCTGGGATATCTGGATTCGAATACACCCCAGGCAGAGACAGCTTCCAGAGACCTCTGTTAAGCCTCTCTGTTTCTCATCAGTGAAATAGGATTACCTGTTTCAGACCTGTTGTGGAGATGAACGACAACTGCTCAGTATTTCAGTACAGACAGTGGTCAATGCATTGGGAAAGGCAAGGCTGGCATTTCTGACTCACTAAAAGCCAGCCCTGGTGACACTGCGCAAGCATGCAGCTGTGCAACTACCTAAAACAGTGCATGGGAGCTTGTACAGAGCTACTTTCATTGGGAACAATGGAAGCAGCACTTCATAAGTGCCTGTGTACTGCTTTAAGCAGTTGCACATGTACAGCAACTCTGGTGAGTGGGAAGCGCCAGCATTGCCTTGCCCAACATGTCTGCCAGCATTAATAATTAAGAAACCTATTGATAGTACATAGGCTAGATTGCAGATGTGACAGTTTAGCAATCCTGTGTTGAGGCCTTCTGGTGCTATTTCCTCGGGGCTTTTCCTTCCATCATTTTCCATTTTCCTATGTAATATAGAAAGCCCAAATTCTACAGGGGGAAAGTTGCAGTGGAAATAAAATGTGCAATTTTACACATTTTGACCTAATTTTTACTCTCTCTCTTGCAGTATTTTGGTTTTATAACTTAGAATACAAAAATGCTAACATGTAAAATAGACCCCATGCACTGCCCTCTAAAGGGGATTCCCAGATGTTGTTCACTCCAACTCCCAGCATACCCAGCTGCAGTGGCCTTTGGCTGGGGATTCTGGGAGTTGTAGTCAACAACATCTGGGAATCCCTGTTAGAGAGAACACTGATCCCACAGTCTATGCTATTAGCTACAAGCACTTTTAACAACAACAACACAACAAAATAAAACAGGGTGCACCAATATTTTTTAATTCCTCGCATTTCTTTGTGATTGATTGGAGGCTCCTCAAAATACATCTTTATTGGGCATAGTTTAGATATGAAAATAAAAGGTAACCAAGCCATATTTTATTCTATTTTTAATCTACAGGAAAAGACTGGTTTATATTTATTTATTTAGTAGTGGTGGTGGTGGCATCAGTAGGAGATACTCACCTTATGCTTGAAGGCTCAACTAAGTTTTGGAATCTGCTTTCTCATGTCATATATATATTTGGCAGGCAAAGTTTCAAATGACACTTTGCTCTCCAGGCAGCCAATCAGATGTGACAGCAAGGTCACTGAAAAAAGTTAGTAAGGCTGCTTTGAAGTGACAACTGCTTCTCAGACTAGACTGTCAAGGACTATACCAGTCACTGAGCACATGTGTACACCATATATATCACCTTGCTATCTGAGCTCTGTACAAAAGCTTCAAAACTCAAATGCTATTTTCTCATCCACTTTTCATTGCAGTACTCTGTTAGAGCTACATGTCACACCTGCCCCCAATGATTCTGCTGAAAACATTGCTCTCATAGTGAGTTTTGTGTACACACATACACTTATGTAAAAGAGCTGTGTGTGCTCCCAATTTTTGGTTATGTATGTGGAAGCAAGGTGGTAGGAAAACCTGGGTAGAAGTGATTGTATGGAAGGAAGGTAGGAGGGAAGCCTGGGTAGCTTTTCCTCCTATCTTGCTTCCACACAATCATTTCTTTCTTTCTTTCTTTAGATTTATATCCCGCTCTTCCTCCGAGGAGCTCAGAGCGATGTACATGCTTATTTTTATCTTTACAACAACCCTGTGAGGTAAGTTAGGCTGAGAAATACATGACTGGCCCAGAGTCACCCAGTGAATTTCATAGTTAAGTGGGGATTCGAACTTGGGTCTTCCCAGTCCTAGTCCAACACTCTAACCGCTATGCTATGTGTTCATCTTACCTTGCTCCCACACACAAAAATTGGGTGCATACATAGCTCCCAAACCTGGGTAGAACACAGTTTTTGATTGTGTGAATGACATCATAATCTTGTACGAGTGTACAGACATCTGTACACTCCTACACATTTTTATATGAACAATTGTACCTGCATTCATGTTAAAAGTGAACCTGAGTACAGGATCCCTGAAATGCAGGATATAGATAGGAAAGCCCTATTCCGAAGTTATTTGAAAAGAGGCTATACACTTTGGCTAGCCCCGCAAAGCATGCCGGAAGTCTCACCCCTGACATGTGCTGCTCACAGTTAACAGTGATCATCCGAAGATCCAAATGCTGTCAGTGTGATGGCATGCAATTCCATGATCGGCAGGCTCATGTGCCTCTTCAAATGAAGACTGTAACCATGAGCAGCGCAGGGGAGGTGAGTGAAAGACACAATGGGGGCAGGATTTCCAGCACACGGAGAGGCCTGTACCCACGTCATGTACAGCCCCTTTTCAAACAAGGTCTGAATAGGGCTAAATTGTACTGCTATACCTGTGTTCAGCATAACACATGAATCACTTTACCTGTCTACAGATCTGTATCTGTGTACACTTTACACTCGTCGTACAAGTGTTCAACATAATTTCTAAATAGGGCTAATGTCACAACACAATGAGAATTGGCCACATAACATCATATTAGAGCAGATGGTAGAAAGCTCACTACAGAGTGATATTAATTATAGGGATCTGGAGAAATTTCTCCAAAGTGGATTCCGCCCCCAAATTTCAGGATTTTCACAGTTCCTCCAAAGAGAAACTGAAACTCTCCCCAAACTTCAGGGTTCTTCCATAGGGAAATTGTGGGGAATTTTCTCAGATCGTTACTTCATACCCCTGAAAAGAAGAATATATCAAGCACCTTTAGTCAGAGGCTTTATATACACACAGACTAGATGGGAGAAGATGAAGTCCTGAAGTTCTTCCAAAAGTCTTCATTATTTTAGTATGGAGTTTGTTCCATGTGAGTTTGTGTAACCAAGGATAAGCATTTGTATAGATCACATGAGCACCTTTCACATATCAAATGAATGTGGGGTGTGGGGTAATGGGACCATTCATTGCTGCTAGCCCAAGTTCTGCCCCATACACACATTCAGGGGAGGGCATGGAAGAGCTAACATGCATACGAAGTGCACACACAGACTCTGACCACTGAACTGCAGGCCTTTGAATAGGGGTGCGTACAAATTCGAACCAAATTTGGACTGAACCACAGATCTGTGAATTGGTTTGGTTGAACTGACCGGCTGGCCCGATCCATTCGACTGAAACAGCTCAAACCGGTTCAGCAGTTCATGCTACTATGTAAAGCGGAATCTGGTAAGGATTCCCCTTTGCTTGTAAAGGGGAATTCTTTTAAAATTATTTTAAAAGGGCTTGCCAGTGGAGGTGGCACTGGGGTGAGAGGCACCTGTAAAAGTAAACACTAAAGTGCTTACTGGCAGTGGTACCAACCAGCAGCACCCGTGGCGGCTCAGCTCCTCACTCACCTGGCTTCTGTGCATGCATAACCATACAAATAGCCTCCACGCATGCGCAGAGGCCAGTGAGTGCAGAGCTGCTGGTTCAGGGAAACGATGCTGCTCAGTACCGCCACTGGTAAGCACCTTAGCATTTACTTTTGCAGGTACCTCTCACCACGCCAACCCCCTCCCTGACACCGCCCTCACCGGCAAACTCTTTAAAAGGATTTTTTAAAAGAAATCCCCTTTGTTTGCAAGTCCGAATTCTTTTGCAAGTTCAGTCTGAATTTGGTTCAAATTCGTACACACCCCTATTAAAGGCCTGCAGTTCAGTGGTCAGAGCCTATGCGTGCACTCAGTATGCATGTCAGCTCTTCCATGCCTTCCCCTTAATGTGTGTATGGGAATCCTCGCTGGATTTCCCTTTGCAGAGCAGCATGAACTACCAAACCAGTTCACCTTGAACCAAGCTCAATTCAGCTTGATCTCAGACCAACCCCCTTTCCTTGAAGGCCAGTCCAGTTCACGATCAAACCTATGAACCTGCCCAGTTCATGGCAGACCCTTACCTTTCAATAGGGAGGGTCCACAGACTCAAGGACAAAGCCTGGACATGCAGACTCTTTCATAACTTCCTCTGAACCTGCATACAAAGCAGGGGCAGGGGCCTTCTGTATATGTTCAGTTGAACATGCGAAAGATGCTATGAACACCTTCCAGAGCATCTTCTTTCCAGATCATAGTGTGGCGAGCTAGGCAAATCAACAGAAAAATTCAATAAATCATGAATACAATACTTTGCAATATCTGACCTTTACAGGGAAAGAAAAGACTGGAAAGTGTCATAAGAATAAATGAGAGCTTGTGAATGCATTCTTTGAAAATCACCCCAACTGGGCAGCTGTAGTTCAACAACCGTTGGAAGGCCAAGTTTCCCTGCCCCTGCACTAGCTAATAGTATTGGTTATATGAAGTCATATGACCAATAGGCATAAAGTCACATGGGAAAATGCCTCATCTCTGCGAGCAGCCATCCCATTTGGGACAGCTGATTCACAGTTAACTGAAAGACAAAAGGCAGAGTCTCATGATGATGATGAGTCAGGAAGTGTCCAGCCCCACAATTAAAGCTCAAACGAAGACAGTAGTGATCTCACCAGCCTCAAAAAGGCAAGGTATACTTAGCCATGGATGGAACTCCAAAGGTTTGGTTGTAATCAGCATCTCAGCACAGGGACTGCAAACATCTGCACCTGCATATTTACCTATAATGCTGATGTAATGCCCCTGAAACATTGGTGTAAATTACATAATAGTTTGTATCTCCCATCATACACAAATACATGCAAACACAGCAAATCTGAGGCTCTAGGGACTGTTAAAACTACCCTTAAAACTATTCACTTTGGTGTAATTTAATTGTTTACTCTGATTCAAAATGCGATGTTGAAATATCTTATACAGACTCCTGTCATGCAGAACATTTATGTAATTGTGTACTTATTTTTTCTCCCATTTGAAGTAAGTGCCCATTTTGCAGTAAAATGTTGCATTTTTCATGGCATACATATAATGAAAAACAGAATATTTTTTAAAAAATAACAGGCGTTCAGTGTTTCCTGAACCCCCTGTGGGGGCGGGGGGGAAGGAGTATTGTGTGACTGCTGCCTTACACACAAGTAAGTCTAATTTATTCACTGGATGTGATCACCAAACATCTTTACAGAAGAGAAATCTAAAAATGTGACCCCCCCATCATCAAATGTCCACAATAGTGACAGAAAGCAATTGATTTAATATGGGCCAGGACTTTTTGACAGCTTCTCATCCAGTCTGAAATTATAGGGGAGAAAATTACCTAAATTTAATGCATTGCAGAAAAGGTTAGATTTGAATTACTTTTGTATTGGGGGCATTTGATGTAAATGTGATTTAAAGAAATCCAAAAGGCAAAAAGTCTCGCTGCTTTTATCTTTATCAGAGCAAAAATAAAGGTAAGGAAAAACAGAACTGAGAGCACTACATTCCAAAGCAGTTTTCTTTACATCCAGTTGCAAACTGCTCAGTTAGTAAAGGTTAGCTTACCAGGCCTGCTCAGCTTCGGCCCTCTTGCAGATGTTGGCCTACAATTCCCATAATTCCTGGCTATTGGCTGCTGTGGCTGAGAATTATGGGAGTTGTAGTCCAAAAACAGCTGGGGGGCCTAAGTTGAGCAGGCCTGGCTGAGACCCTATATAAATGTCTATATTTCATGACAAGATAATCTGGCCCACAGAATACAACTTTTTTTAAAAAATGGTACTAATTCTTATGATTGTAGATCAAAATATTTGGAAACAACTAGTGGAGATTCATCTTCCCCTAGGCAGGCATGCTCAATTTAGGCCCCCCAGCTGTTTTTGGACAACTCCCATAATCCCCAGCCACAGTGGCCAATAGCCAGGGATAATGGGAATTGTAGGCCAAAATCTGCAGGAGGGCCAAGGTTGAGCAGCCCTGCTTAGAGGTTCATCATGACTTCCTTTGCTGCCCACTCCTAGCCTAACAAACTACAGTATAAGCACTGGTAATCTTGCTCAGTTAGGATTACCAGTTTGGAGGCTGTGGTTATCCAGCCCCTGAACAAAGATCACTTGGCTTCCCTGCACTCTTGGCTACCTAGCCCTCATCCTTTCCTGCCCAAAACTGTCCTAGGTGAGACTAGTCCGCATGCACTAGCGGGGGCGGGGGGGAATAGTTGGGCTCCACCCACCCCTATTTTCCAGCAGCTGAAAGGAGTGACCTTAATCTCTCTTCCAAGTCCTTACCTGCAAAGAGGCTGAGGTCACTATTAGATACACAACATTATTGATATATCAACACAGAGGAAGAGAATTTGACTGTTGGACTCCTGGGCATAACATTTGTGGCAACTATGCTGAATGCTCATATATTTGGCTGGGCTTGAAAACCTGCTCTCTAACTTGTGAGGTCTGAAAAGGATCTCAGTGCAGATGCTTGCATTTCTCAGCAAACCACCACCTCACAGCCTGCCCTCTAACCACTGCTTGTATTGTTTCCCAATAGATTGCATTTCCTTGCTCCCTCTAGCATGCTTGGAAAGCGAAGACAGTAAAACATGATGGATCTGTTTTCTTTTTGCCTCTGCTACCCTACCTCTATTCAGCCCAGAAAGAAAACCCCACCTACAGCAGCCTGTCCAAAAGCTGCGTGGCAACCAGCCTCTTTTCTTTGCCCCCTCCTTGAGGCTGACATTGCCTTGGTGCTGAATAGTCTTGTGGGAAGAGTTCAGTGCCGGGTCTGCACTTTCCCAGCCATTAGCCAGCTGCCACTGCATTTCATTATCTTGGGGGGGCGGGGCGGGACTGAGCTGCGCATCAAAGTGCTTTCCAAACAGTGTGATGGGGTGAAAGTAACCCGGCCTGGTCAACATTCTATGCTGTATTTCGGGGGGGGGTGCACGTCTACAGGGCCATCTGGAATCCAGAACCACAAAGAGCAGTGTGGCAGGCAGGCAAGCAGAGAAACCCCTTACACACCCTGCTTTGTTTACTGGTGTAACAGTTAATCCTGATAAACAAGAAAACCTTAGAGCAAGTGCTTGCTATCACGGAGAGCCATTGTTTAACACAAGCAGAACTGCACAGAGCCAGAGGAAAACAAAGGGGGAAGGCGGGACCTTGGGTGAAAACAAAAGAGGCAGACCATGGAAAAAGGCCTTTGGTTGGCTTCTCTGCTTGGCTTGGATAGAAAAAGAGCTCTCTCTCCCCTCTCCTTCACTTAAAAAAAAAAAAGATATAAAAAAAGCTGCCAGCAAAGGATCCTAGGTACTTGGCATGACAATGTCTAGAGCTACTATTCATCTGTTTCACTTGGCTCTGTTCCTTGTCTGATCCATCGTTGAGTAATTCAAAATCATTCTCTTTCTTTTTTTTCCACCCTTTTCTCTGCTTGTGGCATATGATCATTATGATAATGCCGGCTAATCTATTGTGTGTAAGGGGGCGGGGGTGCTAACCAAGCCTGGTGGTTTGCAACTTGCCTCACATTTGTACGCTTCTTACACAGAATTTTGTGCAGAAGCAGGCAGAAGCTGAACAGAATCCTAACATTTCAGCTTTTTCATCTTTAAAAAGGTTTATAGCCCTTATGGTGGTCGGGTGGGGTGGGAACCCTGCAGGCAGTGTCTGTGAAACATTCCATCCCTTAGGTTGTGGAGTTTCTGTGCCCTTTATGATTAACTGCAGTATCAGGGCCTCTTCACTCACTTTTCATCAATTACAGGCTTATTCATACCTACACTCTTATTTATTTATTTTTCTCAAACATGTGGACTGCCCCAAACGTCCGTCTCTGGGCTGTTTACAACAACATAAAACAAATTTCAAAATGGGAACCTGAAAACAATTTTAAACCACAGTCAAGTAAAAAAGCTTGGGTGAAAAAACAAGTCATTAGAGACTTTTAAAAAATTGTCAAGAGATGGGGAGGCTCTTGTTTCAGCAGGGAGCACATTCCAGAGACTTCGGACAGCAACAGTCCCTGTGTAGCCACCAGACGGGCCGGTGGCAACTGCAGGTGAACCTCTCCGGATATTCTCTTAAATACCCATGGCCTAAACTGTTTAGGGCTTTATAGGCTGTAACCAGCACCTTGTATTTTGCCTGGAAACATATTGTTCGCCAGTGTAGCTCTTTTAGTATAGGAGTAATATGGTCTCTCCGAGATGACCCAGAGACCAACCTGGCTATTTCATTCTGTACCAACTGCTGTTTCTTGATCACATACAAAGGCAGCCCCACATAGAGTGCACTGCAGTAATCAAGTCTTTAGGTTACCAGCATATGTACCACTGTTGTGAGGTTGTTTATCTTGAGAAACCGACACAGCCAGTGTATCAGCCGAAGCTGATAAAAAGCACCTCTGGCCACCTACTTAACCTGGAACACCAAGGAGCAGTTTGGATCCAAAAGCACTCCCAGACTGCGTACCTTCTGGGGAAGTGTAACCCTATCCAGAACAAACTCGTCAGATCAAAATCATCGCCTGAGTGCCGTCCCTGCACAAGAAGTACCTCCATCTTATCTGAATTCGGTCTGTTTGTTATCCCTCATCCAGCCGATCACCACCTCCACACAGGCTAGGGAGGTTATGCCTTTTCCTGATGATGTTGACATGGAGAAATAGATTTGGGTTTCATCAGCATATTAATAATGCCCTGCACCCAATCTCTTGATGATCTCTCTAGGGGTTTCATGTAGATGTTAAAAAAGCTTGGAGACAGTATGGAGCCCTGAGGGACACCATATAAAAGCTCAGATTTTGAAGAGCAACAGCTTCTAAGCAACACCATCTGGAATCTGCCACAGAGGTAGGAACTGAACCACTGTAAAGCAGTGCCTCCCACCACCAACCCCCTCAGATGCTCTAGAAGGATACTGTGGTCGATAGTAGCGAAAGCCACTGAGAGATCCAAAAGGGGCAACAGAGTCACACTCCCTCTATCACTTCCTAATTGGAGATCATCCATTAGGCTGACCAAGGCAGTCTCCACCCCATAGCCTGCCTGGAAGCCAGTTTGAAATGGGTCTAGACAATCAGTTCCCTCCAAGACCATCTGGAGCTGAGAGGGCACTACAGAAGTTTGGAGACAGGCCTATAGTTGCTTAACTCTAGGTATCCAATGCAGGCTTCTTCAGAAGAGGTCTAATAATTGCCTTCTTAAGACAAGGAGGCATCCTGCCCTCCCTCAGAGAAGCGATTATAATATCTACCAAGCGTTCTACAGCAACCCTCCTGCCAGATAATATAAGCTAAGTCAGACAACCATTCCAAGCTGCTTGTCCACTTCCTCAGGAGTCGCAAACTCCTATCTTATCGCAAACTCCTGTGCTGGGGGTCCTATCCACCCCCAGCACAGTACCTCCAGTGACTGTTGCTGGTTTCTGTCTTGTGTTTCTATCTTGTAGAAACTGAATAAACAAACAAACAAACAAACAGAGGAGGCAGGGAGTGGCTCCTCCCACCACCACCCACAGCAAATCGGGGGATGCAGCAGCAGCTCTTCCTCCTTCGCACCCTCAGAGGATTGAAGAAAGGAAACATTGCCACCACAGTATCCTCCCATCTACCAAGGGTGAAGCTGGCTGGAGGAGGAGCCACAGCAGCAGTGGCTCCTCCACTCCCCTCAGCAAGTGAGCTTTCCCGCCGGAGGCCTCTGGCTCAGCACAGAAGCTCTGAGAGGAAGTCTATTCACCAAGGAAGGTGGGAGGAGGCAGCAGCAATGCAAGTCTCTCATGCCACCACAACTTTCTCTGATCTACGCATGGGAACATCCCTCAAAGACAGATGTTCCCAATTGTGGGTGGAGAGGTGGGTGAGAGAACGTCAGCAGCAGCACGAGAGATTTGGAGCAGAGCTGCCTTCTCCTGATGCAGGGGTCAGCTATGAGCCCTCATGCCAGCACCTGATTTGACCATCCCGACACTGCCCCTGTGCATATGTGACGATCCAGTATTGGAGTATCATGGACAAAACTGTAAACATCTCTAAGAAACGTATTAGTTATCTTATTCAGGATATACTGTAATAGCCAGTAGAGTGCTACTGGAATATACAGTACCATACATCAAATTCCCAAAGCTAATTCATATACTTATGCTTTGTAAGAAGTTTTTATTATAACTTCTTGTTATATTAATTTGTTATTTATATCAACTTGTTAACCTACAGCTGACTGACAGTGTACCTAGTCTACTCAAATCTAATTCAGAAATCCTTACCAATAAATGCGAAACATCTGCATCAGTACTAGAGGAAGTCTTAATATGAATGTTATGCAGAAACATATTACTACTCTCTCAAGTATTACAACTTGTGGAAGCACAAAAACAGTACACATGCTTGTAGGTAGCATTTGAAGGGGGAAATTGCATAGCTCCTCTGTAGAAAAATATGTGATAGCAGACTAACAAGATGAGTACCCATACATCTCCTTATGGGGCAGACTCACAACTGTCCTCTTCTTACTTTATCTTGGAAACATGAAAAAGATGAGGCAGGATTTACTAACACCTCCTGTTTCGGTGCTCCAACGTAACATACAAATTCAATGTACATTTTATTTGCTATTAAATGTAAACAGAAATTGGGTTGGTTCATAAAATATTTTGCCCAACCAGCACACCCCACATGATAAAGA
Organism: Hemicordylus capensis; assembly: GCF_027244095.1. Classification (NCBI taxonomy): domain Eukaryota; kingdom Metazoa; phylum Chordata; class Lepidosauria; order Squamata; family Cordylidae; genus Hemicordylus; species Hemicordylus capensis. The sequence goes on from NC_069661.1 coordinate 203,885,446, forward strand.
CTTAAGCATGCTCATCTTCTCACACCCTGTGTGCAGTTCCTTTACTTATGGGGGCATGGTTTATCCCAAGGGTACCTTTGTAGTCCAAATATTGCTTTAACCCTCAAAATGAACCAGGTATGATCAGACCCCACTTGAAAAGGAAGGAAAAAATTATAAAACTTCGCTTTCAGTGCTCTGCAATTTCAATCAATCAATCAAACTTTATTTTGGGCAATAGACCAGCAAAATGTTCTGCAACTTTGTGTTCTATGTCAGGCTCAAACTTAAGTTGTGGTTAGGTTACACCACCTTGGAATATTCACTAAAACTGCAGTTTATACTAACATGGATATTGGGGCATTGCCCATTCCTATTGCACTGCATGGCACTTTGAAAGTACTATGCATTTAAAAGATACCCCCACAAAATGCTGTTGTAATAATGTAATCACTCTTTATATCTATCAGTGGTTCCCAAACTGGGAGCCTCCAGATGTTGCTGAACTACAACTCCCATCAGGCCCAGCTACTGGGCCTGATGGGAGTTGTAGTTCAGCAACATCTGGAGGCTCCCAGTTTGAGAACCAGTGGATGCTATGGTTAAAAACTGTTCCGTCATTTCTTGTTGGAAAGGAACATCGAGAATGAACACACAATAGGAACATAGGAAGCTGCCATATACCGAGTCAGTCCATTGGTCTATCTAGCTC